>NC_058403.1:6732653-6758843 GCF_002201575.2 Neomonachus schauinslandi | reverse complement strand
AATGAAAACACAACTGTTCAAAATCTTTGGGATACAGCAAAGGCAGTCCTGAGAGGAAAGTATATAGCAATACAAGCTTTCTCAAGAAACAATAAAGGTCTCGGGCACCTGGGTGGCTCAGTCGGTTAAGCGACTGCCTTCGGCTCAGGTCATGATCCCAGGGTCCTGGGATCGAGTCCCGCATTGGGCTCCCTGCTCAGCGGGAAGCCTGCTTCTCCCTCTCCCACTCCCCCTGCTTGTGTTCCCTCTCTCGCTGTGTCTCTCTCTTTCAAATAAATAAATAAAGTTAAAAAAAAAAAAAAAAGAAACAATAAAGGTCTCAAATACACAACCTAACCCTACACCTAAAGGAGCTGGAGAAAGAACAGCAAATAAAGCCTAAACCCAGCAGGAGAAGAGAAATACTAAAGATCAGAGCAGAAATCAATGAAATAGAAACCAAAAGAACAGTAGAACAGATCAATGAAACTAGGAGCTAGTTCTTAGAAAGAATTAATAAGATTGATAAACCCCTGGCCAGACTTATCAAAAAGAAAAGAGAAATGACCCAAATCAACAAAATCATGAATGAAAGAGGAGAGATCACTACCAACACCAAAGAAATACAAACAATTATAAGAACATATTATGAGCAACTCTATGCCAGCAAATTAGATAATATGGAAGAAATGGATGCATTTCTAGAGATGTATCAGCTACCAAAACTGAACCAGGAAGAAATAGAAAACCTGAACAGACCTATAACCACTAAGGAAATTGAAGCAGTCATCAAAAATCTCCCAATAAACAAAAGCCCAGGGCCAGATGGCTTCCCAGGGGAATTCTACCAAACATTTAAAGAAGAATTAATAGCTATTCTTCCGAAACTGTTCCAGAAAATAGAAATGGAAGGAAAACTTCCAAACTCATTTTATGAAGCCACCATTACCTTGATCCCCAAACCAGACAAAGATCCCACCAAAAAGGAGAATTACAGACCAATATCCTTGATGAACATGGATGCAAAAATTCTCACCAAAATACTAGCCAATAGGATCCAACAGTACATGAAAAGGATATTCACCAAGACCATGTGGGATTTATCCCTGGGCTGTAAGTTTGGTTCAACATCCACAAATCAATCAATGTGACACAATACAATGTGACACAATTCTTTAATAAAAGAAAGAACAAAAACCATATGGTCCACTCAATAGATGCAGAAAAAGCATATGACAAAGTACAGCATCCTTTGTTGATCAAAACTCTTTGGAATATAGGGATAGAGGGTACATACCTCAGTATCATAAAAGCCATCTATGAAAAACCCACAGCGAATATCATTCTCAATGGGGAAAAACTGAGAGCTTTCCCCCTAAGGTCAGGAACACAACAGGGATGTCCATTATCACCACGGCTATTCAACATAGTAATAGAAGTCCTAGCCACAGCAATCAGACAACAAAAAGAAATCAAAGCCATCCAAATCGGCAAAGGAGAAGTCAAACTCTCACTCTTTGCAGACGATATGATACTTTATGTGGAAAACCCAAAAGACTCCACCTCAAACTTGCTAGAACTCATACAGGAATTCAGTAAAGTGGCAGGATAGAAAATCAATGCACAGAAATCAGTGGCATTCCTATACACCAACAACAAGACAGAAGAAAGAGAAATTAAGGAGTCGATCCCATTTACAATTGCACCCAAAACCATAAGATACCTAGGAATAAATCTAACCAAAGAGGCAAAGAATCTGCACTCAGAAAACTATAAAATACTCATGAAAGAAATTGAGGGAGACACAAAGAAATGGAAAAACGTTCCATGCTCATGGATTGGAAGAACAAATATTGTGAAGATGTCAATGCTACCTAGAGCAATCTACACATTCAATGCAATCCCCATCAAAATACCATCCACTTTTTTCAAAGAAATGGAACAAATAATCCTAAAATTTGTATGGAACCAGAAAAGACCCCGAATAGCCAGAGGAATGTTGAAAAAGAAAAAGCAAAGCTGGCGGCATCACAATTCCAGACTTCCAGCTCTATTACAAAGCTATCATCATCAAGACAGTACGGTACTGGCACAAAAACAGACACATAGATCAATGGAACAGAATAGAGAGCCCAGAAATGAACCCTCAACGCTATGGTCAACTCATCTTTGACAAAGCAGGAAAGAATGTCCAATGGAAAAAAGCCAGTCTCTTCAACAAATGGTGTTGGGAAAATTGGACAGCCACATGCAGAAGAATGAAACTGGACCATTTCCTTACACCACACAAAAATAGACTCCAAACGGTTGAAAGACCTCAATGTGAGACTGGAGTCCATCAAAATCCTAAAGGAGAACACAGGCAGCAACCTCTTCGACCTCAGCCGCAGCAACTTCTTCCTAGAAACATCGCCAAGTGCAAGGGAAGCAAGGGCAAAAATGAACTATTGGGACCTCATCAAGATAAAAAGCTTTTGCACAGCAAAAGAAACAGTCAACACAACTAAAAGACAACCGACAGAATGGGAGAAGATATTTGCAAATGACATATCAGATAAAGGGCTAGTATCCAAAATCTGTAAAGAACTTATCAAATTCAACACCCAAAGAGCAAATGATCCAATCAAGAAATGGGCAGAAGACATGAACAGACATTTTTCCAAAGAAGACATCCAAATGGCCAACAGACACATGAAAAAGTGCTCAACATTGCTCGGCATCAGGGAAATCCAAATCAAAACCTCAATGAGATACCAGCTCACACCAGTCAGAATGGCTAAAATTAACAAGTCAGGAAACGACAGATGTTGGCGGGGTTGAGGAGAATGGCGAACCCTCCTACACTGTTGGTGGCAATGCAAGCTGGTGCAGCCACTCTGGAAAACAGTATGGAGGTTCCTCAAAAAGTTGAAAATAGAGCTACCCTATGACCCAGCAATTGCCCTACTGGTATTTACCCCAAAGATACAAATATAGGGATCAGAAGGGTTACATGTACCCCAATGTTTATAGCAGCAATGTCCACAATAGCCAAACTATGGAAAGAGCCAAGATGTCCATTGACAGATGAATGGATAAAGAAGATGTGGTATTTATATACAATAGAATATTATGCAGCCATCAAAAGTAATGAGATCTTGCCATTTGCAATGACATGGATGGAACTGGAGGGTGTTATGCTGAGCGAAATAAGTCAATCAGAGAAAGACATGTATCATATGACCTCACTGATATGAGGAATTTTTAATCTCAGGAAACAAACTGAGGGTTGCTGGAGTGGTGGGGGGTGGGAGGGATGGGGTGGCTGGGTGATAGACATTGGGGAGGGTATGTGCTATGGTGAGTGCTGTGAATTGTTCAAGACTGTGAATCACAGACCTGTACCTCTGAAACAAATCATACATTATATGTTAAAAAAAAGAAAATAGTAGGAAGGAAAAATGAAGGGGGGGAATCGGAGGGGGAGATGAACCATGAGAGACTATGGACTCTGAGAAACAAACTAGTTCTAGAGGGGAGGGGAGTGGGGGGCTGGGTTAGCCTGGTGATGGGTATTAAAGAGGGCACGTGTTGAATGGAGCACTGGGTGTTATATGCAAACAATGAATCATGGAACACTCCATCAAAAACTAATGATGTGATGGTGATTAACATAACATAATAAAAAAAGTTTAAAAATAAATAAATAATATTATTAAAAAAAAATACATCAGTGCTGGCCTGGAGTGGAAGGGGCGAGAGAGGGATGACAGGCAGAGCACAGAGGATTTTTAGGGCAGTGAAACCATTCTGTAGGACATCTGTCCAAACCCACAGAATGTGCAACACCAACAGTGAAACCCAATGTCAACTAGGGACTCTGGGTGATGATGACGTGTCAAGGCAGGTTCATCGGTTGTGACAAATGTACCCTCTTGTGGGGGATGTTGACAGTGGGAGAGGCTGTGCCGGTGTGGGGGCAAAGATATATAGGGAACTCCCTGTATTTTCCCCTTAATCTTGCTTTGAATCCAAAACTGTTCTAAAAAAAATGAAATCTTAAAAAATTAATGATCCTTTGGTCTGAATTATCAAGTAAAATGCTGAATGATACCTTCCAGGGCTGGTGACAAATCTTCTCCCAATTTGCTCTCTGCGCAAATACTCTGGTAGGAAAAGTTCCACCATCAACTGCCCTATTGAGACATGGAGAGAGAGGATGCATAAATAAAACGATAGAAAAGTGATAATGTTTTGTCAGTGAATAATATCCTCTGACTCAGAAGCTGTTTTAGGAGAATTGCTCAATTCTGTCTCTCAAGCACATTTTTATTCCGATATATCATTGAATTCTTTCGTTCATCAGAATTGTCGAGGCTACTGTGTGCCAGGCACTGTAGTAGACGAACAGGACAAAATCCCCACTGTCGTGGGCTTACATCCTAGTGCAGGCAGGCGTGTATTTGTGTGAGGTGAGGGGAGAGGGAAGATAGTAAGCAAGTAAGTGGTGCCACGAATAGAATGATTTCTGGCTGTGGTAAGTACCAGGAGAACTATAAGCCAGGTGATATGCTAGCAGGGGCGTAATAGCTGGGAATGGGGCCGCTATAGATCTGGAAAGGACTCTATGGGGGGAACTCTTAGGCTGCAAGAGGAAGAATAGGGGGCAGAAGACATGGCAGGTGTAAAGGTCCTGGAGTGAGAAGTAGTCAGGCACTTTTAAGGACGAGTGGAGTCTAGTGAGCTAGGCAGGCAGGGGGATAGGACCACAGGGGGGAAGCTTTGAGATGCTCACCACACTTTAGAATAGAAATACAAAATAAGTATTCGCTCCCAGGGTCTGGAGTTCAGGGGAGAGGCTGGGGCCCCAGATATGAATCTGTGGGATTGTCAGCACTAGAAGGTACCTGGGGTGACCCGCTCATCCCAGCTTTCCTGGGACTTTCTGGTTTCAGCACTCCAAGTCCCACAAGGAGGAAAACCCCGAGCAAACTGGGATGGTCAGTCACCAGAATAACATTTAAAGCTGTGAAAAAGGGTCACAGTACCTGGGAAGAGAGTGTTGATGGGGAAGAAAAGAGGCTTGGGAACGTGGTCGCAGTCACCTCCGTGCTTAGAGGTCAGAGAGGAGGCCCCAGTCCTGCTTCTTTTAGGAGCCGGCAGTGGCCACTCCTAAATTCAGACCCAAGACCCACCACCCCCCTACCTCCGCAGTGAAGCAGAAAGCGGGCAGAACCCAAGCTAATGCTGCTGTCCTGGGGGCGGGAAGTTGGGGAGTCCAGGAGCTGGAGCAGAAGCCCCAACATCATCTAAGGGGGACATGGAGGTGGCGTTCACTCTGAGACCTGGAGGATGACCAGGCTCCACCCCCGGGGGCTGAAGAAAGAAGGAGGGCAGAGCTGCACGTAGAGCCTGGAGTTCACCGTGGCCCCGGCTGACACGAGGGTCCAAGAGGAGGGGGCCGAGTTGCAAAGGGAGGCGAGGCAGGACTTCATCCTGTGGGCCCATGTGCACGATGCATGGCTCTCCGGCAGAAGAGTGATGGGATGGGGTTTGCACTGTATAAGGATCAATGGCCTAAGTGCAGAGAAGGAATGGGGGAGGGTAAGGACAGTGGCCAGGAGAGCCGCAGGGGGCCCTTTGCAACAGTCTTGCAGGGGCAGAGCCAAATAGACAACGAGGAGGAGACAGGTGGACAGGAGGTGGTATGGACCGGACCGGGCCACTGAGGAGAACGGAGAACGGGGCAGGAGGGAGGATGCTGGGTGCAGCAAGTGACTCTGTTGTGTCCTCCGTGGTTTGGAATGTCCATCGGGACACCTGAGTGGGGCCCAGAGCTGTCACCACGCCTGCAGCTGTGCCCTTCGGCCCAAGGGTCTGGGCCAAAGACTGCGGGAAGCATCATCCTTACCGGGAAGGGCTTAGCAAAATAATAACAAGAAGGAAAAATCACCTGTTCACTCCTGAGAATGAGAGATGGTGAGTAAACAGGAGGTTAGCATGTATGTGACTCAGATTTCTCCTTTTGCCTGTGCTTTCTAAAATTCACCCCATGAACATAAATTATGTTTTAGAAAAGAGAAATCTATAAAGTGCTATTTTAAGGGGGAAATGTGTAAAGGGGGAAGTCACCTAAAAGATCACCGTGACGTGGTGGGTGCGACAGGCAGTACTGTACGTCCCACCATGTCACCTGGCCTTTCCCGACGAGGACACACATTTGGTGGGGACTCCCGACTTCCACTCAGCCTCCCCACCCCGCTGCACACACCACACATCTCCTCAGATGCTATTCATTTTCTGGAAGGTTCTGGAAGTTTCTGGAAGGAACTAAAGCCCACGACCTACCACCACCTGCTTTATCCCTTACCAGGATAAACTGCACGGTGCGACGGTGCGTGTATTTGTGTGAGGTGAGGGGAGAGGAAGCAGGAGGGTCTCTTCCATCAGCCGGTCCTCGACATTTTATCCTCTCTCTCACCTTCACAGCCGACTAAGTGTTATTGTGCTCATTTTCAGTTTAGAAACCGAGACTGGGATACAGCAAGTCATCTGCCCCAAATTAGAGCATGCTGGAGAGTAGCAGGACGAGGACTGCACTGTTGCCTCCCAGATTGCAAAACAAGTGGAGTACAATAGAGGGATTCCAAGTGTGGACTCAGGAGGAGGACCTCCCAGTTCAGTCTCTAGCTTCACCACTTACGAGCTGTGACCTTGGGAAAGATACCAGCATCACCAGACTGCCATCTGAGAAGTGGGTTCTTTTTTTTTTTTTTTAAAGATTTTATTTATTTATTTGAGAGAGAGAGAATGAGAGACAGAGAGCATGAGAGGGGGGAGGGTCAGAGGGAGAAGCAGACTCCCCGCCGAGCAGGGAGCCGGATGCGGGACTCGATCCTGTGACTCCAGGATCATGACCTGAGCCGAAGGCAGTCACTTAACCGACTGAGCCACCCAGGCGCCCCTGAGAAGTGGGTTCTTGATGAGAGTATCCACCACACTGAGCAGTTGGGAGAGCCACACTGGGGAATTCATGGCAGCGCTGAGAGCACGCCTGGAAAAACATAGCCCTCACTGTTGCTTTTCTTCTCACTACCTCCCTCTACCTCTCCAGTAACTCAGGAGCTCCAGCCTTGCGAGTCTTTGGGGCACCTTGCTGACCAGATTCCTCAGCTCCAAGATGGCGGCTTCTCTGTGGTCTTCGAAGAGGGTGGAAGAAGATACCAGCTTATAAATTAAAGATCAATTAAAATCAAGTTCTCTACTGCATTCTGGTTTCCCTGCTCTTCCAAAAATATTCCTGAATGCTATATTTCTCATGCTCAGAGCCACTGGAAACATCTAACTAGATTCTTTCCAGCATGCATTGCTAAGCTCCAACATGAGCTCTGAGCCATCCTGGAACCTCACCGAGTCCAACAAAGTGCCCTGTATGTCATTGAATCACTTATAATCTAGTCACAGAGACAAGAAATTTTGATGAACGGGGACTTCTTGAGGCGAAAGAGAAGGAAACGCTCCCCAAGAAACAGACGGAAGAGGAGGCAGCAAGGTTGTGACACAGGATGCTGGACAGCTAGGGTCGGGCAGAGAAGGGATTGTAGCCCCCACTAAGGCATGGAACCTGGGCTTCTAGCTCTTTCCAATGGCTTGTCAGCCTAAAGCCTGACATGATACTGATGAATAAATGTCCAGTGAGAAACAACCGTCAGGTGGCTGAGCAGCATTACTCACTGCCCTTCACCCAGGCAAATATATGCAGGAAGACAAATTGTAGTTGAAAGGCAGCTTGGTCAGCATCAGGGGAATCTGATAGCTATGGTCATCAGACTGGGACGCTGATGCCCCCTTCTCCCCTGGGGATTCCCTGTGGCCCAGACTCCATATGTAACACTGTGGACAGAGCACCACTGCCCTGGGACCTATTGTGAAAGTACTGTCAATCTACAGAACATGATATTATATAGGACGCTTTCTCTAAGCCACCAGGGGTGAGAGATTTCAGATTTACCATTACAGGTAAATGGTAAAATAGATCTCCATGTGAATGTTTTCAAGTAGGTGGTTAAGAACTAGTTCTATAACTCACATCAGGGGTATAAAGAGGTCAGGCTTTGGGGACGGAGAGTGTGTGAAAAAAGTTTCCCTGGAGAAACCTTGCAGGGGTAGTGGGTGGAAGTGTGTGTCCCTCTTCATCTCAAGCCAAGAGACCCTCTTCAAAAGGGTTGATTGGAGACCTTGTTCCATGTGCTTGGGATTTGGGGTTGGGGGGCTGGTGGATTGATATATGACACCTGCTTAAAGAAGCCAATAATGAGGGCGCCTGGGTGGCTCAGTCGTTAAGCGTCTGCCTTCGGCTCAGGTCATGATCCCCGGGTCCTGGGATCGAGCCCCGCATCGGGCTCCCTGCTCGGCGGGAAGCCTGCTTCTCCCTCTCCCACTCCCCCTGCTGGTGTTCCCTCTCTCACTGACTCTCTCTCTGTCAGATAAATAGATAAAATCTTTAAGAAAAAAAAAAAAAGAAGCCAAGGAGGAGAGGCTGTAGGCTGTGGGTTTGTAGCACCAGGGCAAAGAGAGGGGAGGGCACAGTGTGGGCATGAGGTCAATTTCCACTGACGGGCACACTGGACTCCTAGCTGCTCCCCAGGGACCAGGTATGGGCCATGTAGGAGGGAGCACAGATCTTAGAGTCTGTTTGGGGCAACCTCCTGGATGGGTGCTGGGACCACAACAAAGAGATTCTGGAAGATGGTTCCTCCGACACCCAGGGGCCAGGCAGGGCAACAGCGGGAAACCTCATGGGAGGGCAGGCAAATGCTCCCAGCGGGGCCTGCAGCGACCCCACAGAGAAAGATTCAGCGGCAAACAGTCAGTGGATGTCAGTTGGCCAAGTCCTGCTCATGGGAGGCCTTGCTTATATTAGGACATCAGAGCTATGAGCCAAGGCCAGTGCCTGGGGGAGATGGCGGTCACTGCTCAGATCCTTATATATCCATAAAGACGGGAGGATGTGGCAAGAACCCAGAATTCAATCAGGCAGCAGAGAATTGAGACAAGGAAATTAGCTGGAACCTTAATGAAATGCCTCCAGTCTACACAAATCAGATGGAATAGTCAGGTAACGGTATGACTTCATCCCAAGGGGTATCAAAAGAGTGTGGACCTGGAGTTGCCTATTATATAAAACACTCGGTTGGTCCAGGTCCAATTTTGCAAATAGGATTATGCTTGTATCAGCCGGGGTTTGGTCAGGAAACAGAAGCACTAGGAAGTGATAAAACAAGGGATTTATTACAGGGATTTTGCTGTGTGCACTTGCAGGAGCTGGCTGAACAGTCTCCACGAGGCTGTTGCCTTTGTGTCTGGTGCTGGAGCTTGAAACCTGCAAAGCGAGCAGTCAGGCTGGGAGTTAAACATGATCGCATACATCATAGCTGTGCAAAACCAGGGAGAAAAATAGTGACGCCGTTGACCAAGTTCGCCAGCAGGAATAGCACAGAGAGTTCCATGATTGGGGGTGCCTGATGTGGTTTTCACAGATCCCCAGAAGGCCCCTGGCCCCCCAATTCTTCCTGGAGTTAGGATTTGTTGGGAAAAAAGAACCATTCTAATTCTCATCCATCATTTCCAAACCCATTATCCATCATTAATGGAAATGAAGGGTCGAACGAGGGCCAAGGGAATGAGGTGGAGGGAAATAGGAACCAGGTCAGGAAGTAGAAACAAGAGCTTCTGATAAGCTTGTAGTTGTCACAACCCTTTCCCGTTCCTGTCCTGTGTCACTGGAACCTCTAATCACCCCACAGGGCATAGCAGTCGGGCATTATTATTCTTTGTTTACAGATGAAGGAAGAGATGGGGCGTGCTACTGATGGGGGGCAGGGGTGTGTGTGACATTGACATCCTGACTCCCGGGAGCACTGGGGACAACCTTCACCCACTTCACCCAAACCTCCCAGGCCCCTGCTCATGGGACTGGGTGTTAACAGTGCCAGGCGATAAGACAGGCCTTGGGGAAGGGCTCTTCTCCCTGGGGCCCCCCCAACATCCTCCATCTCTCCTTCTGAATAATGGAGTAACGTCACCACACATGCTCCCCAGCCCCTGCGTCTGCCAGCATTGTTGGTCACCGAGTCGTCGAGGATGACAAGGAGGGATGAGCCGGAGTATTTCAGGAACAGCCAAGGCCTCAGTACCCCAGGCAGAAACCAAGTACACCAAGGCCAACACAAAAAGTGGGAGGGGGAGTCATCTGCCTCCATCCTTATCTCATGGATGACAAATCATACAGAGACTTGTGGCCTTTAATATGGAAGGGACCCCTAACCTGATGTCCGTCCTTCTCGTACAGTCACTTACAGAGAGAGTTCCAGAGAGAGTATGCCATCAGCGTGCAAAGGCCCAGAGCCTAGCTCACAGCCCCTGACCCAGGAGAACTTTAGACGCTGCATTTTTAACAACCACCCCCTAGGAGACTTGGGGAATCACGAGGTGGGGTGGTGGGTGGAGGGGAGCATTATTCTTCCCATTATAGCAATAAAGAGAGGGAATGCGGCTGGCTTGAGTAATTTGCCCCGAGTCCCACAGCTATGGAGTGGCTCAGAGAGGACCCTGTTCCCGGGTCCCAGCCCTTTGCCCCCTTCCAGTGAGAACTGTATCAGAATCGCCCGTAACCCGGGCAAATGGACGGATGAGTGCGCGCGCGCCTCCCTGCAGGACCACATCTGGGCACGTGGCTGTGCATCCATCCTGGGACATAGATTTGCAGCAGCATACGCATTTAGGGACAAAGGCAGACAGCAGAAAACACCAAAGGTGAGGGAGCACTCTGTGTTGCCCAGCTCATAACCCTCAGGTAATTGTTTTCAAAGAGGATGCCTGTATCTTGCTGTGTTCGTTTTGAAATACTTACTCTCCACTCCGACTCTGGAAGGAACAGACAAATGGCAAGAGGAGAGAATTGGCATTTATTTTCCCCAGTCCTGTCTCCCTTGCCTGCACAGGCTCCCGGGGCCCGAGCGACTCGAAACACACATGACACTTCACAGTCGACAGACGTGGTTTGGCGGGGCTTAATTGATTCCATCTTTGCTTTTTCAATCAAGCCAGAAGACAAACACGCTTGGTAGCTTTTAGCCATCCTTCACCCAAAATGCAAATTGTCCTTGCTTTCATTCAGGGAGCATGGCACGGTCTCCACGTTTTACTCGAATGACGGTAGGATCTGATGTTACATCCCTTCCGTTCAAGCCAGCTTGACGGATACATGAAGAACTCCTCCCAAACCTGACAAAGGATGTCTGGGGGCCGCGATAGGGCCTGGATGCTTCTGTGGTCAGATAGGGTTGTGAGCAGCACATGTCTGTTTGCCGGCCAGGGGCTCCGGGCCCGGCTGTCTGCCAAACCAGCAATTACACTCTGCAGTTGCCCCGATTAAAAAGTGTTTAAGCATCTACTACTTAAAGGATACTTAAAAAGTAATAAATTTAAAATGGCGTGGTGGGGGGCGGAAGGAACTTAACTGGAGAGACTGAGCAGAGAAGGAAAAGGTCTGTATACATAGACAAGCCATCTTTTTTTTCATTTCTGAAATGATCCCTTGACAACTTAAAAATAAGCACTAATTCAGGTGTCCGGGGCGTAAAATACATCTGAATAAGCTTATGGAAAATCGGGCAGTGGTCCATAAAGCAATGTAATATCCCTGCCCTCTTCGTTCTGATCGGGCTGAGTTTGCTTGGTGTGGGTTTTGAGTGAGGGGAGGGCCCCTGGCAGAGAGGGCAAGGGCAGGATCCAGAAGTCAAAGCCGGGGTCCCCGCCACGTCCTGTCCACCCTCTGCATAGCAAGTGGGCTGGGCCACTGACAACTTGACATGCAGAAGATAATTTTATGGCGCTTGCTTACTTTCAGCAAGAATTTGCCAGCTTTGTGTCATGTGCAGTCGGTCTGAAAGAATGCTGTTAACCACTGCTCATAATTAGCAATGACTATATCATTGCTGCTGCACATTCTGACACCTACTTCCATGTCTCTGAAGACTTCCAGGCAATCATATTGTCCCTTACGGTGTAACCATCCTTTTCAGAAGCAAGCTCTTCTTTGAGAATATTCTAACCCCCAGTATACTCAGCCACACCCATCTCTAAAGGAGAAGTTGATTTTCTAAAACAAAATGTACGTTGTGGCACCATAGGTCAACCGAGAGAATGGATTCATTGAGGAAGGCGAATGTGGCCCCTCGCATCTGCCCTGTCCGCAGTTCACAGAGCGCAGCTGTGCGGGGATTCTGCATCTCACCCAGTTCTGATCCTGTGCTCCTCCCCAGGCCATGGTGCCTAATGGACTTGTAGTTTGTCCTCTGCAACAGATGACCACCTTGGCACTTAGCTCACAGACAGCTTTCTGGCTTTGCCTCTTGGTGACGTTACAGAAGTGGGTGGAGGGTAGGGCCGAGAAGTTGGTATAAAGACGAGTTTGGAATGTATGTAATTTGTGCAGCTCACAGCTGTGTTCCTCACTGTTTTCCTGTCTGGACAGAAAACCAGCTTCTCTCCTTGGTCTCTCTTGTGATTACAGGGAACTTTGTCTGTGGCTCTCATGGGGGGTGTGTTAACCTTCGTGATAGAAATCCTGATGTCGAAGCAGGAACTCGGGGCTTAGGATCGGCTGATCTGGGTCAGGCCCCGGCTCTGCCTCTTAGGGGCTGAGTGATCTTCAGGAAGACCCTTAGCTCCTCTCGGTCTCCTTCTGAATGGTAAACGGAGATATTCACATCCTTACCTAACTCCCAGAACCAATGGCAAGTTCAAGCAGGTATAGGAGTGCGTGCAATCATGCCCAGAGTCTTTTATGTGGTGACTCTGTTTAGTGAATTTGGTTTCTCCGTGGCAAGTTTAAAAATAAATTAAAAGAAGGACCTGTAACCAAAGACCCCCAAAAGTGTTTTTACTGATATTTCCACAACAGTGGTAGATTCTAAGGACAGAGACTTGAGCATGCTATGATTCTTTTAAATGACTTTTGTTGTATTTTCCTAATTTCCAAATAAATACATGTTCTTTTTACAAAAATTGAAAAATAAAAAACAGGGCGCCTGGGTGGCTCAGTTGGTTAAGCGACTGCCTTCAGCTCGGGTCGTGGTCCCGGGGTCCTGGGATCGAGTCCCACATCGGGCTCCCTGCTCTGCGGGAAGCCTGCTTCTCCCTCTCCCTCTCCCCCTGCTTGTGTTCCCTCTCTCGCTGTGTCTCTCTCTGTCAAATAAATAAATAAAATCTTAAAAAAAAAAAGAAAGAAAGAAAAAGAAAAAACAGTGTATTGCTCAAAACAGATAACAATTCTTAACACTTTTGTATTATTTCCCTGCAGTCCATGTCTATGAAGATACGTTTTCTTTCTTTCTTACAAGGTTTGGATGACAGCACATGAAAATCTGTATTCCTGTTACTCTGTCCCTGGATAGGTTCCCAAGAGTGAAATTACTTGGTCAAAGAGTAGTAACTGTTTGAGGGCTCTTCATAAATTCATCCACATCTTTTGAGAAAATCTTTGCAGGTTCATAACACCATGGGGAGGGAAAGAGAATACTTATCTCCCAGGAGCCCCCATGCATGAAATGTGATCATCACTTCAAAATCCCTGCCAAATTTCATTTCTTTCTTTATTATTGAAGCTGAATTTTTTTCATATCCCATTGACCACTTGTGTTTCTCATTTTGTGCATTGTTCATCAGGAATGTTTCGAGCTGCAAGTAAGAGAAACATCTGCCTTATAATGATGGAAACAAATAGAGTTTTGTTTTGTTTTGTTTTTCAGAAATCTGTAGAAATTGGTTTAAAGTGTTAGCTTGGAAGCACCAAACAGTGTCAAGGACAGCATTTCTGCTAATCTCATGGCCTTGCCCTCATAGCAGCAAGGTGGTTGCCCCAGACCCAGCATCGTATCCTTATTCAAAGCAGTAAGAAAGGAAGAAAAATAAGGCAGCAATATCTCTCCCTTCCTTCCCAGAACGTCGCCCTGAAGATGTCTGCTTATGTCCCACGAGCAGGAACTATGACAAATGACCACCTGAGCCGCAAAGGGGGCTAGAAAAGACAGCTTTTCCAACCTCTATAATGGCGGTGAGCAAGAGTAAAGGAGGCTTACAAATAGATTTTGTGTTGGCCAACCGTCATGATCTTGTCTTCCATAAGCTTCTTTCTCGTGATATGTAAAATACCAGCAGAATTTCTGGTACCCCTCAGAAGAAGCATAAGCTATCATTAAATAAATAAATGTGTTGATAATCACCTTAGCCCATGTTCCATAGGTTGACCATGTGAGAAGCAGCTGGATTACAAACCAACATCTGCATTTTCAAGGCAGACTCCACATGATTCTGTGACTCATTAGAAGCCACTGTTCTTTTTCAAACATCTAAATGCATTTGCCATAGTTTTTCAATGAAAGATGCCTCTTACAAGATGGCGATTGTATTCACAGTTCTCGTGACCACCATCCAGTGGGGAGAGGGAAAATGTAACTAGGTGAAAGGCAAAAAAAAAAGCAATTTCTTGTGATTGTGAGGGAGCTACTTCTCCATGCCCTGAGCTATGCCCATGATTTCCTCAACAGCAAGGGAGGTCAGATAGGTGATTTTTCTTTAGCTTAGGCATTGTGGCCCCAGACCACATGAAGGTTCTGCTAAAAAGAAAGGGAAAACTGCAAATATTGGGTGGGCAGCTGGCCTTATCTGATGTAAACACATACAACTATACCACCAAAATCTTTCTTATTGAAAAATTGAGTTTTTAGTCTCCGCTTTCAAATTATTTTACTGCAAAGGGTAACGTGAATACAAACTTTTAGATAATAACTTGTCACCCACGCAGTGCCCAGTTTGTTCTTAGCCTGTTTCCTTCCATTGGGCTATTCTTTCTAGAGCCCCTGTGGACTTCTCTCATCCGTCTTCCAGATAAACCTCCCAGAGATGGAGACAAAACCCCCAGGGCCCTGTGGATTCATCATTGGGCCCTCAGCAGCTTGGCAGTAAGAGCTTATGAAATAATCTTTTCCCACTGCTATTTGCTTCCATCTCCTACCATGAGGAACAATTTGTATCTGCAAAGACTGCCTTTGGCCTTTTTCAAGGTGACCGATACCCTGGAGCGTATGTGTGTGTGTGTATGTGTGTGTGTGTGCATGCGCATATATACCTCATGGCTCCTAAAGAAGTGCCGCAGTGCAGACACGTTGCCACCTCCCTTGTCCCTATAATTGTGACTCACCTACCAGGAGCACCCTTGATTTCTAAATGGTTCCTCCATTGTGCCATGGAATTTTGCCAGATATTTCTTAAACCATTCCAACTTTTTTCCTTCCCTGAACACTTTCACAGCAGAAAAGCCAAACAAATATGCATAATCTTTAAGTAAACTCTATCTACAAACTTGCTTCATAAAAGCATTACTCTTCCAAAATTTTTCCTATCCCCCATTTCCTCTTCAGTATTATGAATTATAGATGTGCAAGAAGATTAATCCATACAAGGTATCTGTATTTCAAGTCTGCCAAGGACTTCATTTCTCAGTGGTGGCCAAATTTACAGATGAAAACAGGTACAGATCTCTGTGGGACAAATGAACACAGTGGGTGTGTCGACCCCTCACAGGACCGGTCATGGTCATCACCCTCCTAAGGAGCCAGCTGGAGGGTATTTGATGGGTACCCCTTACTAATTGAGCAGTCACCCAAAGCAGCAGGTGCTGAGAATCATAAAACAGGGATCCATGCCAGGGAATTCTAAAATGCTAGAACTGAAAAATGGCCCTAGGGATCCCCTAACCAACTTTTTAATTTTAAAGACTAAAATTCCAAGGCCCAAAGAGATTTTAGGGTCCCCAGAACTCTCCTTCCAATTTTAATCGTTATGTTACATTAAACAATGCAATTTGTTTGTGTTCTTTCTTCCTATATTGGACGAGATTTGTCCTAGAAATAAATATTTTTTAAAAAATACTATGGGGCATTTATGTATGTGTTTAATGCTCAACCAACGTAAAGATCATAAAATAGGAAAAAATAAGATCAAAATAAAATATTCTTTCACTTCGCCATCTACCACTTCCCCCCCCCCCCACCACCCCTGACTCCAGCCACCTGGGGTCAAGTCCAAGGTCTCCAGTGTCTACCTCTGAGCACCTTCTCTCTGCCAGCTCTTTTTTTTTTTAGGTATGTTAGCACTTTAAAAATTCTAGTTAGTTAACACAGAGTGTTACATTAGTTTCAGATGTACAATATAATGATTCAACTCTTCCATCATCATCAGCCAGCTCTTAATGCAAAGCTCTTTCTACCCCATGGTGGTGCTTGTCATTTGCAAGAATGGGAAAGAGTTTATAGAGACTTTGACTTCCAGTCATCACTTGTAAATGTTCCCTGCACAGTCACACGGTCAACCAAAAGCATGTGTACTGACAATTCACACTCTCCCACACCCTTCCCCAGGGTCCCTCGGGGTTACTTAGAAGAGACTGGATTGAAAGCTGTTTATGATTTTGGTTTTTGTTTATATTTTTGTTTTAAAGAAGGCAGCTTGAGGAAAGAGTTGGCCAAACTTGTCACCTGAATTGAAAATTGCAAAACACAATGAGTGGCCTCAAGGAGCCATTCAAGTATAGAAATACCAAAAAACATTCAAGCACAGCCTGGTTCTCAGGAAGGGGGAAAAGGCCACATAGATACTAAGCCCAAGAAATCCTGAGTCGATTTACCACTGATCTAACTAATATATTTCAGACAAAGGAATGACTTTACTCCCACAACTATGTTTCATGAATTTGCAATGCAGATTATAAATGATGCAAAGAGGGAACGGATCCCTATTTCCTGGTGTTAATTTTTCAAAAAAGCTCATGATCACCTAAGGGTTTCAAAGGAGATTCCTTATCTCACATTAATATCGAATGTATTGTTGTTTCTGAAGTTGGAAGACGTTTTTCTGGTTAAGGTCATTACTATGTATCATCATCACCATCATCATTATCATTATCATCATCGTAGTAAAAGCAACATTTCTTGAGTACCTGCTCTTTTTTGAGGCAAACTTAGTCTTGCTGGAGCAAAGTCTCCCTGGGCCGAGATTGTTGGACGAGGCCGTGAACTTTCTCCCGGCAGAACCTGTGAGATCACTTAACTAGTACACGTGTTCCACCTTCACTGAACAGGGGCCTTAACTGCTCGGTTTAAGCATGCATATCTCTTTGGCTTTTATTAAAGGGGTGATGTGTTTGGAAACATATTTTCTACGGCACCCATTGAATTGGCCACCGTAGATCACTACCCCACACACTCCTGTCAATGTACATCCTACGGATTGGCCAAATGAACCATAAGCAAATTCGTTCAAGAAGAACTCAGGAATGCTCTGATGGCAGCAGTGACACACCAGAGTCGTCAGTTTCAACACTGATTGGAATGTGTAAGTCGCTGTAGCGGTAGCAATGCATGTAGTACTTCAGAAGCCACTCATCAATCAAAGGGATGACTTCTCCATATTTGGGAGCTACCCGTGACCCCCACCTCCTGGTATTCACACCCAACCTGAACAGGGCTGACTGTATAACCAAGGGCCTACTGTACATGTGACTGTGTGCCTTTCAAGTCTGGATCACAAAAGACATGGCAGATTCTATCCTGCCCTCTTGTGTCATTCTGGCGGGAGGCCACGTCATGAGGACATTCCAACAGTACTGTGCAGAGGTTTGTGAAGGCCGGAACTGCCAACAGTCAACACAGACTTCCACATGGTAAGCTGCTTTCAAAGCTGATCCTCCAACTTCTCTGTCTCTCTGGGAACAGCAGCCTTGGCCAACATGACTGAAATCTTATGAGAACCTGAACCAGAACTTCCCGGCTAAGCCACTTCTGAATTCCCAACCCACAGGAATTTTCAGATAATAAATGTTGATAGTTTTAAGCCTCGAAATTTGGGATTATTTGTTATGCATCAATAGATGATCCATCCTGGTGCATGAGCACTGGGAAGAGAACGTTGTCCGCTCTACGTCCATGTCACCAAGTTGGAAAGAACGCTGCAGAGGTGGAAAATTTGAATCCCGTTAGGCAAAAAGGCAAAACAGACCTTGTGGAAAAATGGACTTGACATTTTGTGGGAATTTCACTTATGACTTTGCTTGGTCTAGTCCACCTCTGACACACAGAAACACCACATGAGGAAATGGAGCCTACAGTGGCCAGGTACTAGGGCAAAAATCCACAAAGCTAGTGAGTGACAGAGCTTAGATTCAAACCCAATTCTGTCTGCCTTCAAATCTCATGCTTTTTTCCCTGTATGAAGACAAAACCTTCTCCCAACGTCAATGAAACCTAACGTGTCCATTGTTTTATCCCTCTTCTCATTCCACAGAAGCTTTACACATCTATTGTCAGAAATGTGTTTTGTACCCTATGAAGTGGGCCATCACCTTCACATCACAAAGCACACTATCTCCAATATGGTCTGTTGAGTGTACATTTCAATTTGCTTTTATCCTGTGCCTCCTTTGGGTGCGCCCTGTATATTTTTGGCAAGGATAAGACAAAACCAACAAATAAACACAAAGAAACATGAATTACTAACGGGGGATAACTCCTACTATCATCTCAGATGTACCAGTTAATACAAAATTGATCTGAACTACAAGAGGCTGTAGCCTAGAAGACAGCAGACTGTAGTGGGCAGGTCTCAGGGCTTAGACTTGGGAGAAGGATGTTCTCACATGCAGATGACAATGCCAGTGTGTGAACAACAGCCGTTCTTTACCTTTGTTCTGCCCTCAGTTTTGCCATCTGTGGAATGACAGCCATGTGGTCACTGGATGTTCCCTAAGATCCACTCAGGCATCCTGTGTTATATGAGCACAGACCCTCCTGCCCCCCACATATACACACGGCAGGGCTTGGAGAGGGAGAAAAAGAAAGAAAAGACCAAGTCATCGATATTTGTTATTTGCCTTTTCAGCACTCATTGCTGCCTCTTTGGGTAGTAGTTCTCGATTTTTTTTTTATTACAAATCCACCTTTCTTCCACCTTCTTGCACTAGTAGTCCATGGATCCTGAGTGAGACTGAACTCTCAGTTCCAGGAGTGGGGGATATAGTCCAGGCTTGGCCAATCAAAGCATCACAGTCCTCAAGCATTAATACTAGGATGATGGAGAGGCACATGACCTAAAGTAATCTAGCTAGAATGAACGTCAGAACATCAACAGGAGCTTCTCTTTCCCAATGGACTCAAGTCTGGAAGACTGTCGGCTTAGTTGAAATTGCCTAAGGCACTGTGTCATCACTGGCAAAGGTGGGGAAAAGAAGAGCCAAGAGAGAGAGACTAAGTCACATTGATTTACTGGAGTCTCTAGACCAGTAGTTCTAAGTAGTAATTCCCTTCTAGATGGTATTTTGGTTTGGGTTTCTGCACAAGCAGACTATGAAGTAAGACTTCCCATATAAGTAGTTTCTTTGGGAAATGATCCCAAGAAATACCAATGAGGAAGTGGGATAGAGAGACAAAGAAGGAAAGGAAGCCAATATAGAGTGTTGTGGTAAGCAGAAAAACGGCCCCCCCAAAGACGTCTGCATCCTGGAGTCTGTGACTACTTTGGGTTTATGAGGCAAAAGGGAATGAAGTCTGCAGATGGAATTAAATTTGTCAACCAGATGACCCTAAGATAAGGAGAGTATACTGTATTATCCTGTTGGGTCCAATGTAATCCAAAGAGTCTTTAAAAATACAAGAGGGAGACAGAAGAGAGAACCAGAGAGACGACAGTGTGGGAAGGACTCAGCCTTTTCAGGCAGACTCTGAGAGCCCAGTGTTGTTGCCTTTGAAGGTGAACCAAGGAGTCACAAGCCAAGGAATGTGGGCAGCCTCTGGACGATGGAAAAGGCAAGGAAATGGATTCTCACTAGAGCCTCCAGAGCAGAATGCAGCCTGCTGGCTCTTTGATCTTTAGCCCACTTCTGACTTCTAATCTCCAAAACTGTAAGGAAATCAATATATGTTGTTTTAATCACTAAGGCACGGTGTTTTGTTGCAGCAGCAACAGGAAAGAAATACAAGGGCATTTTCAGTCCACTACCATGCGGACAACAGAAGCTCAGTACCCCTGCGGAGCTCTGGGAGACAGTGTAGAGCACGCCTCCAGGTTGTCCCAAGCAAGGGTGAAGAACTGGAGTATCCCCCACCAATCCACCTCCAGCAGGGATGATGCTCTAGCACTTCTGGGTAGCCCCTATGGGCTTTGTCGCCAGGCCACAAGCCCGAAGGCAGAAAGTCTCAGGCGTTCACCATAAGCAGCCTTCTGTGTGTGGAGGTGATGTCCAAAGACACCAACGACATCTGCAAAAAGCAGTTTCTGGAGAGAAATGGTGTGTGTGTGTGGTGGGGCGGGGAGAGTAGATTTT
Organism: Neomonachus schauinslandi; assembly: GCF_002201575.2. Lineage (NCBI taxonomy): Eukaryota > Metazoa > Chordata > Mammalia > Carnivora > Phocidae > Neomonachus > Neomonachus schauinslandi. The sequence goes on along the minus strand of NC_058403.1, from coordinate 6,738,445 downwards.
ACTTGTCATGATCATCGGGGATTCGTATTCATATTTATTGGCTGGAGTCGGGCTTGGGATGCTCCTGCACAACCAATATGCTGGAAATGCTTCCACCCTACCCCCTTAAGAAATGCTGGCTGAGACCAAGGCACTTCTAGTCCTGAGCTGTTGGCTCAAACTTGCTGATGTACTTCCTTCCTTCTGGAGCTAGTCTGGAAGGAGTTAGCCCAATAACCCTTGAGTGATACACATAGATGTCAGAGACCTATAGAAAGGTCTAGGTGTTGCTTTTGGTAAAAATGTCCAACAATAATGCTCTGAAGAAACAAGAAATATTTCACAACAGCCGAGACCAATTTTCCATCCATTCTTCACACTTTTTTGTGCAGTGTTGAAAGGAGCATAAAATCAGCCCAGCCCAGTTAGAACATTCTGTCATGAAGTCACAAAGACACATTCCAAAAGGCAGGAAAAGGCGATTGCAACTTGCTTTCTTATCCCCAAAGTCATGTATTCCACAAACCAGTCCATGTTGAAAGATCAAAATGAGAGCCTGAACAACTTGCTCCCTAAAGTCTGTCCAACACCCCTGTCAGCAAATAACACACAGATAATCGAGAAAGACTGAGAAAATGTTACAAAGGAAAGAAGGAAATCTTTTCTTTCTTTAAAATACCCTGTGGAATTCTTTCACCCCATGAAATTTTGGTTGGTCTTCCGTTTGCCTTCCGGAATGGAAAGTCCTGGGACTAACTCATGGGTCACTCTGGAAGAGAGGAACAGAGAGAAAAATCCGCACGTGAAGGGGCAGGCCCAGAGCTACCCATACATCGATTCTCTCAGACAAGCACCTTTGCTAGCCTTTCAAGATACTTCTGGATGAGTTCCCTCGGGTGGCCATTACACATGACCACAAACTGGAGGGCTTCAAATAATAGAAATGTACCTTCTCATAGTTCTAGAAGCCAAAAGTCTGACATCACGGTATCAGCAGGGTTGTGCTCCCTCTGAAGGCTCTGGGGAGGGTCCTTCCTGTCCCTTCCAGCTTCTGGGGGTACCAGCAAGAGGACAGCAGTCATTGGATTAGGGCCCACCCTAATCTAGGATGAGCTTATCTTAATATAATATGGTCACATCTGCCAAGACCCTATTTCCAAATAAGATCATGTTCGTGGGAACGGGGGATTAGAGAGTCAACATATCTTGTTGGTGGGCACAATTCCACAAAACCAGGCTGTGGAAACAGACACCCAGGCATGTGTCTCAGACATAAGAAATATTCAGAATTATACTTGAAATGTTGAATGACTGAGAAGTGGTGTGGGAATAGCAAAAGGTCTGCCCCCAACATTAGGTCCACAAAGCACTATGCTCCCCAGGTTCTTGTGGGGTCCCAATGCACAAGCAGGCACCAGACTTAGAAGAACGACCTCTGCAGCAGCTAGAATGGATTTAGGGAAGGAATGTGTCTATAGTGGTGCTTTCACCAAGTTGTGCACCTGTGTGTGGAAGAAACTCCTCTTGTCTAAGCCTGGGCAGTCTTCACTTGGCTGTGACGCCCTGAACATCCCTTCTACACTTCCTGCCTCTGAGTGGATCCTCAGCCTGCTGGCCCGGGAGCACTTCTTCCTTCCGTGCTCAGCCCTGCAGGCTGCGCTGTCAGCTGCATTCCAACTGGGCTTGGCAGGAAATGGATGGAAATATTAGGTTAACCGTACTAAATCACCAATATTTAACCATTTTGTGCCCGCAAAGGCAATTTCATATCAACTCCGACTCATTCCTGTTTTGCCAGTTGGACTCCCATTGATATACTGATTGAGCTTAGCTACATGATAATCAACCTTGTTGGACAGATTAGCCAACAAAACTGTAAGTCACTTCCAAGGTCGGAAGAAGCAGAAACCATCCATTTCCAGTTCAGCATGTGCTAATTTTGTTGATCCTACCCTTTAATTACCTTCAGAACAAATCAGCCTTGTTTAAATTTTGCTAGGAGAGAACTCAGTCACTGCCTGGGACAGCATATTACTTCACAAGTAAAGGAAGTATCAGTTTAATTTATAAGAATTCCCAATAATGTTTTTTAATCAATAATACCCACTCATAAAAATACAATAGAGGTCTTGGGCTTATGGAAAAGTGAACTGTTACTGTTTTATTTTAAACACCAGAATTTAACCTTTAAAGCAATGTATCCATCTTCAAAGCCATCTCTTTGATAGACTGTGGTCTCTCCCCAGGGTTAGCATGCAGGGATCAAAGCATCTCTCAAGAACCTGACATCGCTTTCCAGAGCCACCTTTTTATTTATATAATAGTTTCACTCACCTTGATAACTCATTCATCAGATGAATCACTAAACTGACTTCTGGTTTTCTTGAAAGATTGAGCTCATCCTTCCTTGGGATGAGGGGCCACCACTTACTATATTCCAAGCAAGGCCTAAAGGAAAGGTATCAAGACTTGCTTTAAGTTCTCATATGAGTAAGTGTGTAAACTCACAAGATAATTACTTAGAAGTGGTTCATTTTTACTTAGAAATTTAAGTTCTAATAGACTGATTTGTTAATGGCTAAAATTCACAAGATAGGAAACAACAGATGTTGGAGAGGATGTGGAGAAAGGGGAACCCTCCTACACTGTTGGTGGGAATGCAAGTTGGTGCAGCCACTCTGGAAAACTGTATGGAGGTTCTTCAAGAAGTTAAAAATAGAGCTACCCTATGACCCAGCAATTGCACTACTAGGTATTTACCATAAAGATACAGATGTAGTGAAAAGAAGGGACACCTGCACCCCAATGTTCATAGCAGCAATGGCCAAAATAGCCAAATTGTGGAAGGAGCTGAGAAGTCCTTCGATAGATGAATGGATAAAGAAGATGTGCTCCATACATACAATGGAATATTACTCAGCCATCAGAGAAGATGAATACCCACCATTTACATCGAAATGGGTGGAACTGGATGGTATCACGCTCAGTGAAATAAGTCAGTTGGAGAAAGACAATTCTCATATGGTTTCACTCAAATGTGGAATATGAGAAACAGTGCAGAGGACCCATAAGGGAAGGGAGGGAAAACTGAATGGGAAGAAATCAGAGAGGGAGACAAGCCATGAGAGACTCTTAAGTATCGGAAACTGAGGGTTGCTGAGGGGAGGTGGGTGGGGGGATGGGGTAACTGGGTGATAGACATTAAGGAGGGCACATAATGTGAAGAACACTGGGTGTTATACGCAACTGATGAATTGTTGAACACTACATCTGAAACTAACGATGTACTACTTGTTGGCTAATTGAATTTAAACTAAAAAAAATTAAGTACGTGGATTTTATGATCCCACCTATTTGTAACAAAGCCTCCCTATTTTTTCCAAAGGAAAAGCAAATCTCATTTAGGTCAAGAAGTGTGAAAACATGGTGCTGCTCCAGCCCAGCTTCAGAGGACCTGAAAGCCACTTGTACCACAGGGAACTATATAAGGCCCTAAATACTGCCCAAATGACTTTCTAGCAACAGTCCCAGAGCCTGAAATACACAGGGTTAGAGTCCCTGCCCTGGGTTGTCCTGTACCCAGAGCTCCTGCTGAACAGTGCAGGTATACAATGACAAGTGGCCTAGTAACCCTTTGAGATCCACTACCTTGTATTATCTTGGTTGGATAAACTGTAGGAAGCAGAGAGAAGGAGCCTATTTAAAGGGATATTGGAAAGGACTGTCTCAGAAAAAGTAGAAGCAGTAAAGGGCTGGCTGTTGAGCTATAGGGCAGGTAAGGAGCAGAATACCTCGGTCCACTCCTGGGTCATTACAGTGCAGGGAGCAGAGGGCTGTGGACAGCTTGGGGACACTTAGTCAGGTTGTGCTCAGGCAGGGAAGCAGGGTGACTGTGGGTGTTACAAGAGAAAAGAATTATAGGAATCAGGCCTTCCAAAATTGTGAGAGTTACTGAGGAAGCTGAAGTCTAGAAGTGGGAGGAGAGGATCAGTGTTGGAGACCCCAACCCATCAGCTTGGGAGGCAAGTACATCTAGTTGCCAAAATGAGACCACAAAGGTAGAGTTTGGGGACAGGAACACTCCTGACTCTATGTAGCTCTCACCTTTGAAGGCCTGTATCCAAGAGCCTGGGGAAGGCCAGTGGTCAGGACTGAAAGCTAGGAGGGATGGAGAAGGGAGGAAATGAGCTGAGTTCCCCTGACTTCCATGTCTACCCATCACCATATCTAGAGGACCCAAAGACCTTCAGAGAGTAACAGCCGTCACTTCGCTGCCTTTCAAATATCACACAAAATTCTCTTTTGGCTAACTCTAACTCAGAACCAGACAGGACCATTCAACTGTAGATTCCAATGAGCCATTTTATAGAAATGTAGCATCATTAGAATGATTGGAGAGTGGATAAATTAGATCATTGATCAGAAAGAGTCACTCTCTACCTTTATGAGAAGGGTGGAGTATATTTCCCTATCCCTTGGTTTTACGTTTATCTGTGTGCCTTACTTTGGCCAGCAGAATGGGGCAGGAGATGGTGTGCCAATTCCGAGCCCAGGTCTTAAGAGTCTTCATGTGTTTCTACTCACCTTCTTTGCCTCTGCCATTGGCACAAGATTAAACCATTAGGCTGGACTGTTGGTCCTGAGGAAGGATGAGGGACACACGGAACAGAGATGAACCATCCAGCGGAACCAACCATAGATGAGCTAACCACTAGCTGACCCCCAGATGTGTCGATAAACCTGGCCCAAATCAGCAGACCAGCCTTGACAAACTCAGCCTGGATTAGCTGACGCCAGCCACCTCCTGGCTACATGAGTTAAATAAATATTGTATGCCACTGAAATCTCACGATTGTGTCTTACATGGCATTGCTTTGGCCACAAGCAATCAAAACAGAAATCGGCACTGGAAGTGGAGTGCTACTCCACCAAAAACCCAAGATATGTGAAACTGTCTTGAGGATCAATGACAGGAAGTCGAGGAACTTTAAGAAGTTGAGAAAATGGTGAGAAAACCATTTTAGGACGCTGGGACAGTGGCGATCCATGTTACAGAATAAGAAATAGAAAATATACCTAAGGAACGTATGAATCTGGTCGGAGATCTCCAGGCAAAACACCAACAGTGTTTTTTAGCAACATACGATGAAAGGTAGTTCCGGAAAGAGAAGAGTTCAGAAAAGAAATGGCCAGTTTGCAAGCAGAATTTGGAGGAAATACAGGACTTCAGAGCTTTGATGAGTTGGAAAATAAAACTGTTTCTCATTTTCAGCCTTTCCTGTCAGCAAAATATTTCCAAATTAAGATACAGCCGGGCTACAGTGATCAATCCCAGAGCATTTCCACCATGACCTGGCCTCAGAGTAGAGACCAAATCAAGCTTACGGCCGTAAGATCTTTGTAAGAACGGATGTGGGGTAAAGTGTATGGCCTGGAGTGTACTCTCTCAGTTGGACATAAAGACTTTTAGGAACCAGAAGGGTGAGATGTAAGAGCAACCTGAAATGCCTACAACAGCAGTGAGTATATTGAGAGAGGAATATCTCAAAGTGAATTACGGGTGTGGCTTTTGGTACATGGAGTAGACTGTAACCACATATATAAAAAACACACATTTTTGAGGGAGTCATAGAGGCAAAGTGGTGGCAGCCAGAGACTGTTTAAAATACAAAATGATCTCTGGGCTCATTAGTCAGGGCCCTAGGAAAACAGAGCTGATAGAGTCTCTTGGTTGATGAAGATAGATGGTAGATAGATGATAGATAGATAGATAGATAGATAGATAGATAGATAGATAGATAGATAGATAGATA
>NC_058403.1:6716530-6732643 GCF_002201575.2 Neomonachus schauinslandi | reverse complement strand
ATAGATAGATAGATAGATAGATAGATAGATAGATAGATAGATAGATAATCAATATTGATAACTGATAGGTGATAGTTGATAAATGATAGGGGGAGTTAGGGATTTATTTTGAGGAACTGGCTCACCCAGTCCACCACCATCAAAGCCCTCACCACCTTTGCCATCTTGAAAAAAGGCAACTCTGATCTACCAGTTGCTCAGGCCAAACCTTGCAGTGTCCCGATTCCTCTCTTTCTTTCCCTTCTCGCATCCAATCCAATTCATCAGCAAATTCCCTTGGCTCTTCATTTAAAATGCCTCCAGAATCCAAAAGTCTATTTCATGCTTCTCCCCCAGCTTCCAGCCACCATCATCCCTGAGCTCTGCCTGTGGTGCCCTGAGGGTCTTCCTGCTTCTCCCGTTGCTGTCAGACACTCCAGTCTCCACACCGCAACCAGAGTCTTCCAGAACAAGTGAGATCATGCCATTCTCTGCTCACAACTTTACAATGACTCCCATATGCCTCAGAATAGAACTCCTGACCGGGGGACCCGTATTCTGGCCCTCCCTTTGAATTCAGCTCCTATCACAGCCCCCCTTGCTGGTCTTATTCTCACGATGTCGGCTTTTTTTTTTTTTTTTAAAGATTTTATTTATTTATTTGACAGAGAGCACAAGCAGGGGGAGCGGCAGGCAGAGGCAGAGGGAGAAGCAGGCTCCCCTGCTGAGCAAGGAGCCCGATGCGGGACTCGATCCCAGGACTCCGGGATCATGACCTGAGCCGAAGGCAGGTGCTTAGCTGACTGAGCCACCCAGGCGCCCCTACGATGTCGGCTTTTGTAGCAGGTGCTGCCAGGGCTTAGTCCCATCCCTCAGCACTCACCTTTCCTCCGCCTGGGGTAGCCTTCCTGCTATAAGACCTGTCACTCCTGGCTTGAGTGCCTTCTCTGGTGTGCGGGGCCCACACTCAGGGAAAGCAGCCCCCATCTAATGACAGACCAGACTGGGAGGGTTGATACCCCTTTCTCCTCCCGCTCAGGGGGACAACACTGAGGCTTCTTAGGCACACTCCCTGAGGTCCTGAGCAGAACCACAGCACAGTGGTCCACACTGAGAGCTCACTCATTAATTCCCCCTTTCATTTGCTCCCTCCCCTCCCTGCCTCACTTCCCCACTCCTTTGCCTGGGCTTCCTGGCTCTCTTCCCAAGCAGTCTACTTGCACTTGAATCCTTGTCTCAAAGTCTGTTTCTGGGACTATCCAACCTGATAGAGCTTCCTTACTGTTCCTTAAGCAAGCCAAGCATACCTGAGGGTCCTTGCACTGACTTCACTCCAGACTAATGTTCTTCTTCCACGGAGCTGGATAGGCTCACTCCCATGCTCAGGTGTCCACTCAAATGCTACTTTATCCAAAACGTCTCTGACAAGCCCACCCCCCATCTTTTCTCTCATTATTCCTCTTCACACTTTGACCCCTATGCTTAATTGTTGCTCTCTGTCTTCCCACTAAAACACAGCTCTGTGAGAGTAGAGACATAGCCCGCCCAGATCGCTTCTGTGCCAGTGTCGGCGCATAGGTCTCAGTAAACATCTGTCAAATTAGTATTGGTTGTGCCATTTTACAGATAGTAATGAGAAGAGCTAACATGTACTGAGTGCTTGCTATGGGTCAGGGCTTACCTATGCTGACCTTGAACTCTCTTGACATGTACTATTATCTTCCCTTCACAGTGGAAGAAACTGAGGTAGACAGGCTAAGGGTTCACTCAAGTGGTCTGGTTCCGGAGTCCATAGTCTATAGCCATTTCCTATTCTCCTCAAGTCCCAGAAATGTCTGCAATCACCCTAGGCAGAAAGCTGATCAGACCACAAACCCCATGCTTTGTTCCAGGTTTGGAATTTCACTCTGTCTTTTCCAACTATTAAAAAACAAAAACAAAAACATATTTATTGTAGGAAATTTGGAAGTTTGGGAAAAAATAATAAAGAATTTTAAATCACCTAGGAACACTGTTCACATGTGGTTGTTTTTCCTAGACTTTTTTCATGCAAATGCATGTCTCAAATACTTAATGCAAAATTAATATCATGCAATATAGACATTTTGTCTTTTTACAATTTTAAAATTATGTCATGAACATTTGTTGTGCTATACCCTTTGAAAACATGGCCTGTAACTTCTACATAATATTCCATTGAACAAACTGCCTTAGTTTGTTTAGCAATGCTCTTACTTGCGAACATTTAGCTTGTCTCAAATTTTTTGGAATAAATGTGATGTCTGTCTCTATCATTGGACTATTTCCTTAGGACCTTTTCCTATAGGCAGAACGGCTGGGTCAGAGAGCATTCATGTGGCTAATAAAGTGTGTGATTCATGCTTCCAAATGCTGCTCCTGAAAGGTTTAATTAATATTTACTCCCACCAAGGTAGATAAAGCCCCAGAGCTCCACTGCTAGGATTCTTGGCTCAATCTCGCTGCCCTCCCAGTGCACCCAAACCCTGATTTTACAGATGAGGAAAGAAAGCCCAGATCAGTGGGATGTCTTGCCCAAGATTATCGACAACAATAAATGACAGTTCAGAAATCGGAAAAGGAGATGGAGATCAAGACCCACCTGGTGACACCCACCTGGCAGAGATACTCCAGCCTGGGATGTCACCTCCCCACCTCCCAGCTCCTGGCCACCCACAGACTCTCTTGCAAAGCAACACAACATACTACATCTCCAGTGATTCCAGAAACTACACCTCTTGGAAACTGCCAGAACATTTCCAAATCATGGTCAAATTATGATTTCTCTCAACCACACAGTCACCAAATGACCCATGTGATGAGGAATTTGCTATTCACTGCAGACAAGATCCAACACCAATAAAATGTTCTGGCCTGAAGCTGTTCAAAGGAAGGCCTCTGTTTTTAAATCTAAAATAAAAATAATAACAAATTTGACAACTGTCAGCAAGTCATAGGTAAACCAAAAACACAGGTCTTTGTCTCTGGCCTTCCTCTGAAACAAGACAAGATTTCTCTTGTCTGCAGTGATTTGGGTCACATCAGGGGGACCATAACTTGCTTTAGATTGAGTTAAAGCTGTCACTCATATTTATGTCACCATTCCAAAACCAGGGCTGCATAGTAAAATATTCCCACTTGTCCTTTTAGAACTTGGAGTCTCTGGCTTCTTTTTTCCAAAGACATATCGAAAATGATCATTAAAAAATAGCAATTTAGCCCATAATTCATTAATTCTATTTTCTCCATCCACTTTGAAAAAAAAAAGATAAATATAATACAGATTTATTATGTAAGGTTGCATTCTTTTTTAATTGGTTAGAATAATCTCAATAAAGGGCACCAAAATTCTAGAAGCAAACCCATGGTCTTAAAGAGTTTGGACAGGTCTCTATAATTCATCTTCCTTTAGGTATATCAGATCTTTTATTTTTAATCTTGTGTATACTTTTATCTTTAAATTTCATATAACTTTTCAGTTCGGATGAAAATTGATCTCCACCCTAGATGAGCTCCTTGTCCTGTTCACATGCTATCCTCAACACACCCACCCCACCTGGTGTGCAACACCTGGTCGAGCCTCTTTACACATTTGTCCAGCAAAAGAAACCCCCCCACAGAGGTGAAGTGGTTTACCCTGGTTTTCTAATGAGGCTGAAAGAGGCAGCCCCGGGACCCCCTTCTGAGTCTAACCCCTTTCTAGTCTCCCCACTCAGAGGGAGAAGCTGGCTAATTACCCACCGGCCAGGCCCCATTCCAGCTGCCTGCTGATCTATGTCACCTCTCAGAGCCAGCTAGGACGGCGTTGAGAATACCCTTAAGTTTCACGAAGTTTTAGACCCGTGGGTTTTGGTCATGAACTTCCATCAGTAAGACATTTCTTAACCCACACTCCCAATACCTTTTAAAATACTCATGTGTAGGGGCGCCTAGGTGGCTCAGTCGTTAAGCGTCTGCCTTCGGCTCAGGTCATGATCCCAGGGTCCTGGGATCGAGCCCCGCATTAGGCTCCCTGCTCGGCGGGAAGCCTGCTTCTCCCTTTCCCACTCCCCCTGCCTGTGTTCCCTCTCTCGCTGTGTCTCTCTCTGTCAAATAAATAAATAAAATCTTTAAAAAAAAATACTCATTTGTAAATGATATGTAACTGTCCTCATAATTTTATGTGCATTATAAAAATATAAATGTTGAAGTTTGAGATTTTAAAAAGTATAAATAGAATTCCTAATATTTTCTTTTAACACCCCAGGGGGTAGGCTCACACAGCGGGTACACACACACACACACACACACACACACACACCTGCACTGAGGTGTACACATGATTTTTAGAAACCTTCCAACCCCATCGATTCCCGAGCTCGAGTCTGCAGAATCCGAGCTGTACCTTGGCCATCCATCTGGGGAGCCCATGCAGGGGTGAACTATTTCTACTTTAAACCGATCCTGCCATAGACAGAATGCTGAAAAAATAGCGAGGAAAGACTGTTTACCTCACAGTCCTACTCTTGTATTTTTATATCACCAAAGTGTATCATATCCAACCCATTTATAAAGAATGCAATTCACATGATTTATTTTTTTGTTGCGGATACAAGATGGTTCCCATTTCAGTATCCTTAAACCCGAGTTGTTGCGAAGGAATGTGTGTATATTTATTCAGAAGAAAAATACCTGCATTAGTAAGCGAGAATATCCATCACAGTCACTACAGAAAACGGCTAAGAGTGGGGATTGTACAGAAACTAGAAATTCTATCTGGCCGGTTTCCAAGACGCTCCTCCCCGACGGGCAGAGGTCGTTCCCGTTTTGGCCAGGCGGTGGCGCTCGAGGCAAGTGGTGCCGCCCCGGGGCCCGGGACGTGCTGACCCCGAAGATGCTTTCACAGCTCGTTGGTCAGAAAGTGGACTTGACACCCGTTCAGAAACATCATGTCGTTCCCTGGGTGCGTTGGGGTGAACGGACGAAGCATCTGGAAGCCACGCTGGCGAGTCTGCGCTGCGGAGAAGACAGGAACCGGCATAAAGCCGCATAGAAAGGAGTGGGGCGCTCGCTGCAGGAGGAGACCTGGCCTCTGGCTACGCGGGCGCCCGGGAGGGAGCCGCTGCCAGAGAGGAAGGCGGGTGCCCCGCGGTGGCCGCAAGAACGCCTGGAGGCCCAGGGGCCAGAGAGGGCTCGGGGCAGGGTCCTGCGTGCACAGCACAGCCCGGCCCCAGCGTGCAGTGTAGGGCCCCGTCCCAGAAAACCAAGTCTCAGCCTCATTAGGATTCAGCATTTTAGAATTAACCCCACATGTGCTTTCAGATTTAATGAGAAGCCTTTTCAAGTTCCACTGGTTCTCCTTTCATATGCAAACGAATCCAAGGTGATTGTTTTTCGTGTTTTCCTATTACTGTACAGAATTATGGTTGCCTTTTTGGAGTAAAAAGATCTTCTGTCCTTCGGATCACTGTTTAAATACAGGTAATTATCGTTTCTATTTAAATGAACCCGAGGAAAGATAAAATAAAATAAGAACTCCTAGGCAAAAGTTCAATTTCAGGAAGGAAGTTCTTAGGCTATGTACATTTTGCTTAAGTCTGCATATTTTTCAAGGAGAGACTTTTTAAAAGGAAATGTTCCATAAACCTGAAATTAAAAGCAAATACCTCATCTTTTCAATAAAACAAAGCATATTCTGCATCCCTGCTCTTTGTAAGAGTTAAATAAACTATCTAGAGATGGATATCTTTGGATTCATTTCCAATTTCTAAATAACCTCTCATTGGAGTTACCATTATAAAAACCTCATTTGGTTCCTTGAAACTTGGGGGGAAGGACAAGGACTGTGGCTCACGTTGGTGCAATAAGAAAAAAATGAGTAAATCCAGCATCCGCCAGGGCAGTCACGTTTGTGTGAGGCTGAGCTACCTAACAAAGGCAGCAAGGCTCAAGTTCAAGACAGACTGCAGGGGAGAAGAGAGTCTGATCCTCTGGCTGGCACGCCATTTCTATTTTTGTTTCATCTTGGGACCAGTCCCTGGACAGTTCCCTGTGACTTCTTTTTCCGACATAAAAGGGCTCTCTGCTCTGGGAGTGGCCAAGGCCTATAGAATGACACATGGATGCTCCTTTCTCTCCCCTCACTCAACTCTCCTATGGCCCCCAAGAGTAGATGCAGATGTCGGATCCTTATCTATTATTCTTGCAATTTGGAGAAAGGCAGGGGAAAAGGGAAGCTGTTGATCCACTGTGTCCTGGATGGTTGATTGGAAACCACCGACGCAGAAGAGTGAGTGCTCTATTTTTCCCAGATGCGCACATCCTTCACAACAGATGTGCGCTTGGGTGAAATAAACCTGTTCTGTAAAAAAAGAAGTGCTTATTTGAAAACAATGTAGTCCTGCTCTCCAAAGTTATACCATAGCCCAATTTAAAATAGGGTGGGAAATGAGCCACTGATATTTTGATCCAGCTCTAAATTAGAGCACAGAAAACCAAATGCCTAGCTAGTTCATTACGGGGAAAGCCCATCCAAGCTCTTGCCCTGGTAATCAGAAAAAGTATCCGTTTACCAGCATTTACTTGACCTTTCTATTGTCTTCCCAATAAAGAGCAAAGAAAGGAGAACAGCAGGAGAGCATTCCTGATTAAATACCCAGAGTGAACAGCCCTACGTAAGACAGGGTAGGTGAAGCAGCTAAGAAAACCATGTCTGGAGCTCATTTCCTGGGTTCAACCCCTCTCTGCAAATTGCTAGACCAGTGACCGTGGGCAAGTCACTTAACACCTCAGTGCCTCAGTTTTCTGATCTGTTCAACGGACATGATAACAGAACCATTTCTTCAGGTGGCTGCGAGGTGTGAGTTAACACATGTAAAGTATTGGAGTTTGGCTCTGCGCTGAGAATACAGCAAGGACTCCATGTTTATTACCTTGTTTTTATTCCTCAGCCCTGATCACTATTCCCCAACACACAGGTAAAGGGCTTCATTACCATTGTGTTTTAACAGTCCTGTGTCTAACACATCATGCTCTGTAGGGTTTCAGAAGTGCATGTGACTTTACTAGCAGAGAGGGGAAAACGGCTCTCTGGTTTAGAGGTAGCTCCACAGAATGTGGGTAGAGCTACGTTTTTGTAAAAAAATGTGTTTTGGGGGCGCCTGGGTGGCTCAGTCATTAAGCGTCTGCCTTCGGCTCAGGTCATGATCCCAGGGTCCTGAGATCGAGCCCAGCTTTAGGCTCCCTGCTCCACGGGAAGCCTGCTTCTCCCTCTCCCACTCCCCCTGCTTGTGTTCCCACTCTCGCTGTGTCTCTCTCTGTCAAAATAAATAAATAAAATTTTTTTAAAAAGTGTTTTGATGTTTTTTGGAAACAGCCTAAGTATCTAACAATCAGGAAATAAGATAATTATGGGAGGGGCACAGAAAGTTGACAAATAATTTAAATAATATAAATAAATGTTTGCGATGTGTTAAGTAGAAGACAAAGAAAGGTATGAACATTTTTATAAACAGTACACACTCCAGCAGGTCATGAAATGGGTAGGAAAAGAAAAGGTAGAATGTTAAAATGCTGTAAGTGGTTTCTGCAAGTGATGGAAAATGGGAGACTTTTGTTTTCTTCTCTATACCTTTCCAGCTGGCCAAATTGCACAAGATTAGTTGAGCACTTACTTTGTGCAAAGCACACCTCGAAGCGTTTAAACATTTATTCCCCACAAAAGCCATTTTACAGATGGGAAAACAAGGAAGAGTGAGAATAACTAACTTGCTGAGGGCCACACCCCTAATTACCCTGGGAACCGGGATTCTAATGAGGGCTTGTGGCCCCAGAATGCCCTTAATCATCAGGGTTTCTTTGTGTATATATCACTTGAAAATCGAGGGGGGGGGGGGGGGGGCGCGGGGGTCATTTTTTAAAGAATTTAATGTCATACAAATGATTTGGCAAAATATGGTGTTTAAATGAGCATACATTCCTCATACATAGTATGGATTTAGTCTTTATGCAGCCCCAAATAGGAATCTGAAAAATACTGAATTTGCATGGCCTGTTTTGACTTCTCTAAAATACTCTTTCTTTCAAATATCTCTGTTGAAAATGCCTTTTAGAGATACAAATCCAGATTCCCCTTCTAAACAAACATAGCTACTATATTATTAAATCTACTTTTAAAAGCATATTTGAGCTGGGGATATCGTGGGATGTTTTTCTGCCATTTGGATCTGGAAATGGCCGTGTGGAGAAGAGAATTAGAGACTGAGCAGGAAGTGGGGATGGACTCCCACTTATTTAAGAATCTGAAACCCTCATAAAATTCCACAGTTTATTTTGCTTTGTATCTTCGTTGAGCATCCAGGTTAAGAATTTGAACAGAAAGGTGAAAAACAAGGTATTTCTTCTTCGCTTAAAATTATATTCCATTTTGCACCTCACATGCAGCACACCTATGTCTTTCAAAAAGGGGTTGCTTCTCTGGGACCCCAGTAGTACGGCAGGTTACAATGACCAAGGTCAGGGACCTCCATTAATTGATGGGCCAGTGTTTCCATTCAACGGATACCTACCGTATATCTTCCACTGAGCCAGCCACAGTTCGAAGATTTAAAAGCTTTTGGCAAGTCCTTTTTGAAGTGTCTGCTCAGTCCAGTGGTCTGAGGTTTAAAAAAAAAAAAAAAAAAGAGTCTGCAGATGTTTGGCTCTCAGAAAACAGGCCATCAGGAATATCTTGAGCCATCCAACACCAACCCTGGACAACGCTTCCCTTCAAAGAAGTAAACACGGAACATGAAGAATTCTCCTTGAAAGTCCTGGTGGACCATGAAAAAGATGGACAAAGCCTTGGATGATGTTATGGAAGGTGGATCCTAGCAACTGAGTTTATGGAAGATTCTGGAAAAGCTTTGCCCATGTGGTGGGCCAGCAGTAAACTTAAACAGCATCACTTAAGCGGGGAATTTTTGAGAAGGAAAGCTTGAGCAAGTCTTTGAAAGCAGGACATACCTTCCTTGACTCAAACAGGACCTTGACATGAAACTGTGCCCTCCTGGCTGTCCTCTTCCTGTTTGCCTATTTGTTTCATCAAATCCCACTGGCCATCCTTCAACTGCATAATATAGTGGTTTCTAAAAGGAAACCACTGGAGTTTATTCCATTTGCATCGATGAAAGAAGTTTTCTTTCCCTTAAAATTGACTTCCCTATAGCCTTTAAGATGACACCAAGGCGTGGCTTTTGTCTTCCAGCCTTACCAGGAAGGACGGGAAGAGAACAATTGCCTTCTCTCTGTAAGCAGCTGGCACAGAAGTCTCTGCCCCCATATATTGTAAAATACGACTGTTCTGCAGATCAAAAATGGTTGTGCGTGATGAAAAGAAGTCTTTTCTTTTTCTTTTAAGATATAACTTGAAAACTGCAACAAATGTGAGCACAATTTGTGTCTAAGAAAGTTTTTAAGAGGTGTGTCTAGACCCCAAGAAACAGTGAGTCACATGCTGTTGGGACCTGGAATCTCAAGGCTCAAGGCAGCCGTGACCCATGCTCCCGCCTTGGGGGGTAAGGAGGAAGACCTTTCACCTCTCAGGCTTCTCTAGTCCACACCTGAGAGAGAGACAGATGGAGCACGGTCTCCCAGAGGCTCCTTCTTGTCCTCACATGGTGGTTCTAGAACAATGGAACGTCAGGAACCCCGGGGAGGTTGCCTTTCTCTCCTGGGTGTGCCGGAATCGAGGGAGGACCTTCTTCATTTCCACCCCATTGGGTTGAGCCGGGGACTCTGGATGCCTCTGCTCAGGGCTTTCTTAGATCATCCTGGACCAAGACACCCTCCCTGAGGGGTGGAGCTCAGAGCCCCCAGCTGCCAACAGCTCTGACTTCCCTCTAGCGTTTTCCACACCTCCTTACTGTCCCTGGCCGTAGGGGAAAGAACCAACATTAATCCATAAATGCAATGAGGATAGGGAATGAGTAATCACGATCTCATAATCGCCTATTTCTATACTCGTCCCAGCAACCTGATGCAGGCCAGTCAACCCTCCGTTCACCCACCAAATATGTCGGAGCCTATTGTTACGTGGCTGGTACTGTGCAGCCTGATTCTCCAGCAGGGACAATGCAGGGCTGAGCCCTGCCCCCAGGGAGGTGACTATGAAGCAGGAAACAGGCAGGAGACTAGGGATTGACCCAATTCATAGAGAGCTCTCGAATTTGGAGGGCCCCAAGGAGGGAAAGGGAGTGCACTGGGAGCATGTGAGGAGTTGCCTCAGAGGGAGGGGACAATGGGGAAGAGCCAGTCTGAGGGGGGAGGAGCCCGCACTGGGGGTCAGTGTGCAGACCCAGAGCCATAGAAAGCCAGGCGAGTCTCACATAGGGACTGGACAGAGATGACATCCCCAGGCAGGCAGAGCCAGGTCCTGGGAGGCTCACGCAGTGCTGCCCGAGCACTATTCCGAGTGGGGTCTGTCACCTGCCTGTTGTGTGTTCCTCAGTTACCCTCCCAGCTACCGTCAGCCACTTGTCCTTTAAGTCTTATCTTTCACTGTAGCATTGACGGGCTCGGCCCCCACAATATAAATTCAAGATAGCATCATTTGAGGAAGCCCAGGGAAGGAAGAAGAAAGGGAAGATCTTTCCTGGCAGCCCGGCCTCATTTATGTAAAAAATTACTGTGGCCCCAAGCTCTCCTCCGATTACGAGAGCTTCAGGGAAACCAGTTGTCCACGTCCCCTGAATGGTTGGGTTTACAAAGGGCAGAAATTCCCCCAAGTGTGGACGGTGGGTATGTTGAGAGATGTCCCAGAACATGTTACATGGAGAGGTTTGGCAATACGAGATTAGGAAAAAACTAAGTCGATTTCTTGGCCACAGGACTTGTCAGTAAACAAAACCTCTTGATTTTCCTCCTCTGAGAGTTAATGCCTCATTATACTGCCTTGAAAGACCAAATGCACAATATCGGTTCCTCTCTCTTCATTCTATGAAACCAAAAGTATTGATTGCTGTTTGGTTTTTTGCCAGTGGACTCCATATTTAATCAGTGTGTTCACTATGTACCTCCCTTGCCTGGGGCTGCTGAAAGCAGAAACCCTTTAGTGAGGAGCTAACACAGAAAGTTGGGGGCTGTCTTGTCATCATACCTGACCCTTGTCTTGCGTGTCCCCTAAACATGTCACGGCTTCTGGTGGGAACCGGAATGGTACCCACACACAGGAAATGTTCAATAAATGTTAGCTTCTGTTTTATTGAAGAAACACGCATTGTTTTCAGTTCTTTACAAATATTACTTCATTTAAGACTCACGACATCCCATGGGGTAGTTTCTATGACCAACCCATCTTATAGTTGAGGAACCAGAAGCACAAAGAGATGAATCACATTTAGACCATGGTGCTGACATTCTCCATTCTTTTCCCAAACGTAGCTAGAGATCCCCACAGCCTTTCTCCGCCTGGGCTGGCCTTACGGATTTTTCGCTTCTCTCCCCCTTTATGAGCAAACTTCTGGAAGGGGCATTTAACATGGCCCTGGACATCCTCCCTTCCCAGGGGATTCCTTCCAGCTCCCAGGATGGTCCTGGAAGGGGCCCTAGTGTCCGTGCACTGTTCTTCCCCTCAGCCCTCAGCATCCCAGGGGTCTCCCCATCCACCACCTGCCCCTGAGGACCGTCTCTGCCTTGGGCACTCTGCTGGTCTGTTCAGGCTGCCGTAATAAAATACCACAGACTGGGGGCTTATACAACAGACTTGTACTTATTCTCTCATAGTTCTGGAGGCTGGATGTGTAAGATCAAGATGCTGGCAAATTCCTCACCTGGCCTTTCCTCCATATGTGCACAGAGTGATTCTCTCTCTCTCTCTCTCAGACCTCTTCTTCTTCTTTAAGGACCCCAGTCCTGTTGGATTAGGATCTCCCCCTAATGACCTCATTTGACCTTACTTTCTTCCTTAAAGGTCCTAATGCAGTCACGTTGGGGATTAGGGTTTCAACATAGGAATTTTGGGAGGAACACGATTCAGTCCGTAATAGGCACCATGGTCCAATGGAAAAGCCAGGGCTTTGGACTCAGAACTAGGTCCAGTTCAGGGCTGGGTGCTGTCCTTGGCTCTGCTGTTAGGCCATTTAGTTCCTCAGTTAAACTAGTGTGATTGATAAATAGTCCTTCCTTGTTTCCTTTTTCCCAATTTAGCAAATATTTTACCAGGAAAATAGAAATGGTATCTGGGTGCATAGTTTCATGCCGCGGCGCCCCTAGCCCAAGACCCGTAGGATTATTGGGGCAGACTCTGTAAGGAGCCTTGTCTGTCTGTGTGGCCCTCTCCTGATTCCCTACTGAAGGTGCTTTGTCCCAAGGACCAGTCACCACTGGCCACCATTGGCGCCCTCGTTAGCACCTGCTTTGATTCCCCAGTGGTTCTGGACTCCTCCAAGCTCCGAGCAGCCCACAACTGGGGAGGAGTGTCAGGGAGGACATCCCTCCAGACCCTGTTGTCCTTGGAGGGAAGGAAAAGCTGGGGCACATAGTCATGCAGATATAGTGCCCAGGCAGCATCTCGAAGGCTGATGTGCCCTGAGAGTAAAGCTCCTATAGCTGAAACCTCCCCACCCCAGAAAGATCCAGCTTCGCCCCACAGCATGGCTTCTTTTCCTTCTACTTCTCCCATTATTTGGCAAGTAGTATAGCATCTTTCAAAGATGGTACGAAAATAGCTGTTCACTATGTCACTCCAGGACCCGAGTTGCTCAGTGGGACACACATTTCCGGAGCCCACTGCAGGGTGATAGGTCAGCTGCTTCGCTATCGTTGCCGCCAAAGCAGATGGGTTTCGGAGCGAAGCCACTTCCTGGCAATGGAGCCTTGATCCCAGCCTTTGCAGTGTGAGTCTTCAGCTGCATCTGGACTCATCCTGGGACGGGGTTGGGGGGTCTTTCTGAGCACCTGACTGGGTCAGGCCCCCTCACATTCCACACCTCTCAAATACCTGACGCACTGAGGCAGGCAAGCATTCAGGCGTTTTCCTGCATCATCCTGAGAAAAAGCAAACAAGCACCTCCCCTCCCCCAACATTTGAATCCCAGCGTTCCTAATGTGCAAGCAAGCTTTTCACCAAAAAGCATTGCAATCTTGTAATTAAATTAGGTGCTTGTGGGAAATAGCACAATTAAAACCACAAAATAATTTAGAAAGATTAAGCCCATTAGGGCAGGGCATTTCTTATTTAGTGGAGAGGAAATAGAATTAGGTGAACTAACTTATTAAAAACACCTACACAGATATCTGAACATCTCCCCAGTGCCCCGAATTGCCTGGTTCCGTATGAGGCAGGCAGACTCCACTTCCTTTCCTTCCAAATCAAATTAGAGAGCCGAACTCAGTGACTCCCCAAGAGAAATATTTACACCTTAAAGCAGATTGAAAGAAATTTAATCTGAAGCTGCCCGGAAATTATTACAGAACTAAGTTATTTTCATCATTTCAAGGGTGGTAAGCTCTTGATTTCATGATAAGTAGATTTGTTCTATCACCTACATTCTATAAACCTTGAAGAATAAACCAGAGGTAGAAATCTCCTTCTCAGGATCCAGAGAGAAAAGTTCTTGTGAGTGTGATAGTATATAAGGACAAGTATAGATATGAGCATCCTGTGCAGTAAACAGTTTAGCTGTGATATTGGCTAATGCGTGTGCATGTGTAAATGTAGATACAGGAAAGGTTACCAGCCAGATGTCCTCAGACTTTCATGAGCAGAGAAATATGACAAAGTGATTACAAGCTTCGCTTTTAGAACCAGATAGACTTGAGTCCAGTGTGGCTGTGGGAACGTTAAATATCTCCCCAAACCTCATCTCCTCATCTCTAAAGTGGGGATTATGGTGTCATCTTTTAGGACCATTATGGGGATTGGATCGGGCAATGCCTATAGTTGGCTTAGCATCACCCCAGTACTCAGGAAATGTCCAATGTTCACTATTTTAAAGAATAAAAATAATAGTTCACATGTTCACAGCTCCTAACACGTGATGTGCTGGGCTCTGTTGTAAGTGTTTTGTGTATGTTGCCTTGGTATAACCCTCAAGTGATCTTGTGAGTACGCATTATTAATTCCATCCCCAGGTCACAAAGGGGGAAATCAAGGTACAGAGGGTTTGGGGAATGTGTCAAAGTCATACAGCCAACCAGGGGCTGAGTCCAGACTCAAACTCCTCATTCCACAAGCGTGCTGTGGGGACTTAGACCACGTTTGGCAGATGGGAGAGGTGGTCTCCAGAGCAAGGACACTGGGAAGCCCAGTAAATCACTGCATTTCTAATAGCAGTGTCATCAATGTTGTAAAGCTAAAGCATGCAATCCTCACTTCTCCTATTCAGACTGATCTCAGTTTACCACCCTCTAGGTAAATAACACCAGCTCCCCAACAATGCGGTTCAAATATCACTCATGGGGGTGCAGTAACTATGAGTAATTCCATAAAATACAAACCTTGCTGCTGGCTCTTCAGTCCCCAGACCACTGTGGAAATTATAACCATGTCGCTTCTTGTCCGCTGGAGACTGGCCACGGCACAGCTGCGACTTAGGTCATGCACAGACAGTAAAATGTGTCATGGTGTGGCTTCCTTGTAGCCCACTGATAAACCCACATGACGTTTTACAAAAATGGAAACAGGGATTGCCATCCCCCCAAAATGGATGCACAACCAAGGACTGGAGGAAGGCCCCTTATCGGCAGAACAAGGAACGTGGTTCTGATTGAGAGAGTGACAACATCCCAGAGGAAGTGACACCAGCAAAAATCTTCTCATTAAAAGAACTCTCAGATATTTCACGACACGGAAAGCACAGAGGAAATCGGAAGCTGGCCCCAACTCAGAATGGAGCCCGGCAGTTTTGCGAAGGCACAGGAAAGATGCTCGGCAGGTGCAGTAAGTTATGCGACAAGAAGACAAGCACAGTTCAAGCCACTCTCATTAAGTCCGTCACAAAGAAATAAAACACTTCAGTTCTCGATGTTTCTGATGCGTAAGTTACAGTGTGAAATGCATATTAGTTTGAGAGTTTCACACTTCCCTATACATTCCATGCTGGCACTGACACAACTTTGAATGTTTTGACAAGATCGACTGAAGATCACTGAATAGTAAGTTCTCCCATCGATTATTAAAACGGTTTTGCATAGCGTACAGCCGTGTCTGGGGCCCCCCCGAACGTGCACATGCCATGTGCTCTGAATGTCGACCCATGTGAAGTGCGCTCCTGTCTTCCCAAACAGAGCACGGGGCTAGATGAGAGCTGATGCTCCCAGGCCTTCTGATCCCAGCTGTTTCCACTTGCCAGCATGCCTGGGGCTGGCTTCCATCTCCACAGGGATGCTTTACCTGCTTCCCACCTCTCCGGGTCCTCTTCCTGCCTACTGACACATGGACCCACGGGCGCTCCCAGGCCGCCCTCAGCACCCTTCTGTTCTGCAACGATGAGAAGTTTATTGAGTTTGCTGAGTGCATGCTTACTTATAACCCAACCCGTCTTCACTCTCCCAAGAGATTAGTATCCCTCCCACTTTGCAGGAGAAACCGAGGCACAAGGACAGCAGGTGACTTTCTTAGGTCACAAAAAGTGACAAGAACAAAATTCACAGCCGGGTGGTCTGGCTTTAGAACCTGCAGGCTTGACCTCTTGGCCTGGCTGCCCCACGTGGGCCTCCCCCAGAGTCACAAGCTTCTCATGAGACTACAAAAAATATTGAAAATTTGTCAAAGAAATATATATATAGTTTCTAGAATATGAAAACTATTTTTAAAAAACCCAATCCATTTAGGTGTGTACACACATAATATTTATCAACTCTAAAAATAACTAAATTAGGTGTTCAGAAAAGGTCCCTCACGGGGCTCCTGTGTGGCTCAGTTGGTTAAGCATCTGCCTTCGGCTCAGGTCATGATCCCAGGGTCCTGGGATCAAGTGCCACATCAGGATCCTTGCTCAGCAGGGAGCCTGCTTCTCCCTCTGCCTGCCACTCTGCCTACTTGTGATCACTCTCTCTCTCTGTCAAATAAATAAATTAAATCTTGAAAGAAAGAAAGAAAGAAAGAAAGGAGGAAAGAAAGAAAGAAAGAAAGAAAGAAAGAAAGAAAGAAAGAAAGAA
>NC_058403.1:6636200-6716520 GCF_002201575.2 Neomonachus schauinslandi | reverse complement strand
AAAGAAAGAAAGAAAGAAAGAAAGAAAGAAAGAAAGAAAGAAAGAAAATGCCCTTCAGGTTTTAAATAATGTGTAGGTTCGATTTTGGACTTGAAATTATCCTTAAGTATCCAGGTTGATTGCCCGGCATTTGAGCCAAACATAAAACAACTCATTTTTTAAACAAATTTCTTAAAAAAATCCTTCAAATTTTTATAGCTAAATACATATGTATGTGAGGTGAGATGTGGCTGCATTTTTAACTGTGTGATTTGATATAGTCACAGTGTCTCGCCTTTGAAAAAGGGTCCTGTCTTGCCCTGGACCCTGGTTTCAAACATGGCTCATTGCCGATGGTCCCAGACAGGCCCTCCAGGCCTGGGAGGCCTGCACCCCAGCTCCCTGCCTGGGACCCCCCCCCCCCCCCGCTGGATGTCTGCATGTGGCAATCCATGTTTGTCCAAGGCCTAAAGGTTTCAGGGCCAAAACTCTGGAACTGGGCTGCCTGGGTCCAAATCTCCATTCTCCTGCTACACAAAATACTAACTTGGGGGGGGGTGGGGGGGCAGGTCACCTAACCTTTCTGCTCTCCAATGCAAATAACAAACACACCAACTTGTAGGAGTTGTTTGTGAGGATTGAGCTTGCACATGGCCCCTGGAGAGTCCTCAATGTGTTCATTCATTCGCCGAGACTTTGCAGCACAACCGTGTGTCCAGCACTGGTCTGGCACTGTGTATGGCTGCAGAACCACCGAAAAACTCCTGCCCTGGGTGACCCTGCATTGGTGGGGAAGATGCATGGTAAGTGGGAGAAACAGGACATGCAGAGTGTTTGCAGGGCGGGAGGTAAACACTAGGGGAAAAGAGAGGTGGGGGGAGGGAACGGCAGAGTTGGGGGCTCCCAAGTCTAGTTCAAGTGGTCGTGGAAGGTGGTATCTGAATAAAGACCCGAGTCAGGTGGGGAAGTGAGCTATGGGACATCTGGCGGATGTGTTCCAGGCAGAGGGAACAGCCAAGGCCAAGGTCCTGAGGCAGGAGTCTACCTGTATGTCTGAGGAACAGCAGAGAAGCTGTTGAAATGAGAGAGGCTGGTGTGAGTTTGCTATGGCTGCAAGATAAAGTATCACAGACCAGAAGGCCCAAACAACAGAGATTAATTTTCTCCCAGCTCTGGAGGCTGGAAGTCTAAGATCAAGGTGTCAGTAGGGCTGATTCCTCTGAGGGCCCCTCCTTGGCGTGTAGATGGTCACCCTCTCCCTGTGTCCTCACATGGCTGTCCCCCTGTGTGTGTCTGTGTCCTAACTCTGCTTAACAGGACACCAGTCAGGGTGGACCAGGGCTGACCCTAGTGACCTCATTTACCTCTTTAAAGACCCCATCTCCAAATACAGTCACGTTTGCAGGTACTGGAAGTTAGGGGTTCAACATGTGAATACTGGAGGGGCACACTTCCGTCTCTGAGAGAACACAGAGGAACCCTGTCTGTGTGTCATGCAGGACGGAATTGAGAACAGATACCCTGTGGCTCAAAGACCGCTGAATGGACCTCAAGGAAGACGCGCAGAACCACGCAGGACTTGAGCTCTGAGCAACGGGGCCCCCACTGGATCCACGAGTTCAAGCACGTGTGCGCAGAGCTGCAGGCCAGGGCGAGGGGAATCCTCACACCTGCTGACTTAGACAGCAGAGAGACTCAGTGCAAGACACTGGGGGGCAAGGGTCTCTGCATGGGTAAGAATGGGAGGCTGGCATGGAGCTAAAAACTGGCTCTGCTCTTACACTTTTTCAAGGATCTGCCCATTATCCCTTCTCTGTTTCTTTCATCCTTCTCTGGACCTACCTATTGTTTTCTTTTCATTGAACCCTTTTTTGAAAAAGATTTATTTATTTATTTATTTGAGAGAGAGCACGTGCACAGCAGGGAGGGGCAGAGGGAGAGGGAGAGAGAATCCCAAGTGAACTCCTGCTGAGCGCGGAGCCTGCCATGGGGCTCGATTTCATGTCCCCAAGATCATGACCTGAGCTGAAACCAAGAGTCCCACACTTAACTGACTGAGCTGCCCAGGCCCCCCTCCTTGCATCAAATTCTTGAAAGCCCTCCTGGTATATAGCTCACCTTCTGCTGCTCCTTCAACTCTAAATTTTTCAATCACTCCCTCCATTTCATCCCTCATTTTTCCTGCTCTCATCTTCGGTCCACTCTGAAAACTGATCATTTCCAAACTCGGTTCTGCTTGGCCAGATGCCCTCATTCCCCTCTCCCCTGCTTCTCCGCAAAGAGTCACTTTCTTATTCTCCCGGGGTCGAGATTGTGGCATCCATGGACGCATGTTGCCAGGCAGAGAAAATCCATCCCCTGGGAAATGAGAGCAGGTGTCTCCTGACCGGGACAGATCCCGAGGCTTCCCGCAGGAAACTGGCACAGATCATCTATAAGGGCCTAAGGGAGGCGGGATGCCAAGCCATAGGGACCACCCTTCAAGCCCGGTGAAGGGACTTTCACCTGCCGTGGAGGCTGGTCACAGCCACCTGTTTCTCTCCCTTCTCCTGTCCACACTCCTGAGGACCAGTGGTTGGGCTTTCCTCATAAACAAGGAGGCACCCACAGAGAATGTCCCCCAGCCCTCATAAGCTCCTAACTGGGGACCACTCTGCTCTGCATCCCATCCAGACGTGAGCGCTGTGATCGGCAACACCCTTCACAGGACCTGGCCGCTGTGCAGAGCAGAGATGGATGGAGAATTGTGGTGTAATGGTGGGGGCTGATGTTGCCCTGGGCCCCCAGGCCTCCCCTCTCCTTGGGTCCCCTGTCCCTGCTCTCTGCTGAGCCCATGACCATGCTCCAGCAGAATTTTGTCTGCCCATCTGGTTGAGCTATCTTGGATAATGACTTGTGGGGTGAAAGCCACCATATTTGATATTGACAACCTGGTGAGAATAAAGTTGCTGTGTTGTTTGTATTTCTCCCCCCTCTGGAAAGAAGGCTGCCCGGACTGAGCCCCTTTAGGCTCCCATCAGCAAAAGGGGTGGTATTTAAGGATGGCAGGGAAGGTAGGAACTTGTGTTTTCCAGCACCTTCCATGGTTGGGCCCCACAGTAGCTCCTTTCCCACAGTCACAAGGGTGAGAGAAGAGACGGGTCCCCACCCCAAATCAGGAGGCTACTTTCCTCCCTGAGAGCTTTGGTTTCTTCCCGGGTCACTGTGAGGGTCTCCCGAGATCTACAGAGAAACCTCCACACAGGCCAGTCGGGGAGAAGCACTCTACATGAGGTGGCTCTCCTTAGTCCCGGGGCTGTGTCATTCTGTGTCCCTGCTGTCACCACAGTAGGGCTGGAAAAAACCTGATTTTCCAGGAAGGATGCCTCTGACCAGGAGAGGTCAGGCCTGGACAAATCCCCACCTCCCCTGGGGGGGGGCGCACTTTCTCAGAGGCCCCGGGTGACAACTTGGTCACGTGGGCAAAATGGAAACCAAAGCCAGGCATTCAACACAGAGTGGGCCACAGTGGGCTCTATAATTCCTACGACGATTTGCTACTTATGACTCCGGGAAGAATTAATTTACTTTGTTTTTGAGAAACCTGAATGGCCAGCGTAATGGACAGGGATGCCTCAGAGAGGGCAGCAGACAGTCAAAGGACAGGGGCAGCCGAGTCGGATCAGGCCCGTGGCCCCCACCACACAGGCAGCTCACACGGCTGCTTCTGCAAGCCGAGAACATGACCAATCTCTGCCCTTCCCACGATGGACAGTTTCTGAAAAGTCTGGGAGAAAAAATTAAGTCGATTTGCTAAAAAGATAGTATCTCCCCTCGTTTGCTCTGTCTCCTCTGAAGTCTTCTTAATGAAGTGCTTACTTTACCATTTCCTTGTCTTAGCTGGGACGAGTTAAAGACGGGCTAAATTTGTTTAGACAAGCTCTACAATATTAAAAAGGAAGAAGGCGAAGTACATAGAGTTTCTAAGTCCAGAGAACATTCCGTTCCCTGGTCTTCAGTTTACAACTGCGTGTGCTTTACGTTTACAAGACAAGCTATAGCTTGTGAAACAAATGTGGGAATAATCTGAAGCATGAGACATCCATTATTTATTATGTAATTGGAGAAAATTCTGGCTGGGAGAAATCCCTGGCTGAAAGAACAGATGATTCGTCCTTAGTTGTTCTTAAACAAAATTCAAGTGCATTGGTTTCTTCGATAATTATCCTGGTGGCAGGCAGTTCCCCTTTTAGGCTGCCACACGAGGCTCGCTGTGTTGGGTGTCACACACATAATCATTACAACCTGAAAGCGTGAGAGTTTCTTGGTTAAGAAAGACAAATAGTTCAAGTGTTGGAAAAAAAAGCGTTAATTTTTTTGAAAGTACACTCAAAGTCTTAAATTTAAAACGATGACATTGTTTTTGTCTCCAAAATCAGTAATTTTGCTCCAAAAACAGCACCCAAAATAACGTAGAGACCCGTCCGTGCTTTAAAAGCATTGGAGGTAATATTATTCTATACACCGCCCCTATTTTATTCACTGTATATCCATATCACAGGCTCTTCAAGCTATGAAAATAGTTCCAGTTCTATCAAGGAAAAGAAATGCTTTATAATGACCTTATTTTTTGCCTTTCATTAACAAAACCATCTCCCCAGTGATACCTCCCTCCCGCCTTCCGGAACTTGTGGAGCTCCACCTTGTGAATGGATGTGGCTTTTATACATGGATCCTCCTGTATCGGGGGTCCCTGGGGCAAGGCTCTGTGGAGCCTTCTGGAGGACCGCGTCTCTACCACCCTCCCTCTTTAGCTGTTTCATTTTCTTCCCGACACTTGGTACTCTCAACTATATTATTACTTGACTCCTGTGTTGTCGTTCTCTCCCAACAAGAAAATAAGCTCCCAGAAGACAAGGACCTGTTATAGAATAATATTACCTGTTTTATTTAATTCTGTATCCCCAGCTTCTAGAAAAGCACCTGGCACATAGTAGGTGCTCAACCAATATGTGTGGAGCTACTTAATTAAGAACTAATGACAAAAGGCACAGGTGAATTCATTAACAACATTAAAGAATTTTGTTCTTTTATTACGTGCAATAAACACACACATGTAACAATGGTGGTGTAAGTGTATGCATTACTATTTCATGCCGTTATGGGTTCCTGAGCACCTAGGAGGAGCTCCGAGGACCACCAGTTGAGAACCACTGATTTAAGGGGGCAAGAGCTACACTGAAACGCTGAAGACTTAATCCTATTACCTACCACGTAACCCTGAGCAAATCCACTTACATCTTTCTAAGTCTTGGTTTTCTTGTGTGGCAGATGGGAGTAATGAGTAATAGCTCATCTACCTACCCAACAGAGTTGAATAGAAAATGAAACCCGTGGATGCAAACAAATTTTGTAAGCTACAAAGTACCATGCCTATGTGGGCTATTCTTAGGAAAGTCTATTATAGTGAGTCATAAGCCTTTGGTCCATGATCCCCGCAAGGCAGAGGATTACTCTACCGGTACCTTCAATCAACTTGACCCCCAGGGTCTACATCACCAACCCTGCCTAGGAACATTTTCTCTCCCTGGGGTCTGTTGACCTGTGCAAGGAATCCCATGTAGATTTGCCCTGAATGCGACTCTTCCCATTTACCACAGCTGGTTGTATATTGGTTTCATGATGTGTGGACACCATGACTCATAGAATGTACGTTTTTGGTCTTTCGGCCTCGGCGGCCCTGACCGGTCCTCAGGATCTTCTAACAGACTGTCTCTGCCATTGTAGTATTATCTCAGTAACATTGAAAACAGGACTGAAAACAGTAACACTGTTTTTTCTTTAGACCAGGTGATATTTTAAAACATGTTGGAAACATTTGATCTCTGACCTTCCTTTTCTGTTCGGTATAAGAGACAAAGTGGTGGTCCTAATGATCGGTTATTCTCTCTCTACTCTGACCAATAAGAAGTGCTCTTGACAAGCATGGTTCATAACATCTAGCGCATGCTGGGGAAACTGAGCCTCATCAAGGCATCCTGGTATAGCTGATCTGGTTTACCTCACAGTAGATACTTAAACATTGTCAATAGTGGATTTTGTATCAGGGATATGCTCTTGTGAACAGCTGAATAGTAGTCTTCTTTTTCTACTCTATTAGAACAATCTGTGCAATTTTAGTGATGTTCCTTCCCTAAATACTTGTTAGATTTGTCGGTGAAGCCCTCTGATCCCAAGGATCTCTGTGTGTATGTGGGCGTGCGTGTGTGCATGCACAGAGGGGAGAAGGGGAAGCAGTGTTAATTAATTATCCTGAATTTAATTATTTTAATAGTTATAGGACTTTCCTGATTTTCCTTCTTCTAAATGTTGTTTTGGTAGGTTGTATTATTCTAGGAATTTGTCCGCTATTATCTTAATTTTTAAATGTTTTTCAAAAAGTTAACCATGATATCTGCTTAACCTAGAAATTGTAGTGTTATCTCCTTTCTAATCCCTGGTATTGGTTATTTGTGTCTTCTTTTTTTTTTTTTTCCCCTCAATCTGACTTGCCAGAGATTTATCATTTTAATTAATCTTTTGAAAGAACTACCGTTTGGCTTTGTTCATCTTCTCTACTAAATGCTTGTTATATAGACATATGACTCATCCATTTCTGTTCTTATCTTCAATATTTCCTCTCCCCTCTTGGCAAGCCCTGGGTTCCATACTTTTAGCTCCACAAGGCTCAGCTTCTCTGCCTTTTAGATGCCCTTGCAGAAATCAGGGGGGGGAAAAGGCAACACAAGATCCGGGCTTACCACCTTGGGCTTTCATCCTCCCTTGTACCCTGGCCTAACAAACAAAATTTGTTTGCATCCACGGGTTTCATTTTCTATTCAACTCTGTTGGGCCTATTAGTTCTTTACTATTTTTTGGCTTTTTGATGCCTTCAAGAAGATTTTTAAAAACTGTTTCCACTAGAATTCTGGCTGCCCTGAATTACCTAGTCTACTATTACAACATAGAATTCCTCTCCCAAACGTCACCCCCATTGTATTAGTGACAAAATAATGTGTTGATAGAACCCATGTTCTGAAATAAGAATTATATCCATTCTCCTGTTCATCAACTTGAGGATGAGCATGTACAATAATTGTAAAATAGATAGACCCTTCCAGGCTCTGCTTTTTGAGGATCGTCCAGGAGCTCTTCATCAGTGGGATTACAAGAGTAGGTTACTGGCCCAAATGAGATTTCTTTTTT
Source organism: Neomonachus schauinslandi (assembly GCF_002201575.2). Classification (NCBI taxonomy): domain Eukaryota; kingdom Metazoa; phylum Chordata; class Mammalia; order Carnivora; family Phocidae; genus Neomonachus; species Neomonachus schauinslandi. The sequence continues at coordinate 6,709,317 of NC_058403.1, read as the reverse complement.
TCCAGGTTACAGAGTTCTTTTTCAATCTTCTTTGGCTTATTTTGCTTTCCCCACTTCTTCTGGGTCCTTGCTGATACTATTCCAGGACCTCTGATTATTTACAGATTATTTTTAGTTCTGCTACTGCAACTACTCACAATTCACTCCAAGGACTAAGTCTTCATCAATTGATTTTCATGAAAGTTCATTCTTCCCATACGGGCTGCAAGTAAAGAAAGGGCTTGTCCTGAGATCGAGGAATCCTGAGCCTGCATCTTTCACAATTGAGTAACAGGGAGGAAGGGCATCTGACTCATTCTTTTGGCTTAAAAAGGCACTTCTGAATTGGAACCCAAACTGAAAATGAATTTCCCCAAACAGCCCGCAATATGAGCACTGTGCAACATCCCACTGGCTCCTCCCATCTCCCTCCACCCAGTTTCTTGGGATCTGGTCTCCTTCAACCAATTTATCTGCATCTACAGGCATTCTGTTGCTTTCTTTATAGCTGATACTCCTGTTAGGTAACACCCTCGGGTATCTTTCTCAATTATGTGATAATAGCTCTTCATGAATGTTCTGACAAGTTCATGAATAAATTTAAGAAGCACAAGCTCCAAGAATACCCACAAAATAATGAGAGATGCCACAAACCACAAAATCATCAGTCTCATTCTTTCATAGCCATACCCTAAGCAGATTTCTTTGGAGGAAGTAGAAGTTGTCAGGAAATTTCTAGAAGTTGGCATGCCTCCATTATTCCTTTAAGTTACTACGTTCACCTGGGTCAGCAGTAGGCCCCTTGCCCTGCCACAGCCTAAACTGGAATTCTTGTAAAGCAGTGATATGCTGTATGCATTTGTGAATGTGTGCACGTGTACATAAAATGAAACCATTTTTACTTTTTTATTTTTTATTTTTTTTAAGATTTTATTATTTGACAGAGACACAGAGAGAGAGGGAATGCAAGCAGGGGGAGCGGGAGAGGGAGAAGCAGGCCTCCCACGGAGCAGGGGGCCCGATGCGGGGCTCGATCCCAGGACCCTGGGATCATGACCTGAGCCGAAGGCAGACGCTCAACGACTGAGCCACCCAGGCGCCCCTAACCAAACCATTCTTGAGGAACCACAAAATTCTCTACTGGATATTAAAACTAGCTGGTTCTTACACAAAGTTTTAAGAAATCTAGGTAGGTCTGTGTCCAGTAGAACAGAATAGAGAATCTAAAACCAGATCTAAACACATATGGGCATGTCGTTTATTTATTTTTTTAAAAAAGATTTTATTTATTTGACAGAGAGACACACAGCGAGAGAGGGAACCCAAGCAGGGGGAGTGGGAGAGGGAGAAGCAGGCTTCCCGCCGAGCAGGGAGCCCCATGCGGGGCTCGATCCCAGGACCCCAGGATCATGACCTGAGCCGACGGCAGATGCTTAACGACTGAGCCACCCAGGTGCCCCAAAATTAAACCATTTTTATTTTTTTATTTTTTATTTTTTTTAAGATTTTATTATTTGACAGAGACACAGCGAGAGCAGGAACACAAGCAGGGGGAGTGACGGAGGGAGACGCAGGCTCCCCGCGGAGCAGGGAGCCCGATGCGGGGCTCGATCCCAGGACCCCGGGATCACGACCTGAGCCGAAGGCAGACGCTTAACGACTGAGCCACCCAGGCGCCCCAAAATGAAACCATTTTTAAAGAACAAACAAAGAGGAAAAATCACCCATAATTCCATCATCATAGAACAACCGACATTAATCCTTGGGTGTCCCTCTTTTCAATATTTTGTCTACTGTGCCCTTCCCAGTATTAGGAAATAACATGACATTTTTTATTTTTCTTGTGAATTTCATTACCAAAAACTGGCTTTTCCTTAAATTTCCATTTCTTCCGTGGCTCGTGAGCCTGAATATTTCTTATAAACTGGGTACTAGTTGCATTTCTTTTGTTCATGTACCATGGCTATTCAGACTTTTTTTTTTCTTTTTGTACCTTTAGCACTCGTTCAATAAAGATTTAGGGAACAAACTTCAGATAATACAAAATATTTGTTTTAATTTATTTGTTTGAGAGAGAACGAGCAGGGGGGAGGGGCAGAGGCAGAGGGAGAGGCAGGCTCTCCGCTGGAGCCTGATGCAGGACTCGATCCCAGGACCCTGAGATCATGACCTGAGCCAAAGCAGACGCTTAACTGTCTGAGCCACCCAGGTTCCCTGATAATACAATATCTTATCTATTATAATGTGAAATAAAGACCCACACAATTATTTTATTTTATTTTATTTCATTTTATTTCATTTTATTTTATTTTTTGTCAGCTCAGACCTTCCACCTTTGGGTGGGATAAGAATCCTTACTTCCCCTGTTCTTCTAGGGGTGGAACCCCCAAAACTCTTGTCCCCGTGCCCTCACATGTATTTGATCCCTCCCCCTGTGGCTTCTTATTTAATGTAAACAGAAGCACACATACAATTTTGAGCTTTTTTTGTAGCTTTGAAACAAAGGTTCGTACTTCTTCTATTCTGCTTGTGTTTGTCCTTGTACTTAGCATTTGTTCACTCAATAACATATTTCTGGTGCCTAAAGGTGCCAGGGACAGTTCCAAGGGCTGGGAATAAAGGGAAGTCCGTGCCCTGGTGGAATTTATAGTATGGAGGGGGACAGAAACAACTGATATGATATACAAACAGATGTGTAATGTAACATAATGTCTGATAAGCTCTGAACAAAAATAAGGCAGGATGGGGTAAGGATCGACCTGGAAAACAGGTAAGAATGATATTGAGCAGAATTACACATTCCACCTTGCCTCACCTTATGATCAATAGAGCCATCTCGATTGACGCTCTTCTCACACACACACACACACACACACACACACACACTGGTAACCTCGGACAACAGTGACAAGGTCAGTCTCACCTTTGCCTGCCCAGGAGGCCTAACAGGTCACCTGTGCATGATGGACACACAATTTTATATAAAAAAAGAAAATATTGGGCGCCTGGTGGCTCAGTTGGTTAAGCGACTGCCTTTGGCTCAGGTCATGATCCTGGAGTCCCGGGATCGAGTCCCGCATTGGGCTCCCTGCTCGGCGGGGAGTCTGCTTCTCCCTCTGACCCTCCCCCCTCTCATGCTCTATCTCATTCTCTCTCTCAAAAAAAAAAAAAAAAAAGAAAATATTTTCAGGGAGTCTTCATTAATTCAAGTGACCCAAGAGCAATTTCTGGAAGCTTCTCGAATTTTCTAGAGGTGTTCCCTGCCCTTGGGCAGCCTCTGTCTACTTGGTCAGCAGTTTCTGGGGCTTTTGCACCAGCAGTTCATGCTTATGGAAGATTTGCTGGATGCTGCTCTGCAAGAGGACATTTGAGGCCTTGGAGGGCTTTGCTCCATTTGTTTGGGTTTCAGATCTTCATGTAAACGTGGCTCCGTCCATGATGCCAATGAACATGGACTCTGTGTCTCATCAGAAGGCAATCTTGTACTCCCACACAGTCCCACAAATGCTTGTGACTCCCAATAACTCATCATTAAACACCGTGCTCCATGGGAGGCCCTGGAGGCCCGGCGGGGAGGGCGTGTCACTCCTAAGAAAAGGGGGCCCCTTTCACAGTCCGTGATAAAATGCCATGCTTGGCAAAATAAAAATAGGAGACTTCTTTCAAAGCTGCAAAAGAAGCTCAAACTTTTATGCGTGCCTCTGTTTACATTAAATAACAAATCCATTTTTCTTTGGATAAAGGTGTCTTAGGATGGGCAGCAAGGAGAAAGAACTATAGGGACGAACTTCTCTTACCCTGCACTCGACTGAAACAGTGAGACTCTTCAGCCAGCCACAGAAGAGAAACTATAATCTGAAAGATCTGGTTCTATCAGATCAAAGCCATGAACATGAGACAGCATTATGGAAAAACATTTTAAGATAAAACCCTGCTAATGCGGTTTCTGATGCAAGGTCGGGGAGGTTCTAGCAACATGCTGCTTTAAAATGATCAAACAACCCGTAAAATGGAGGACTGAGATGAAAATTGGGTCCTCAACCTGCAGAAATGATAATCAAGACGTGTTTGGTGTTTTATTGCTAAACGATATACTCACACACATTTTATTCAGATGATTCTCAAATACCTTCGAGAGCTTGGCATCATTATTTTGTACACTGAATCTCTGAGGGTTAGCTGTCTACCTGCTATGGGGTGAATTGTATCCCCTCAAATTCATACACTGAAGTCCTAACCCCCAGTACCTCAGAATGTGACCTTATTCGAAGACAGGGTCTATAAAGACGTGAATAATTTAAAACGAGGTCATTGGGTAGGTCCTCATCCAATATGACTGTGCCCTTATAAGAAGAGAGTAGGACACAGAGAAGCATGGAGGGACAACCATGGGAAGACATCCAGAGAAGACAACCATCCACAGACATGGACAGGGACCTCAGAAGACACTTAACCACTAGACACCTTAATCTGGGACTTTCAGCCTCTACGACTCAGAAAATAAATGTCCGTCAGTCAAGCCTCCCAGTCAGGGGTAATTTGTTATGGCGGCAGAGCAAAAACCAGCATAAAGTCTCCCAGGGCTAGAGTGGGTTTCTGCTATTCTCACGGAGGCACTGCAAATTCTGCACAGCTGGGCTTATGCTGCGATGGCTTCAGTGGATGGCACGGAGGTCCCTGCTCCTTCTGCCTCTCACCAGGCTTCACCCCTCCTCCCACTTCCACCCTCTTTCCTCTTCTCCTCTCCCTCCTCCACCACGGCCTCCATGTGTGCCAACCCTCTGCAGAATGCACATTTTTTATTTTTGCATAAGCCCTTATCACGGTTTTATTTATTTCATTATGTTTCTGACTCTTTTCCTTCAGGACAGTTTTTAAGCTCAGTCCTTGTTGCAGGATGAATATCTAACTTGTCACTTGTCATTGCTGCCCGGACTTCTGAAATGTCTTTATTCTGCCTTTGCATTTGATTGATAGTTTCTGTGGATATAAAATTCCAGGTAGAAAATCATCTTCCTCTAGAATACTCCATTATCTTCTAGTTCCCAAAGTTCCTGCTGGGAAAGCCAAAGCCATTTGAGTTCTGATTCTTTAGATGCCCACCCTCTTCCTGGAATCTTCTAGAATCTTTTTTTTGACATGGCTGTTCTGAAATTTCACAACCATATGCTTTAGTGTGGATCTGTTTTTATCCATTATACCAGACCTTTCTAACTTGCAAGCTGGTGTCCTTCATTTCTTGAAAATTTTCTTGAACTGTGTTTTAAAGACATCATCTTATGTGTTGTCTCTTTCCAGAATGCCTACCAGCTGGGCACTGCACCTCCTGGACTGAGCCTCTGATTTCTTCTGTTTTATCCCTTTCCTCCCTCTTTGTCATTTTCTGATAGAGTTTTTTAACCACACCTTGCAATCCTTCTACTTAGTCTTTCATTCTTGCCTTCATGTTGTTACTTCCTCAAAGCTTGTCAGGCTGTCATTTGCCAAATGTTGCTTCTTCATAGTACCCCGTTCTTGACATTCACAGAAGAAAAATCTTTGCTGTCTGAAAAGGTTAACCGTAGGCACAGTCTCTGCTTCCTCCAGGTTCAAAAACTTTTTTCAATGAGTTATAGTTCACACACCACAAAATTCACCCTTTTAAAGTGTTTGCACAGTATTACCACCAAATCACAGATGAAGAACCAAAACTCAGGAAGTCTCAGTTACGTGCCCATGGCTCTTAGCTATGTGGAGGTGAGATTTGGGCCCCGACATCTAAAACACTGCGGATGCCCCACTTCTAATGCAGAGGAAAACCCAGTAGTCATTGTCCATTACACGTGGCAAGGCCCCACCCCAAGGATGCCACAAAGTCAGGTGCACCCTTGGGGACCAGGTGGAGGAAGGAGAGGGACCCATGTGTAGCACCACCCCCCAAAAGAGGTAGTAGGGCGAGCCAGCACCCCACCAGGGGGTTAAGGAGGGGTCTGCTCCACTCACAGTGGCCATATCGAGAGCCATGGCTACTGAACCTTGGGGACACTGCTTTGGAAGATTCTGCGACTTGTGTTGTATGCGATTCTCAGCCCCGCTCAGCTGAAATGCCTTCTCTGGAACAATTCACAGCCAAATTGCTTCCAGAGATAATTTGTGGAGGTTGCAGGCGGTACCTTCAGTAGCCTTTATTAATCCAGGAATCATGGAAGTTTCGCTCCAAAAGAGACCTTCAACACCTTCTAGATCAACGTCCCCATGTTTTTCTCGGGGAAACTCCAAGAGGCCAAGTGTTGACCACAGCTGGTGAGGACGGATTTGGCCCCGCTTGTGTGGGACAGGAGGAAGGTGTGGGGCAAGGTGGCTCGGACACCCGCAGGGGGTGCCAGGGAAGAGCACGTGAATGCCAGCACTCATGGCTGATGGACAACCTCCAAAGAGACTCAGCTCCCCGCCAACCTCTACACGTAGGCCGGCCGGGAAGAGGCAGTGGGGACAGCCATCAGGGGCTGCAGAGCCTGCAGGGGACTGTGCTGTGGGCTGTGCCCCTCCCAGATGACATGTTCAAGTCCTCACCCCCAGTGCCCCAGACTTTGACCTTACTGGGATTTTTTTTTTTTTTTCCAGTTACAATTAGTTAAATCAAGAAGAGGTCATGCTGGGTTAGAGTGGGCCCTTCATCCAAGGTGCCTGGTGTCCCTCCCAGGAGAGGAAAGGAGTCCCGGAGTCAGAGACGCAGGGAGGAGGCCAGGGGCAGGCAGGGGCAGACGCTCGGGTGATGCAGCCACAAGCCAAGGGACACCAAGGGCTGCAGAAACCACCAGCTGGGAGAGGCAAGGAAGGGTCCTGTCCTACAGGCGTCAGAGTGAGCACAGCCCCGCCAACACTCTGAGTTCAGGCCTCTGGCTTCAGAACTGTTGTTCGAGCCCCTCAGTCTGTAGCACTTTGTATCGGCAGCCCCAGGACACGCATACAAGATCCCCATCAGGGAGGGCAAGCCTTGGGTTCAGCTTGCTGCTCTGCCTCCCACCATCTCTCCCCATCTCCCTGTCCTTACCTTGATTCAACTTTTAAAAGTACCTGCTTTCAGGCCCGGTCGGTGGTGAGTGTTGTTGGCCTGTTCTCTCCATCAGCACTCACGTCCCCAACTTGCTCGAGCCCTTCCTCCCCAAGGACTCCTGCCATCCACCTGTTCTCTGCAGCTCAGCAGCCTGCGGGACTGGGGGCGGAGGTGGGGGGCGGGGGGAGGCCTTGCTGTGCCCGATGCCCCTGCTGCCACACGGAAGGAATGTGGGAGGCATCTAGAAAATGCTGTCCCCGGAAGACGCACGGTTGCACACCCCAGTGTGGGCTGGTATCCCTGACATCCAGCCCAAGGCAAGTGAGACGGGACACCCCAACTCAAACCGAAACTGAAAGACTGTGTCACGAGTGGGAGGGAAAAGATCAGAAGTGAGAACACAAAGGTGCCGCGGATCTAATGAGAAGCAGAAAGAAAGGGAAATTTAGTTTCACTTAAGTTCTAAAGTACCTGCTGATTCAAGTAACGACAGCTATATAAAAGCTTATAAAGTCAGAACCCTGGTACCTCTGCCTCCACCTTCACCCCCCAAACTTCCCTCCGTACAGACTCCCCAGAAGCAACTCTTTTGAACATGTGCTGAATGCACTTGTCCAAACACACTCCGAGGCCACATAAACATGCTCTAACATCGTCTCGTGTTATCTTAAAAACATCGTGTTCAACGACGTGATCTCTCACTCACTGGCGCGTCATCGTCATCTTTCCACATCAGCGAATGGGGTTTATCTCAGCAAGTAACTGGAATCGACTTCGAGTCGCTCTGTAGGGCACACGGGTGATTTCAAATTTTCAATGCACCCTGAGGAAACCTACCATACGTTTCTGTGGGTGCAGTTTACAGCACATTAATTCGGCATACCACAAAGGCTGGAGAAGAACAGCCTTTTTAAAGAGATCGGGACACCTGGGTGGCTCAGTCGGTTGGGCGACTGCCTTCATCTCCGGTCGTGATCCCGGGGCCCTGGGATTGAGACCCACCTTGGGCTCCTGGCTCAGCGGGGAGCCTGCCTCTCCCTCTGCCTTCTGATCCCCCTGCTTGTGCTCTCTCTCAGACAAATAAATAAAAAAATCTAAAAAAAAAAAAAAAGATCAAGAAGGCAAGTGGGAAAAACAAGCAGCTAGTTGCAAAGATAAGCTTTGTCATGGTAAATGTGTGTGGTCTCTCTTCCGTGGCTGGGAGAAAGTGATCGCTCATGAAGCCCCCCAAAGGGCCAATAATTATGAGTGATTAGAAATTCTGTTGCTGTAGAAAGGAGTTGAGAGGCTAGTGGAAATTACACAGCTTTATGGTGGGTCAAGTAGAAAACAGACCCAATGTATACACTGCAATAATGGCCAATGTGCAACTTAATCCCTAAATCTTACAAATTTTAGAGGTAAATCGCAAAGAAAAAAAAAAGGCAAAAAATGTGATTAAGAAAATAAGAGACTATCTTCTTGGAGGGGTTAACAATCCTCAGATTCCGCAGTTCCTTGAACGCCTCAAAAAGACAAAATTTGTTCAAGATATTTTAGACATTCAGAAGGGCAGAATCAATTTTCCGCACCCTGATTAATCACATTAGAGCAGACATTCTGGATGAGGGCAGTTTTGCCCCTGCCCCCAGGGGACATTTGGCAATGTCTGGCAACATCACTGCTTGTCCTAACTGGGAGGTGGGGGTCCTACTAGCATTCGCGGGCCGAAGCAAGGGTGCTGTTAAGCATCCTACAGTGCACAGGACAGCCCCTCACCACTAGAGCCGCGAGAGACCATCCCACCCGAAATGTCAGCACCGTCAAGGCTCAGAAACACGGTGCCATATCCTTCCTGAAGGGATGGCTTTTTGTTTTGCAAAGAATATGAATCCCTATTTAATCAACTTGAAAAACACATCAGAAACACGGGGACACATCATTTTCTTGTGAAACTAAGCCAATTGAATGTGAACTGAATGTAAATATTTAAACTCCATTATCCTACTCCCTCCCAAATAAGCAGGAGTGAAAATTTTGCACAAGACTGACTCCACCTGTAAAACTATGAAGTAAGGATAAACAGCAGTACCCAAAACATGGAACCGAATTTCTAGACGGGCAAGATATGACTTCAGATCCTGGTGGGTAGAGCTGCTTCTCGCATAACTAATCCAGACGCCGTGAGGTACCTCACAACGAACCTACTCACTGCTTGAAAATGACACTCAGAGCCTGGAGAACAAAGTTAAAAATTGTTTCCATCATAAAGGGGAAGAACAGAAACCTACCCCCTAATATGGTTAGTTGCCTACTAGACACGCACACACACTTACTCTTGATTTTTGTGAATAAAATCCAGCTCAAGCCGAGGAAAAGATCATGGCCAGAAAAGTCCTTCCTTTTTTCCAGGGGGTACCGGCCCGTACGTAGCAGCCTCTAGTGCCTGCTTGAGTTAAGCCTGTCACCTTCCCACACGGCCACACCCAGGCACCGGCTGTGAATTTTGAACTCCTGAGGTCAGCTCTGGCTGGTAGAGATTGGCGATCGCATTGCCTCATACCTGCTTTGAAAGTTACCATTGTCTCCGTAAGTGGGAAGCTATTTAAGCCCACCAGTAAGTGACAAAAAAACCCAAACAGTATGGGGAACATCTCCAATGGCAGCATCGTGTACATAAACTGTTGATTTAAAGGAAGGTAGTAATAAGCTGTGAGCGAGCCAGGACTTTTATCAATAGGTTCATGGTGGCCTTAGAAAAATCCATGAGTAACCACAGCACCACAGATGACGAGGGATTAGTCCCACGAAGCCTCTGCCCGAATGAGGCTGCCACCTGCCATTGTGAAGTTCACGGCCGGCCAAGGGGTCTCAAGAGGCTGACTCCAGCCCCCGCCTGGCTTGCCTTGCTTGGCCCTGGCAGGGGGCTTTGCTGTAGCCTTCACCAGAGGCAGGATCGACTTGCAGCAGCCTGCAGAGGAAGGCTTTGGAGGGAAATGAAAAGCCCTAGCCATTCCTGGAGGTATAATCAGGGGTTCTCTCCAAAGAAGCTTTGCTCTGCTCTCTCTGTTTTCATTAGAAATGAGAAAACTGCTGATCCGTATTTATTTTTGCGCTATCATAAACTAAATAATCAGCTCCTATTAATGACCCTAATTATTCAGCTCCTATTTTTAAATGCTGGTCTTTCAGCATGCTCTACACGGGTGGTTTTAATTAAGGCTAATTGCAGATACGTCACATCCAAATATACACCCCACACCAGTGATTAACAGGGCTTGGAATTTAGTTCATTAAATAGGGGTTTGCAGGGGGATGATGGTGTATCTCAAACTTAAGCGTATCATATGAATTACCTTTGTGATAGCTATGAGGGTGGAGAGGGTTGTTTATTAAAGGAGAGTTATGTAGGGTACACTCCAGCACATCCTCAGAAGTTCAATTCTCAGAGCAGTTGTCTGTCAAATAAATAAATAAAATCTTAAAAAAATAAAAGGAACCAGCCTCCATTCAGTTGAAAGGTAAGGCCAATGTGTGGGGGCTGGTTTTGGCCACACCTGAAATGGGACATGTTTTGAATTCTATGTGCTTCCACCGAGCACCTTAGTGTGTACTTGAAAGCCGCAGAAACACATTCCCACAAGGAAGGACGTCCCCCACATGATACAACCCTGCTTGGCAGCACGGCGACTGTCTCCGTAGGTCACAGGTGTTTTGCTATCAGGTTTGAACGAGGTGACATCTGAAGGCATCGCAAGCACCTGCCAGCTGTAGCAGTCTCCGGATGAACCTGCTCACAGTATTAGGCAGCTTCTTTGTTGTTAACCGATGGATTAGGCGGTCTGCAGCCCCCAAGTTCAGGGAAGGTTGGTTTCCTCGAAGCTCTAGGTAGGAATGTACTGATCTTGGTTTTCTTTCGGATTTGGACGCCCAGATGTTTTCTTCCCAAAAAAGTACCTTCTAACATGGCAATATGATGTTATCATTAAAGAAGCACTAATTCTAAGTTAAAAAAAAAAAAATCACATTCTGTTCAAAGTCCAATTCCTCTCCTTCAGCCCGTCCCTAGAAATCAGTTTTTTAACGCTAACAACACACTCTCACGTACTTTACTCACGTATATCTTGCCTGATTCTCCAATACCTCCAGAAGCCTGGCGTCGTTATTTTTTATATGTTAGAGGTGAGGAAACTCAGAAAGGTGACCCTTTAGGCCAGCCCGAGGACATCTCGTGCTGGCCAGGTCACCTGCCTGAACACTCATCTGCAAGGGTCCGGCTTCTCGTGGAGATCTGGTCCAATCCGTGACCTCACACAGCCTTAGTCCCTGTGGGCGGCGCAACCAGCCCAGCAGCCAATCAGGGGCCCCTAACCAACGCCGGGTGACTCAGCTCCCCTTCCCGCCGCCTCCCCCACCTGCTCGTTCCCAGTCCCCGATGTACACTCAACAAGCACGGAGATTTGACGTCTTGCCCGAGTCTTTAGCAGAACACAGTAAGAGCAGGTAAAAACCGTCCTTGGTGTGGGGCTGCAGACCGCCTGATCCATCGGTTAACAACAAAGAAGCTGCCTAATACTGTGAGCAGGTTCATCCGGAGACTGCTACAGCTGGCAGGTGCTTGCGGTGCCTTCAGATGTCACCTCGTTCAAACCTGATAGCAAAACACCTGTGACCTACGGAGACAGTCGCCGCGCTGCCAAGCAGGGTTGTATCATGTGGGGGACGTCCTTCCTTGTGGGAATGTGTTTCTGCGGCTTTCAAGTACACACTAAGGTGCTCGGTGGAAGCACATAGAATTCAAAACATGTCCCATTTCAGGTGTGGCCAAAACCAGCCCCCACACATTGGCCTTACCTTTCAACTGAATGGAGGCTGGTTCCTTTTATTTTTTTTAAGATTTTATTTATTTATTTGACAGAGAGAGACAGCAACAGCAGGAACACAAGCAGGGGGAGTGGGAGAGGGAGAAGCAGGCTTCCCGCCAAGCAGGGAGCCCGATGCGGGGCTCGATCCCAGGACCCCGGGATCATGACCTGAGCTGAAGGCAGACGCTTAACGACTGAGCCACCCAGGCGCCCCAGGCTGGTTCCTCTTAGTCATGGTCAGAGGTTTGGCGGTTTGGAACATCAAGGGCTGGTTCCTATCCGTGGGTGGATTTGACCTTTAGCTCTCTGGCCACTCAGGACACTTGCCTTGGAGGAAGTGTGTAGAGAGGTGAAGGCCACAGGCTTTGAAATCAGGCACAGGTGCCTGGGGCTCAGCTCCATCTTCCTCCCCCCCCCCCCCCCCCCCTTGTGACTTCAGGCACTGTTACCTCAACTCTCTGATTTCCGCCTCTATAAAACTGGTGTACATCTTTATATATCTGTCACAATTAAATTATTGGGTCATTTGTGAGGTGTAATGAATTAATGGAGATGAAGTGCCTTGCTCATAATGAACACCTATACATGTCCAAAGAGGGTTTTTTTTTTATCAGAATATTCCTCGTGAACTTAGAATTATGACAATATTGCAGAGCAAAGCCAAAGTAACCATAATTCTTAAATATTCTCTAATGAACTGACCATTTAGAGAAGTAGCTGACACTCAACCCCTTCCAGGTCCACATAGTCTCTTGGGTCAGTGTCTGCCCCGGTTTTTTTTTTTTTTTTTTTTTACAAATATTGAAACCATCGAGAACACTGTGCAAAGACAATGCGAACCGAGGACAAAGAGAAGCTTCAAACCTTGCCTAGGATATAAGGTTTCATGAAGTGAAACAGCGTGGCTGAGAAGCTCCTGGAATTGTTCAGCGTGCCGTGGAGGCTGGTGTAGCAAGGATAACCTAAAACTAATCAGTAAAAAGCCACCATGCTTATTTTCATCATTTTAAGTTTCATTTTCTTTTTTTTTTTTTTTAAAACAGACTCTTTTTTTTTTTTTTTAAAGATTTTTTTTTATTTATTTATTTGAGAGAGAGAATGAGAGAGAGAGAGCACATGAGAGGGGGGAGGGTCAGAGGGAGAAGCAGACCCCCTGCTGAGCAAGGAGCCCGATATGGGACTCGATCCCGGGACTCCAGGATCATGACCTGAGCCGAAGGCAGTCGTTTAACCGACTGAGCCACCCAGGCGCCCCTTAAGTTTCATTTTCAAGATGATGGTCCAGTTGCCGCATCTTCCCCTCTCGTTCTACAAAATCGTGTTCCCCATCTTACTTAGGTTCACTTTCCTTTATTCAGTAGAAATTATCCTCCAAGAAAAGAGGTCCCTCTGTATATAGACTTACATATGTCATATCCCAGAATGGCTTCACACATTATATCCATCCATATGAACTCTCTTTGGGCACAAATGCAAGACAAAAACGTGGAATAGGATAAATCCACATCTTGTGTGCCACCGATGTATGGGATGGACATGGGGGAAGCGAAGACAAGGCAAGAAGAAGAAGTAAACAGAGAAAAATAGATCAGGGTTCTGTTAGAGACGCTGCTTCTCTGAAAGGCAGCGTAGACCTCTTGGGGCCCCTGAAAGCAGGAAGTCCTGCCACCTGAAGCCAGCAGAGCCCTGCAGTGAATGGACCAGAGCCCTTCTGGGCTTGGGACCAGAGTCTGCCATGTGCAAGAAACCTTGTTGCCTGAGCATGACTTTCAAGTGCAGGTGGAATGTAGCCTCACCCTGGGTCTCTCCTGCAATTCTCCACCAGGGCCTGATTCCTTAGCATCGCTGTGCCCTGTAACACTCCCTCTCCCCCTTTTTCCCACCAACTTCCTATTGGCCCAAGCCTTGTGTTCCATGCCAAGGAGGTGGTTTGATAGACACCACTGGGGGTACAGCTTCCAGACTTCACGCTCTTCTCTGTGAGTGAATAGTCCCATTACTGTCTTCTAAGCAAGTTGGCTTCCCCAGATATATGGTCTTCCAGCCCTCATAGTGTGAAAATGATTCATTAGTCCATCCATCACAATAGAAACTTGGGTCGCGTGTTATGAAAAGCTTAGAGAATGTATTTTGTGTACACAGAAATATAAGGTTTGCAAGTTTCTAGTGTTTAACTTCACTGGGGAAGGAGCAGGGCAGAAATGAACTCCACATTTTCCCAAGTGAATTGTATTAAAAACCCACATCATGCAACATCTGTGTGAATCAGTCTCCAAAGACTCAGTGTAAATGGTTGTTGATATAAATAGACGTGTGTTTAAGCAAAGACAGATGTTCCAAACCAAAATGTTGGGAAGACACATGAAACAGTTAAGTTCAAAGACATCTTGGCTTTTATTTCTTTCCCAATAGGTGAATCCTTGCTGGGCTAGGACAGCGAGGCATGGAAGAGAGAACATTTTGTTTCCCAATAGAAAGGCATGTTGTGCCATGGGAAGCAGATTGTGAATAGCACACCCTCGAGAAGAGCGTCCACTTGCCTGTGTTGTGATACGTTCTCTTACTCATACATTCTCATGGTGTTCATTGATTTATTTGAAGAACATTCCAGAAGACTCCTGTACTCAGACAGCCTCAGAATATTATTTTAGGGAGGACTAAGTGGGAGGTGTTGGGAAATTAGTCACTGGAATTTGGGGGTAGGCCAGGCTGACATCAATGGGAGAAGAAGCTGGGAGCCGGCAGTGTTCTGCAGCAAGAACAGACCCTGGGACCAAGGTCTTCAGCGGGTCCATCAAAAACACTGCTTGGTCAGTGGGAACAGGCCTGCCTCTCATTTTCTGGGTACAAGGACCTGAGATCGGAAAGATAAATGCATCTGCATTTCAGTGGGGAAAACACAATCAGTGAGATTACCAGGAAAACCAGAGCCGGGCAGAAAGGTCATTTATAAATAGAGCAATTCACATTTTTTGCATGTCAGTCTCTGTGCTAAGAAGCATTTTCACATACATTCCCTCGCTGAATGTGAGGGATGAAGTAAAGAATTTAAAATTCCGAAGGAATTAGTGACTGAAGGCAAGTGTGTATTTCAATCACACTACCCTTTATATGGTAAAAAAATTCTCCTGGACCCTGCCAGAGAAGGTCCTCCTTCCTTCCAGGGGGACATAGCAAAGACATTTGCCTTTGGATTGAACTTCTCTGGAAGGAAGCCGTAGCTGCTTTGGAAGGCGCAGAAGGCTGATTCAGAGGCGCCAGTGTTGGGAAATGAAGCCTGTTGGAACACCAACCCGGGGGTCGTCTTTGGTGATCCCCTTGCTGTCCCAGCCAGGGCCCCCCAGGCTCCATGACAGGCACAGGGAGGAGAGCTGGTGCCCCGGCTATGAGGAGGCGGCCTCCCTGCTGACCACAGGCAAGAGTGGCCACACGTGCTGGCTAAGGTTTAAGGTAGAAAAGCCCTGCATTTGTTTCATCTGTCATGAAGTCAAATGATCTGGAAATTGGGTCTTTCTCAGACTATCACAAAAGAAAGTCAAAACGAAGCCCCAATCACAGATCACTTTAGGATGCATGTTACCTTCCTCCTAAACCCAAACATTCTTATGGATGAGAAATTTCTGCTCGATCGTGCACACAGGCTGGGCAAGTTGTCAGGAGTTGCAAAAGCAGTTCCTGACTCTGTCCATATGATGACATCATTAGTCAGTAATCTGGAGGTTTGGTCTCCAAGACGCCAGACATCTATGAGCATTAGGATAAAGTGTAGTAATCAAACATTCAGATGAGGCTACAGGTGATATTCCATATGTGTAGACATACTATAGGAGAGATGGTCAAGGCAAGATGGCCATGGTCCCTTGTCCTCTAGCTGGGTACACAGGAGGATGCATTTTCCAGCTTCTCTGGCAGTTAGACTGACCATCGCACAGGCCAATGGAAAATGGCCAATGGAAAAATGGGCAGAAGGAATGGGAGCAGCTAGGAACCTTGGCCATAACACTCCCGGCATGAACTTGGATGCACTCTCCTCTGTGTCGTGACCCTGGAGGTCACATGTGAAATAGTGGCTTCACTAGATGTGAGGAGACTGGATGTCTGAGGTATGCCACTCAGAGGAGAGCCCAAATGAGCAGTGCAGCCTCCTTCAGACTGTGGATGAGGGAAAACAGATCTTTATTCTGTTGAGAAACCAAGATTTGGAGATTGTAACAGCAGCTAGTGTTTTATACTGACTCCTGCATCTAGTTTCTGGGAAGTATAGCTAGATACTGCCAAGCAAGGTGCTTTTGAGTAACTTATTTTTCAGTGTTTTCCTGATTGGCTGTGCAGTTCAAAACTGGTCCTGAAAGACCACTGCTGGGAAAAGAAGGAAGCAGGGAATGAAAGGAGTACCATGATGCGCACTCTGGACCTGATTTGCACTAGCTTCCCAGAGTAGAAGGAAACCAAAAGGGCTGTTGAGTTCATTCCCTGATTTTAAACTTGGTTTCCCCCAGATGACCCTGGAGGGGTGGTCTGTTCTTTGTTCCTAAAGGCAGCCAAACAGAGATCTATAGCCCACCTTAGCATCCAGGGCTTTGTTGAGCGCCGATCCAAGCCCATTGGCATGCTGCATCTCATTCCCACTCATTCCGTGCAATGAGGGAGCAGACTGTTGCTCTCAGTTTCCACACTGTATGTGTTTGTTGGTTTGGCTACTGACATTATATGAATTCCTCATCACTCTTCTCTGGGAAAAATGATGCATTGCTCTTAAATTTATTTAATCCAACCAACAATGGCTGAGGCTCAGTCTCAGCCCTCAAAGAGATAAGACAATGACATAAAAAATAGCTAACAGGATCCCGTCCATGTTATAATGGATGTGGGGGTCTGAGGAAGAGGAAGGGCTGGGCTGCCAGTTTCAAGGGGGCCTTCCCAGAGAAGGTGGGCTTCAAGAGGCCCTAAAAATTCTGAGAGCTTGGAAGAGTCAGGAGAAGGGTTAGAACATTAGAGAATTCTGGAAGCCAGGATGAGCGTAGGGCAGGATGGTGAAAAAACCAGCATGGCTAGAGTGGAAACTTTCAATGAGGATAGAAAAGAAGAGGAACCAATGGAATAAGAGTAAGGAGGTGTGATAGGTGGAATAATCCAAGGGTGTCCAAGGCTGAATCCCTCAAAGCTGTGAATGTTACCTTACATGGCAGAAGGGACTTTGTAGATGTGATTATGTTAATAACCTTGAGATGGGGAGAGGATCCTGGATTATCCAGTTGGACCCTAAATGTAATCACAAGGGTCTTTATAAGAGGAAACCAAGAGTGTCTGACTCAGAAAAGGAAATATCACAATGGAAGCAGAGGTCAGAGAGAGATCAAGATGGTATGCTATGCCATTGAAGGAGGAGGGAGACGGGCCAAGGAACACAGGTGGCCTGTAGAAGCTGGAGAAGGCAAAGGAACAGATTCCCCACCACAGCTTCCAGTAGGAATGCAGCCCTGTGGATACCTGGATCTGGGGACTTCTGACCACCAGAACTGTAAGGTAATAAATTTATGTTGATTTAAGCTGTTAAGTTTGTAGTAATTGGTTACAGCAGCAGCTGGAAACTAAAGCAGAGGACTTCAACTTGGAGACTGGTGAGACTGTGACCTAAAACAGTCAGAAACTTAGAAGGCTTTTGAGCAGAAATATGAAGTTACTCATCCCACATGTATGTGTCGCATGGGCTCTGTGTAAGCACCACAAAAACAGGTCCTTGCCTGCCCTGGTCCCCAAGTGCCTTAGCATGGAGAACATTGCCTGCCACACAGATGAAACCCAGTCAAGTATTTTCTGGATGAATGAGCACATGGGTAGTAAGTGCTGGAATCTCTCTAGTGGAAGTCCTCACTCCGTCTCCCCTGAACTACTTCAGTATTCACCTCGTAGCCCTCTTGATCTTTGATCTTACCTCCATTCCAATCTACTGTCAAGTTCATTGCCCAAAACAAACTCTGGTTATGTAATTCTTATCCAAATAAAATTTAAATTCTTTCAAGTATTATTTAAAGCCCTCTATGACATGGCCTCAGATTAACTTCAGGAGCAGAAACCATCAACACCCACGTAGTCTCCTGTCTGCATTGACATGATTTCAGCATTCAGCTGTGCCCCCTAACATGATTTTCCCATTCCACTGTGCTCAGGACTTTCCTGTTCTAAGAAGCCCTGGCAGGGGAAAGTGCAAGTTACTAACTTTTTCTTTAGGGATTTTCTCAGAAAAATCCACCTAAATGAGCATCAAACCATTCAACTCTCCAATAGATAGTCTCAGGACTTGTTTATTCTTCAAGACTCTTTTGAGAGTTCTGCCTCAAAACCCTCACCTTACTGTCCACACTAATCCTATACCGTGATGTCCTGATATTTCCCTAAACCCAACTAAGTTTCCTCACACTTTGAAAAATCCGCTTAGCTCCTGGAATCTTATAAATGTCCCAACTTTGCCTTAAGCATCGGAAACACTACTTGGACTCTGTCAAGATGGTGGTCTCCCTTACTGTGGTGAACAGTGAACTCAGCTTTGCCTTACCAGCAGGTTGTAACTATTTGGGGCAAGTCAGCATTGGACATCCAACCAAACGTGCCACCTCCTGCTTCCCCCTTATAGAAGGTAGAAGAACGACCACCCAAAAATGTCCACAACCTCATGCCAGGAACCTGTGAACATGTCCCATTATAGGGCAAAGAGGAATTAAAGTAGCAGATGGGTTTGAGATTGCTAATCAGTTTATTTTGAAATGGGGAGATGTCCTGGATTATATAGGTAGGACCACTGTAAACCCAAGGGTCCTTAAATGCCAAAGAGGGAATTGGGAGAGTCAGGGTGAGGAAATGGAGTTCTCCCTAAAGCTCTCAGATGGAACAGAGAGCCCTGCCAAGAACTGAATTTGGCCAGGTGACACCCATGTCAGAATTTTAACCTCCAGAACTCTAAAAAAAATAGATGTGTGTCATTTTAACCCACTAAGTGTTAGTATGGTATTATAGCAGCAATAGGAAACCAGGGCACTCCGCTTACTCGTACTCTTTCCTGCCCCTGAACTGCTCTGATCTCTCTTCTCCATTGTTGAAATCCCATCTGTCCTTTCAAATTAATGACAAAGGAGGTCACCTCTGAGGTAGCCTTCCCCGAACACTCATTTTCTGAATTCTCATTTGTCTATGTTGTGCTCCTTCATTTTATACTAAGTACTGTATTTATTTGGACATGTGACACATGCCTAATATGTCTCAAATTCCCCGTTAGCTTACTGGGTGCAGACAGATCTATTCTTTCATTGTAACCACATGATTATCCCTTGAGCCAAGAATAATGCAGGCAGTGGGTACACAAGTAGGTCAATGAATGTCATATATTTGGGGATCAGATATCTGTTTTTCATGAATTAGAGGTGGGAGAAGAATCCTCTATTGGAGAGTAATATGATATCAACAGAAAAAAACAACTGCAGAAGAAAATTTAGGAGTTTGATACATAAAGGAATTTGCAAATAACGAAATAGAAACCAAAAGGGCACTTGCTCTAGGACTGTTTCGTTTACTAGGCATCATGGGTTAGTGCTTTCAGCCTACAGCCTTGGGAGTGGTCGTGAAAACGTTTGAAGTCCTGGATGAGAAAGGAAAATCATGAAAATAAAATTGTCTCATCAAACGTCTACAAACTGTAACACGATCTCAACGCCCTAATTGTTGAAATTTGAATACATACAAATTCCCCTACGTTTGAAAACAATTTGTCAGCCTGGTTTTTCTCAATCCACCAGAATTCAGAATTCTCAAGTATGCACAATAGAGTCAACTAGCTACTTGTAGCAAGCTAATTTTGAAAGCAGTTATTTTTTCTAAATGTTCTCAAATTATTTTATGTATTTATTTTTAAGAGATGCATGAGCAGGGGAGGGGATGCAGAGGGAGAGGGAGAGAGAGAGAAAATCTTAAGCAGACTCCACACTCAGTGCAGAGCCTGACATGGGGCTCGATCTCACAGCACTGAGACCATGACCTGAGCTGAAATCAAGAGTCGGACACTTAACCCACTGAGCCACCCAGATGCCCCTCAAATTATTTTACATTAAAAAAAAATATTGAAGATAGGAAGTGGGTGCACTTTAACCTGTGTGATGTAAAGTGTTGTGATGCCTTTAAAAGTTGAGTACAGCCCACCCAGGCCCAGAAACGGGTCTGCTAGGAATGGGGCAAGCAGGAATTTGGTGACAGAGTGGTAAGGACGATGGGAAAAATAACAGCAGTTAATAGTCATTGCACACTTCCCATGTGCCATTGATTCCTTCCATCTTTTGTTTAAATTGGGGTGAAATTCACATAACATAGCCATTTTAGAGTGAACGATTCAGTGGCATTTAGTACATCCATAATGTGGTGTGGCCACAACTCTCTCCAGTTTCAAGTCCTCTCCATCACCCTGGACAAATACTCCTTACTCATCAGCCAGTAATTCTCCATTCTCTTCTTCCTTCCTCCCTTAACCATGGATCTGCTTTCTGTCTCTATGGATTTGCCTCTTCCAGACATTTCAAATGAATGGAATCATACAATCTGTGACCTTTTGTGTCTGGCTTCTTTCTTAGAATATTTTCATCACCTCAAAAGGAAACCCCACTCCCATGAGCTATCATCCCATTAACCATCCAGTCCCAGTCCTAAGCAACCTCTAACCTACTTTCTGTCTCCATATAATTGCCTATTCTGGACATTTCATATGAATGGAAACATACAATAATGTGATCTTTTGTGACTGGTTTCTTTCACTTTGCATAGTATTTTCAGGGTTTATTCATATCACAGCACTTCATTCCTCTTTACAATTACATGATGTTCCTTTGTGTGCATATATCACAATTTATTGATCCATTCGTCTGTTGATAGGCATTTGGGTTGTTTCTACTTTGGGCCCTTGTGAATAATGCTGTTGTGAACACTCGTGCACGAATTTCTCTATGGACACACATCTTCATTTCTCTTGAGTATACACCAAGGGGTGAGATTTCTGGATAATATGCTAACTCTGTGCTTAACTTTTTGAGGAACAGTCCCTTTCATCTTTGTAATAACAAAGAAATGGAATTGGAACTAGGTATGATTATGTGCTCAAGGTGACTACCAGTAAGAGGTAAAGCCAGGGGCGCCTGGGTGGCTCAGTCGGTTAAGGGTCTGCCTTCGGCTCAGGTCATGATCTCAGGGTCCTGAGATCGAGCCCCGTGTCATGCTCCCTGCTAAACAGGGAGTCTGCTTGTCCGTTTCTCCCTGCCCCCGCCCCACTCATGCTTGCTCTCTCTCTCAAATAAATAAATAAAATCTTGAAGGAAAAGAAAAGGTAAAGCCATAATTTAAACTCTGGCCAATCTGAGGACCTGTCCTTCTACCTCCTTGAGACTCCTTCCTATCAGCACACATGAGATAGAGGGTAGTGGTGGGGCAGGGAACTGATGGATGTGTGCAGGGCATGACAGGAAGTAAAGACTAGCAAGTGTATGATGTACTCAGGTGCATCCTGAATGGAAGACTGTGCAGGCAGATAGGGGCCAGATCCTGAAGGGTTTCAATGTCAGAATGATAGCCAAAGTCCTGTAGCCAACAATGGATGGGCATTGAGGACCAGTGAGGCATGGATGTGTCATTAGGGCCCTCTAGGTACACAGGTAAAAATGGTGGCCAAGAGTAGGCCAGGTTAAAGAGCCCATCCTAGGGGCACAGACCTAAGCAAAATGAGCAGCCCCATGGACTGCCTGCATGACTTTTATGATTGGATTGAGAGAATTACCACCTTTTAGCAGGGAAGAAAAATGAGTAACAGTGCAAACACAGACACACATACAAGAAGCAACAGTTACCTCTGTAGCCACAGGCACAGTGGCTGCAGAAACTAACAAAATTAAATAGACAAGTCAGAAGAACCAGCACCAGCACACAGAAATGTTGTAAATTTGTTGAGATCTCTTTCTCACATGTACACAACATTTTGCAATTTCAGGAGTCCCACAGACTTGAAGATCTAATCTGTAGGCTTGGAGCCCAAGTTAGTCTATTTTCCTGTTCTTTCTCTTGTATATTAAGATGCATACTTAGTTCATTCATTTTTAGCCTTTCCCCCCCAATATAAATACTTAAAGCTATAAATGTACTTCTAAGTTCTGCTTTAGCTGCATCTCCTAAGTTTTAATATTTAGTATTTGCCTAATCATTCAGTTATAAATATTTTCTAATCCATTATGATTTCTTCCTTGAACTTTTGGTTTGGTTATCTGTTGTTGCATGGAAACAATAATTTAGCAGCTTAAAACAATATCTTACTTTATCTCATGATTTTATGGGTCATGAACTTGGGCAACTTCCAGCTGGATGATTCTTTTGCTCCCCTAAGTGCTGGCCTCGGTGACCGGTGATATTCAGCTATTCAGATGGTAGATGGGCTGGTCTGGAGGATCTTGGCAGGGATATCTAGGAGGTTAGGCATTTAGCATCTTGGCAAGGATAGCTAGGAGGTCGGGGCAAGGGAGACGGTTGGCTGGAATGTCTACATATGGCATCTGCTGCACAATGGTCTCAGGATTGTTGGTCTAATTCAAGATGGCTCAGGGTTCCCAGAGAGTGTTCTGAGGGAAAAGAAGTTGTCAGTCTAAAGTCTGTACCTGGAGACCAGCACAACATCACTTCTGCCATATTCTGTCATTGAAGCAGCCACAGAGACCCCTAGATTCACTGGAAGAGACACAGACCCTGCCTGTGGGTAGAAGTGGCAAAGAATTTCTGGTCATCTGTTTTGGGCTGAATTGTGTTCCCTCAAAATCCATATGTTGAAACCCTAAGTCCAATACCTCAGAATGTGACTGTATTCAGAGATAGGGTCTTTAAAGAGGTAATTAGGTTAAAATGGGGTCACTAGGGTGGTCCCTAATCTAATTTGACTGCTGAGTAGGAGATTAGGGTATGGACACACAGATGGAGAGGCGACGTGAGGACATAGTAAGAAGATATCATCAACCAAGCAGAGAAGCCTCAGGAGAAAACAAACTTGCAGACACCTTGATCTTGGACTTCTGGCCCCCGGGGTTTCTCTCTCTCTCTCTCTCTCTCTCTTTTTTTAATGGAAAAGAAGGCACTTCTGGAAATAACCTTGGAACAGTACTAAGGAGAAAAGTAACGGGGATTGTATAGAAGCAATTCTAACAACTGGATCATCTTGTTAATAAACCCTGACAATCCGAAACATATCAGCACCTTCCCATCCAAGGTGCTTACAGACACAGTCCTAACACCTGATACCCAAGAGCACAAGATGCTTGATCTGGAGAGGGTACAAAGAGAACAGCTAACAACGACCCACGCAACAACAATGCTGACAAGGGAGGTTTTAGAAGACCTGGCAATGTGTGTGGTAGGGCAAAGATCTTTTCCCATGTACTCAAATATATTCAGGATTTTGACTGAGCAGTAAGAGTGACTAACAGCTTTGTTCTTCCTGAGAATCAGGTCATAGCAGGAGGGTTGTAAGATCTAGCTTATAGGAAGAAAAGTTGGAATTCCTAGAATTTATGCCAGGAGATGTTGTAGTTACCCCTCTCTGGCAATTCTGATGGAAAGTACAGCCAGCTATTTCTATTAATATTCAATATGAAATCTAGCCTAAATCATGGTGCTCATTCTAAATAATAGTAATGATGTCTCTGGATTTATTGAGCTATGGATCCCTCCTGAGACACAGTGGTGGATACTCCACTTATATGTTTTATCTTATTTAATCTTCCCAACATTTTTGCATTTTTTAATTATCATCCTTATTTTGCTGGTGAAGGACTTACAGGTCTGACTGGTTAAGTTACTGCTATTGAGTACTATGGCTATTAAGTGGTAGAGCAGAGATGAAAGTCCAAATTAGTCGGGATTTGAGGATTCCAAGTAGCAAAACCAACTCTGGTACCTCAGGCAAAATAGATAAGTATGTATAGCAGGCCGGGGTCCCCAGGGAAGCAAGCAATAGGAGATCCATGGTATGTTAGAGGGGAGGCATGATGGAAACGGGCTCCATCACCATGGAAGTGGGAAGTCCCACAAGATGCCAGGTGTGAGTTGGAGAAGAGAAAAGCTCGTGGTGTGATTCCGTCTGAAGTTCAGGAGCCCGTGTCCATAAGAGGACTATTTAAAGAGACAGAAAGTAGATGACTGGTTGCTTAGGGCTGGGGGAAGGAGAGAGGGGACGTTAAGTGGAAGATAGCTAAAGGGTACAGGGATTCTTTGCGCAGGGATGAAGATATTCTTTTTTTTTTTTTTTTAGATTTTATTTATCTATTTGACAGAGAGAGACGTGAGGACTCTTTGTCCTCACACAAGCAGGGGGAGTGGGAGAGGGAGAAGCAGGCTTCCCGCGGAGCAGAGAGCCCGATGTGGGGCTCGATCCCAGGACCCCGGGACCATGACCTGAGCCGAAGGCAGACGCTTAACTGACTGAGCAGTAACTTAAAATTGATTGTGGTACAGTTGCACAAGTCTGTGAATATACTAGAAACCACTGATTTGTACACTTTAAATGAGTGAATCGTATGCTATGTGAATTATAGCTCAAAAAAGCTATTACCAAAAAATTTAAAAAATAAATAAAGTCCAGGAGCTCTGATGTCCAAAGGCTGGAGAGCCAGATATCCCAGCTCCAAAGGAGAAAGCAAGAGAATCTGTCCTTCTTCTGCTTTTTTGTTCTATTTGGGCCCTTCACAGATTAGATGATCCCCGCCCACATCTGTGAGGGCGACTCTCTTTTCTCAGTCTTGGGAATCAAATGCATGTCTTCCAGAAACACCTTCACACATACACCCAGAAATAATGTCTTGTCAGCAATCTAGCTGAGCTAACACATAAAATTATGTAATAAGGAGAATAAATAAAATGTATATGGATAAAACCAGCCAACGAATGGAAGGGTTTAGGAAAGGATTAATTTCTATTGTGTAAGCCACCCAGTCTGTGGTGCGTTCTGGCAGCCCTAACAAACAAAGACCACAGCTTTGATCTATCCACTCATGAATTAGGTAGAACTGTGTTTCTTAAACCACAGTCAACATGGGGTCTCTTGTGGTTGCCTTTTCGCTATTGATTTCTAATTTAACAGCCTCGTGGCTAGAGAATGTGGTGTGTGACTTATCAGTCATTTGAAATTTGTGGGGCTCATCTTCTAGCCCACTACGTGTTGCATGGTGGAGGTAAATATTCTGTGTGTGCTTGGCAGGGAGGTGAATTCCATAGTCAAGTTTCCTTGGTCCTTATACATCTGTTGGGTCAAGCAGGGGGCTCCAGAGAGGCTCTTTTCCCCGTGGTTCTCTGGTGGTCACGGTGGATGACATTTGTAGCTCCCCTGTGCACTGAGGGTGCAGCCACTTGGGGCCCTGGCTTTGTGGGAGCCCTCCTGCTGCACTCCCCACCTTTGACAGCACTGGGCTTTGCCTTCGTGCTCCTCCTCGCGTCCCAAATTTGCAGAGACAGGTACTCCAGTTCATCTGCTTTACTCTCAAAGCAGGACCCCACCTGACACAGCACACCTCCCCTCCAAATGCCCCACTTCACCCAGCCTCTCACTCTGGTCTTCCAAACCTTTTGCTAGCATGTGGATGCAAACCAAGGATTTTTTTTTTTTTTTAAGATTTTATTTATTTGACACAGAGAGAGATAGTGAGAGCAGGAACACAAGCAGGGGGAGTGGGAGAGGGAGAAGCAGGCCTCCTGCCAAGCAGGGAGCCCGATGCGGGACTCGATCCCAGGACCCTGGGATCATGACCTGAGCCGAAGGCAGACGCTCAACGACTGAGCCACCCAGGAGCCCCGCAAACCAAGGATTTTTTGAAAAATCTTTCGCTCAGCACGTAAGACACTGACTGTACAAAGGGACAAGGGTCACACCATGTACAAAAGCAGAATGACCTACAATCTGCAGCAACCTACCCAAGAAAACAACCCTTTATCTCTAGTAATCAGCCCAGATAGCAGGCCTGCTCTAGGTCAGGCCTCCAGGAAGCCAGACTGCGCTCCCCACCAACAATCCAGGAAGTCACGCAGCAATCTCTGTAACCAGCAGCCCCAAGTGGCCAGTGCTCAATTAAGAACTGACACTTTCCCTGTTCTTGCTTCCAGTTTGGGTCCAATCAACCAGAGAAAGCCAAATATGCACCTCTCAGCCCTCACCCAAGACACCCTGCTTCTCGTTAGCAGCCCACATCTTCCCCAGGTTACAGCTTCCCGTCGGGGTGTGCCTGGAGCCTTCCTTTTCTCTGCTCTGAAGCCTTCCCAGGCCCCCGCCTGCCTCAGAGTCTCTGCCCAGACGCAGGTGACACAGGTGATGGCAGCCCACTCCCTTGCCACCACCATCTCAGAATTAACAGCCTTGGCTTTTCCCAGTTGGGTAGTCTTCAGTTTTTTTGTTTAGTTATTTTGATTATTTTAGCACCAGTTTCAGTTGTCCCTAACCTATAATGTGGTCTGGTACTTCTCAATTGAGGTTTGTTTGTTTTCTCACAAATTTCCACAATAAAGACCTACTCTCAACACAGATTCAACAATGCTCCTTGGCACATCCACTCCCCTTTCCTACCCTGACCTCACACCAACAGGCTCCTCTGCCACCTCCTCTGCACAGTGTCCAGAAAGATGTTTCCAGAATGCACCTCCGCTCACCTCACTATCTGGATCCACCACCTCCAGGCCCTACCTCCGTGTCTGTTCAGGAGACAGTGGCTGAGACCCCAGTTCGTTGTGTTGGGTGTATTAATCTCAAATTTATCCCTCGTGAGAAAAGGGAGATACTCAGGTATGGTGAAATTAACAGAATTCCATCTCCATTCCATGTAACAGTTGGTGGTTAAGGTCTGGAATCAGGAATGGAGCGCCAAGTGAAGTCCTGGGATTCAGATCTGCATCTGTGCCTCTCAGGGTCCGACAGCATCATAACCAGAAGAGAGATGTGGCATCTTAACAAGAACCAGACTTCTATAAAAGAAACAACCAAGGGGAACCCAAAGCCTCTGACACTTATAATAGCAGCAGAGGAGGAAGAAGGGCAGGGGAGGCGACCCTGAACTTTGCACAAGTTTCTTTCTGCTGTTGGAGCATGCCCTAGCATCTGTCCTATCACACAACTGCCAGGAGCCTTCTGGGTTGCTGGGCTGGGATTCCAACTGGCCTCAGGTCAGGAAAGCCTTTCCTAAAAGGTGACATTTAGATTGAGACCTGCAGGTCTCAGAAAGAAAACCTCTTGCTCAGAATTTCGGCTCTACTGACTATGAATGGCCGCAGGAATCTAGAATCATAGATAGAAGCCTTTTAAATGCAAGGGGTTAATTCAGCATCCTAAATCTAAGGTATATTAGTCAAGTAAAGTTCTGTTCAGGAAGAAGACAGAACCTGTCTCAGGAGGGTTATCAGGCTGACAGGGTCCTTATCAGAGAGGAAAGCTCTCAAGACCATAATTCATTTTCACCCAATGGTTTAAATTTGGGTTTGCCAGAAAAATCATTCATTGTTAACTATGCATCAGGTTCCATTTAAATCAAAATAATTTCTATTTACATAACTTAAAGAAGGTGTTTGGAAAAGGAAGAAACAGGCTTTGCCGAAGTATTAGCTCCCCGCCCAGCTCAGAGCACACATTGTCTCATTAATAGGCCCACAGCCCTGCAGGGAGGAGGTTCAAGACTCCAGATCCACTTCCTGGAGTAAGAAACAGGTGTTAATAGTCCGAAGGCCACATGCCCTTCCTTACCGAAGTAGGTTGATTCATTCCATTGTCCGACATAATTAAACTGAACTTTGGAAAATCCACAGAGCAGTGGGACAGAACAAAGACAAGAAAAGAATGTCTTCCATTTCTTCTTGGTTTTTCATTTTTACTGTGTTCTAGCAGATTCTCAAACTTCCATCAGTTGACGAGGTTCTCAAATTGGACAACGATGCTGCTTTATACAGAAGCATAGAATCCAATCATTTTTGGATGCAGCAAAGCCAATGACCACATGTTTGTTCCCAGCCCAGATTGTGACAAAACACGGTACATGTGTTCCAGGTTTACACTGTGTAATAGGTATGTAGATAGATAGATAGATAGATAGATAGATAGATAGATAGATAGATAGACAGATATGTAAATGGAGCCCAAAGGTACAGGAGGACCTGGTTCCTGGGGTCTCAAACAGACCAGGATCGGCCACTCAACCAGTGACAAAATCCAAAGGCAGAGAGACGGGGGGGTTGGTGACACAAGAAAGGAATTTATTTCTGTGAGGCCAACACTAGGAAGACAGCGGACTCACATCTCAGGGATTGTCTCCAAAGTGCTAAAAATACTTCTAGGTCTATATAAGAAAAACGTGGAACAAAGGTCAGTGGGTCCATGCAGTTGGCCAGCGAAGGTCAGGTCGATCGTTGTCTTGGGGTCAATCACGTGGGGGCTGGCTGGCGTAGGGGCAGTCCCTATTGCTTGAGGGGGTAGTTTTGGTCCCATCATGGGATGCTTTGCCCTCCGGGTCTTTTGCCCAAGTTAAGAGATGATGAGCGAACAACTCTCTAAAAGTCTGATATATAAGGGAACCTATTTTAGATTACTTCCTAAATCAGCATGACTGTACGTAAACTTTGTTTAAACCAAAAGCATGATTTATGGCCTGCCACTCGGGCATTATACTCTTGCTTTGTGAATGAGTAGCCTAAAGGAAAACCATCTTGTCCTAAAGATACCCATCGATGCTCCTGCCGTCTGCATTCCTTGATGTTAAAACTCGCAATTCCTGCCTATATGCTAATCTATAATCTTTTGAGCTTTTACAAGACGTAAAAAAGCACATATCCATATAAAAACTGTTCATTCTCTGGAGCACTTTCTTCCCTGTGAAGAGCATGATTCCCCGGACAGCTGTCCTAACTTGGGCTCAGAGAGAACTCTTTCTTTTAGCGATTCTAAAAGGTGTGTTCATTTTGCCTCAACAGAGATAAGCTGGAAGGAAGAACTTTATCAGAAGGAACAGAGGTCAAAATGGAGGTAGTTGATGTCTTCTTTCAGATAGATAGATAGATACACAGACAGACAGATCCATTGACCATCAAGGTGGCAACTGAGCCTCACAACACCCCTGAGTTCTGTGCTGTGGTTCCCATGTTACATCTGAGGCCCAGAGAGAGTCAGCACCTAGCCCGAGGTTACATAGCTACGGAATGACAGAGCCAAGATCTGACCCCTGATCTCATCCATGCTGCCTATCAAAATACATCTGAAACAGAAACTAAGGCTTTCCACAGTGTGAACGTTTAATACTACTGGATTGCTGCTGAAATGAATTATATTCTAGTGTACCATGTCCCACAAATGAAAATATCCAGGTGTAGAAAATTTTAGAACTCAACCTTAAAAGACATACTTGAAAAGCAGCCACATTTGGACCAATATACTGATCTTCCCCAGTTTACCACAGGGTTGCATCCCAATAAACTCATCACAACTTGAAAATATGTCAAAAATGCATGTAACTTACTTGGCATCCTAACCTACCAAACATCATGGCCTAGCAGAGCCGTCTTAAACGTGCCTCAATGAGAACACTTATGTTAGCCCACAGTTGGGCAAAATCATCTAACATAAAGCTCATTTTATAATAAAGTGTTGAATATCTCATGTCATTTTGTGGCAGCATCACTAGAGAGTATCTGCACAGGGAAAGATCAAAATTCAAAATGTGAAGTATGGTTTTCTACCAAATGCATATCGCGTTCACACTACCATAAATAACATCAAAACATTGTAAGTAGACCAATTGTTAAGTTGGCAGCTGTCGGTACACTATGCAGATAGACCCATTATTTATTTGTATTTTTCTACACCTGGATATTTTCATTTGTGGGACATGGTACACTAGAATATAATTCATTTCAGCAGCAATCCAGTAGTATTAAACGTTCACACTGTGGAAAGTCTTAGTTTCTGTTTCAGATGTATTTTGATAGGCAGCATGGATGAGATCAGGGGTCAGATCTTGGCTCTGTCATTCCGTAGCTATGTAATCCCAAATTTGGCATCTTGGCCTGTTAAATTAATTAAACAATTAAACAAAGAGGCCACTAGATTGAGGTGACTCTAATACCTTGGCAGCCTAGGTAACAAACCAAAATCTAAGCCCATAAATGCCTCACGATCACAAAATAAAAACCTAAGGACCACCCATTGCAAATAGCCAACCATGCTTTAAATGGTTAGCAATCAGCAAATTCCTCTCTTTGCTCCTTCACTTTCTCTATGTACCTCTCTGGCCTGGGGCCTGTGGTGGGGCCGGGGAGGGCTCCTTACCCCTTCCAGCTTAGTGCTGCCCAATTCTGAAAGATTTTTGCTCTAATAAACTCTTAACATTTTCAATATGCCTCCATGTATCTGTTAACAGGACCCAAAGATATTTTTCAAATGATTACAGTAGACAATTGAGGTGATACAAACTTGAACCCTTCATGAAATAGATAGTCTCCATCCAGAAACCTGCAAAGTGGGGCAGCTGACAGGAAGCTTTCACAGCATAAAGAATAAGGAATAAGGGGGCGCCTGGGTGGCTCAGTCGTTAAGCGTCTGCCTTCGGCTCAGGTCGTGATCCCCAGGTCATGGGATCGAGCCCCGCATCGGGCTCCCTGCTCCGCGGGAAGCCTGCTTCTCCCTCTCCCACTCCCCCTGCTTGTGTTCCCTCTTTCGCTGTCTCTCTCTGTCAATTAAATAAATGAATAAAATCTTTAAAAAAAAAAACTTTGTTTTGACAGTACCAACAGCTGCGGAGTTCAGTGGCCAGTTTGGGCCTGGAGGCCAAGGCAATGGTGATTCCAGGGGAATCGGTGGGATCTTCTATGAGGGCCATGCCGAAAAGGCTGGGGGCAGCGCCGGGTTTCCACCCCTGTCTGTATCTCCGTTGACTTTTTCCAGATTTCTCCTGAAATTCCTGCACATCCTGATTAGTCTGAGACTACCACAAAGTAACTGTTTTTTAAAAAGCGTTCTTGTCAACATGAGGATTTTTTCATAAAATTTATGGTTTATAATGACATCATAACAAATTTTATTTCTCCTTCTGCAATCTGTTCCTGGCATTCACTCAGCGAGTACCTACTGAGCCCCTACTACCTGCCGAGTGCATGGTGTAAAGGATAACCAGGAATATGTACCACCCGCCATATGATACCACTGGGGAGAAAGCAGTGTATCTGATTCAGATAGATCTAGAATGTTCTTATGAATCTGATAAATTAAGTAACAGGTCCAAGTGCTCATGATCCACAGGAAGATAATGACTTGGTCAGACAAAAATAAAAGCAAAGCTTCTCATGTTATACACCCACCCACAGTAGTGACCCAAAGCAGAGCGCCTAAAATGAGCATATTAGATTAGCGAACGTCACTAATTATAAGTGATGCTCCGTGAGCGAATGTCACCATGGAGAATGTCAAGTTCCCTTTTTTTTTTTAGGATTTTATTTATTTATTTGAGAGAAAGAGCACAAGCAAGGGGAGGGGCAGAGGGAGAAGCAGGTTCCCCGCTGAGCAAGGATCCCCCCCACCGCAACGCGGGGCTCGATCCCAGGACCCCGCGATCATGACCTGAGCCGAAGGCAGATACTTAACTGACTGAGCCACCCAGGCGCCCTGAGAATGTCAAGTTCTTATTGTGAGAGAGAGAAAGGTATTTAAATGTCATTTCAATAGAAATAAGTCTGTGGTTCTTTAAACTATTAAATATTAGCATTAAATATGGGGTTAAGTTATTCATATTATACTAACTTTTGTCCATATAATTTCTCTACGTTTTAAACACCAACTTTTTTTAAGTTGGCATTGATATTGAGCCCTATCATGAGACAGTATTTATAGGCCCAGATTTTTCCCCATCTATGCTTAATTACAGTGTTGCTTTATGAACAAAATCAGTTAAAGAGTTGAATATTTGAAAGGGAAACATGAAACATTAATTTTTTAGTTTATAGAATATAATACATTAAATGTCTTTTTAAAACTACTCCATCCAGACTCTCAGTAAACATGGTAAATATTTAATAATTTAATAATTCAAATTTACACTCATCCTAAAAGCTTGATCAACCAAATTATTTTATCGTATCAAAAAAGTCTAAAAAATAAGAAGTCTTAAAAAAGTCTAAAATTTTTAAGATTTTAAATATTTATTTTTAAAATAAAATCTGAAAATATGGCTTCTTAGTCAAAGCTGTTTGTTGAAAGAATAAAATTTAGACTCTCCGGAATTGCCCTTATTCCCGGCAACAATACATTTCCTTCTCTGTAGTGCCTCCTTCCTTTACTTCCTTTCCAGAAGCCCACTGGCTGTTTTCACAGGTTTACCTTCTAAAAGGAAGACTAATGAGAGACTGGCATGTGACCAGTAGACCACCATCACAGTTATGGGCCCAGGCTCAGAGATGCCGGCCAATTCCATGGGCCCCCACAGCTGGGTGTGCGGGCCTGGGGGGCCGCCCAGACATCATCTTCTGGCTGGTGAAATCTTTGCTTGCACAATCCCAGCCAGGCCCATTGAGCCAAGCACACCGTATTGATTTTTCTACTTCGTTTCTGTTTATCTCATGGGTCTTTGATGGCCCAGTGACTCATTGCCAGCCCTGTCAGAACTTTCTACATCTTGATAACATCTGGATGACTAATGCCGACGACACCTGGGGAGATCCGTGTGGGCACCGTATGTTCAGACATACTCACTCTGAGGGCCTGTCCTTCCTGGAATAGAATCCGAACATTGGTGGTGACCACTGGCAGCTCCATCCCTGTGGACCCCGAACCAGAAGGGTCGATCCATTCTCACCCACTGCCTGTGATTAGCCAACGTGGTGCCTCCTGGGACTGGAGGCCAAGGTGTGTGAAATTCACCCATTCAGAAGGTGGGATGTTCTTCCGAGTGTGCCTGGCAGCTCATTAGCTCCCCGTGTCCCTCAAGATTCAGTTTACATCGCCTTTGTTCTATCCATCTAAGGGAATGTTCACTGTTACTGTACTGACTCCTCTCACTGTACACAAGGCCACACCTAACACACACAGCCTTTCAAGATCACAAAGGGCCATTGTGCAAACCACAGCCCAGAGAGACAGAGTAGGAAACACGCCATTAACGGCCACGCTCCCGGGGCCCGCGCCACTTACCTTTGTCTGTGTGTGGTCACCGGGCTTGTACTGTATCTATTTCAAAAGTTGCGGCTTCCTCATGCGATTAATTAAATACCTGGGCATTTGCTTTGCGTTAAAATAATCAGGCAATAAATAAACATCATACTGGGGAGAGAACCTTGGGCTCAGGTAGAAAGTTGTGGGTCCGGTCCTCCATCCACTCTACCAACAAGCTGGGAGACCTGAGAAACACACCATCCCACTCAGGATCTTAATTTTCTCATCTGAAAAATGAAGAGACGGGAATATGTCAGAGCAGCGGTACTCAAAGTGTGGTGCAGGAATCCCCAGGGGTCGCTGAGCCTCTTTCTGGGGATCAGTGAGGTCAGAAGTACTTTCCTAAGTGTTATTTGCATTTTCCACTCTTGCTCTGCAGTGTACAGTGGAGCTTTCCAGATGCTTCACGGCATGCGATACAATGGATTGGATTCAGAGGCAGATGTGAGGCTCCAACTGCTTTCTGTTAAGCCAGACATTAAGATTTACAAACATGTCAAACAATGCCATGCTTCACACTAATTTCTCGGTGGGTTTACAACATCGTTACCTATCATTTAAAAAAATGTTATTCGTGTGAACATGAAATAGTTTCACTGTAATTCTTCCTAAATAAATAAATAATTGTTTTAAACACTTTTCAGTTTGGGTTGTTTTTTTTGTTTGTTTGTTTTAAGATTTTATTTTATTTATTTGTCAGAGAGAGAGAGAGAGACAGCTAGAGAGGGAACACAAGCAGGGGGAGTGGGAGAGGGAGAAGCAGGCTCCCGGCCGAGCAGAGAGCCCGATGCGGGGCTCGATCCCAGGACCCCGGGATCATGACCTGAGCCGAAGGCAGACGCTTAACGACTGAGCCAACCAGGTGCCCCCAGTTTTGGTTTTTAATCTGGCAGACATGAGTAGACACACGAACAAGAAATGTGAAGAGTGTAAAGGAATCCTGAGACCAAAATGTTTGACAGTCACCGCCCTGGACCATCTTTACGGGTCCTTTGCCACTCTGTGATTTGGAACCCACCCCCGCCCCCACCTTGTTCTCATTTTCGTTCTCTTTTCACCCATCACGCACTTATTGCCATTTTACTTACTGAATACTTTACTTATTTTTTATGCTTATTATCTATTATGCCCCACATTTTCCAGTAGAGCCCAGGGGTGTCTGAGTCCCCTGGATTGGAAGAAGTAGGCAGCCCGTGTCCTGTTGATCCTGAAAGATGTGGGGACACCCCTTTCCCAGTGCACAGGTTCCCCAGGGCCCTTGGCAGGAGCCTAGCAAAAAGGCTCAGACCCACATGGATGGTGTAGGAGTCCTGCGCCTGTGAACAGACACAGGCCTCGGAATCAGTTGAGAGCCTTCCAAGTTCATTCTCCTGACACAGGCCAGGCCCCATTCACCAGACCTGGAGCTTTTCCAGCTATGTCAGGCCTGCCTCTGAGGGCCACCCATCACTTCTGCTCCTGATAAGTCCATGATTAAGTAACAACAATCACAGACCAGGCCTTGCTGCCTCTTCCAAAACTCTCTGGGAATGAAGAGGTAGTTTTGTGATCAGCCAGCCAGGCACCCCGCTGAGCTCACCCACTTTCAAACCCCCACTCTCCTGTCAGCCTCTCTAGCCCCCCACGAAATAACCACCTACCAACCCCCCTGAAAGGTGATTCCTTCGTCCATGGACACTCAAGGCCTAGGTGAAAGGGGAATCTTCTGGGCCTTCAGGAAGCTTCAAGTCTCTAGGGAGAAACTCTGACAAAACTGTCACAGCCCAGGAGTTAAGACCCAGGAGTCATCTCAGAGAGCCAGTGAGGTTACTCTAAGGATCAAGTGCAAAATAGGGCCTGGCCCTCAGTGGGCACCCAGTAAATTTAAGTGATGATTGTCTTAGTCCATTTGAGCTACTATCATAAAATACCACAGACTGGGTGCCTTCTAAACAACAGTAATTTATTTCTCACAGTTCTAGAGGCTAAGAAGTCCAAGACCAAGGCGCAGGCAGATTCAATGTCTGATGAGAGCCCAATTTCTGGTGCATAACCGGCTGTCTCCTTGCTGTGTCCCCACATGGCAAGGGGACAAGGGAGATTTCTCCGGCTGCCTTTATAAGGGCACCAATCCCATTCATGAAGGCTCTGTGCTCATGACCCAGTCATTTGCCAAAAGCCCCACCTCCAAATCCACACGTTGGGGTTAGGTTTCAACACAGGCCGTAGCAATAATTATTACAGAAGGCCCTCAATAAATTTCTGTTCTCTTCTCTCCTTACTCTCTTGCCCTTCTTTTGGCTGGACCTCGAGACTCATGGTGTAGCTGGTGAGGGATGTGGGAGGGCAAAGCTTGCAATGCAGCTGAAAGCCTCACTGAGCTGTTTAGATTTTCACAGCAGAGGCACTGAACACTTTTTAGCAGGGGAATAACATAATCAGAGCGATGCATTAGGAAGCCTATCTGCCGGCTCAGGGTAGTATTGATCGAGAGGAAGTTATCAGAGGGAGGGCATCTGATTGGAAAGCGACTGCCAGACGTTATCGTGCTGTCCCTCTGAAATTCGTGAAGAGAGAAAGAAGAGATTGATTGCTAGAGAAATTGGGCCAGAATCCACAGGCCCTGGTTCCAGATTGATTTGGATTGAGCAGGAGATAGAAGAACCTGAGTATTGCCCCTGGTCCATGGTATATAACCCAGGAGGAGAGGCACATTTCAGGGATGGATGGCCGTTGAGACTTCTGCTTATCCTGCTGGTATCCATTCTTAGCACCGACTCGTCTAGCTAAAGACTACACTTCCCAGCCTCCCTTGCGGCCAGATGAAGTCATGCAACTAAATCCACCAATAAGGATGAGCAGCACTGCCCCATGCAATTATGAATAGTGACCTTAAAAGGAAGTGCCTAGGGTTCCCTTCCTTTCCTTCCCAGGGAGGATCATGGAGATGGTAGTGAGCCATCTGCCCTGGGAAAGAAGGCAGATAAAGATGGGAGGACCCTAGGTCCCAAAGTCACTGAACCACCAAACCAGCCTCAGACCGCCTTCCCCAGGTGTTATATCAGAGAACAATAAAATTCTATGTCATTTAAGCCCCTGTATTTGTGGACTCTTGCTACTGACATACATGTTCAAGTGTCATTCTATGTGTGGGGAGACCTGTTTGCTGTGGTTGTATTTTAAGTGACTGGGGGATCAAGGGACTGTATCTGGCCACTAGCTCTGCACTGATGTGTGGCATGGGAAGCACCTGGGAAGCGTCCACAGCACACATCAGCCCAGGCGCAGAGGCCATTCGGGTCTGCAGCATGCATCTGGACAGCAGTGGACACTTCACCTCTGCTCTGGCAGGACTGAGCCAGGAAACACACCCGACTGAGTGAAGGCCTCAGGGTCATGAGGATTTCCTAAAAACAGGTTGTGTGGGTGTGAGCTGACAGGCTTATTGGAGAAGCAGATAAGGCAGACGTGGCAGATGCTGTTACTCGTTCTTCAGCAGGATATTTCACAGCGTCTTATATCTTCAAGGGTAGTTATACAAAAAGAGCTAATCAGGCCTTGGTTACTGTCACCCAGAGTGAGAGTCTTAGTGACATACTTTGCCTTAGTCATTATTTGTTCAATGGCTTGCTTATCAAGATTATAGGTGACCAGAGTAGAGAGTAATGGAAGGTACTTTGGATAACTAAACTCAGGAATCATAAAGATCTGAGACACTGTAATGCACTGAACCTAGCCAGACTCATTCATTCATTCATTCATTCATTCATTCATTCATTGAGGGCATTCATCAACGCCTAGAACATGCCAGATGCTGGGACACAGCAACGAACAAGATGAACAAGGGTTCTGCTCTCACTGAGCTTGCATTTTCGTAAGCTGGGGGAAGACAACAAAATCAAGTAAACAGATAAATTAACAAGATAATTTTGTAGTGATAAATGCTAGGAAGAGCGTTATCAGTATGCTGGGATAATGGCTACAAGGTGAGGCATCTCCTGACCAGAGGTCAGAAAGGACTGCCTTGAGCCAGTGACATTTACCCTGGAGGATGAGAAGGAGCAGCCTTGCAGAGAGAGACCTGGGAAAGAGCATTCCAGAGAAAGCAAAGGTAAAGGTCTTGAGCTGGGAGCAGTTTGGGGGTGTTCCAGAAGTAGATAGAGGCTGGTGTGCTAGAGGGTGAGGAGCAAGGAGAAGATGATGGGAAGGGGGAAGAGGCAGAGCAGGTTTTCTAGGGCCTGGAAGGAGTCGGGATTCTATTCTACGTGGGTGAGAAAGTTTTGGAGGATTCTAAGGAGAGAGGTGGCATCATAGGATTTATTTTCTCAAAGACGATGTTGGCTGCTGTGTGGAGGATGGATTGTAGGAAGGCTGGAGCAGAGGTGTGCTCAACAGTTAAGAGATTGATGCATGGTCAAGGTGAGCGACATGGTAACTAGGGTGCAGAAGCAGGAAGAGCAAGAAGTGGTGGGATTTGAGAGAGGCTCTGGAAACAGAGTCCACAGGACTTGCTGATGGCTTATGGGGCTCAGGGAAGAATGGAAGTTGAAGACAACTCGACAGATCTTGGCTTGAGCAACTGGTGGATGGTGGTGCCAGCTCCTGATGGGAAACACTTTTCCGCATTTCCAACATTAACTCCCTGGTCCAAGCCACCCTCCTCACTTATGTTTAC
The DNA here is from genome assembly GCF_002201575.2 of Neomonachus schauinslandi. Lineage (NCBI taxonomy): Eukaryota > Metazoa > Chordata > Mammalia > Carnivora > Phocidae > Neomonachus > Neomonachus schauinslandi. The sequence goes on along the minus strand of NC_058403.1, from coordinate 6,671,572 downwards.
TCCCACTGCGGTCACCTGGCTGGTTTCTCTGCTCCCACCACTCCTGCCCCCATGGTCTAGGATGGATGGTGATCACAGACGGGTTGGAAGGAAGCCCCAGTGTGGCTCATGCACAGCAGACAGGCTGTGTTCACTGTGTGGGACTGTCCTTGCTTGGCAGAATGCAGGCATGCTCCTGGCTAGGGAGGGGCTGAGGAGAAGTCTGAATTGAAGAAGTAAGACCAAGGCAGAAGCCCCGTCTCAAGAGACCAGAGTTGAGGGAAGGAGGAGGTCCCAATGCACAGTAAGGCAAGGACCAGAGGGGTGCTCAGGGCCCAGGAGTGGCTCTAGGCTTGCCAAGACTCAGTCCACGCCCCACCAGACTGTAGGGTTGGCTGTTGATGTACTGCTGGTCCCTGTCCAGAGGTCAGCAGGGCTGGCCCAGTTTTCTTAACAACTCAAGAACAAGGATTAGATCAGATCCAAAGTTAAGGAGCCCCAGAGAATCCAACGAGGAGCTAGGAATGAACAGGAGAAGGGGGTGGTATGCAAGGATGACCATCTGCTTCCTTCTAATCTTCTGGTCACCAACCACTTCACACCATGGTTAACATGTAATTGCTCTGCATCCATAAGTTCCTATTCTTTTATTTTTATAATTTTTTTCCCACATGAGTTGTAAATGGTGACTCACCCCGAGATTGTACTTAACATTCCAGCATGTAACTGCACCCTAAAATGCGTATCGCCCTCACTGGCTGGGACGCCCCTACAGTGGTTTCATGAATCCCTTATTCTCATTTTTTGTAGTGAATGTCAAAGATCCAAATCACTGCTTAATTCCACTTATTATTCCTTTCTCAATTTTTAATTTACTCAAAACTTTCTTACTCATGCGAAGATCCCCCACTTTCTGAGAAAGCTTCAAGTCTTGACTCCCATCCCTTGTGCCCACTTCCTGGCTCTCCTCTCAGGGTCACATCTCCCAAGGAGGTTGTATGGCTGCTGTAACAAATCATTGCAAATTCAGTGGCTTGAAGCAATGGAAATTGACTCTCTTGCAGTCTGGAGGCCACAGGTCCAAAATCAAGGTCAGCAGGACCGTGCTCCTCTGAGGCTCTAAGGGAGGTGCCTTCTTTGCCTCCTCGTTTCCAGAGGCTCCAAGCAGTCCTTGGCTTATGACTGTATCTCTCCAGTCTCTGCCTTGGTCCTCACCTGGCCATCTTCCCTTCTCCCTGTGCCTCTCCTGGACATTTGTCATTGATTTAGGGTCTGCCAGGATAACCCGGGATGATTTCATCTTGCGGGTCTGCACTTACTACCTCTGCAAAAACCTTTTGTCCGAACAAGGTCCCATTCATAGGTTGCAAGGGTTAGGACGTAGACGTATCTTTTGGGGGGCCACCATCCAACCCACTTCAGGGACACCACTGTTACTGCAAAGACCGAGAGAAGGGGAACCCACCCAAGCAAAGATGAAACCCAAGATGGACAGCGGGTGAGTTTTCCCTGCCAGCCATGTGGCTGGAACATTCAAGATGTGTTTCAGCCAAGTTCCAACAAAGACCACCATGGGGTTTCGGGCCACTCTTGGGTGATGGAACTGACCCACAGGACAGCCTCAAATACTAGAGGTCAAGCTGTACCTTGTTCAGCAAAGAACAAGGAAGTCAGGTGTCATTGTTTTGTCATCAGCAGTCAAGTCAGGACGAAGACCAGAGGCCTGGTGCTGGCCCTTAGCTTAGCCAACTGGCCAGGGGGCAAGACGCTGGCCAGGCTGAGTCAGAGTTTCCTCACTGGTAAACCAGGGATTCAGGGATAACAGGGTGTGATCTGCTTATCACAGGACAGGGGCAGGGCCGCTGATATCTGCGAAATAGTTTGTAAACTGTGAAGGGCCCCACACAAGCAAAGTGCCCTTCGGTTTGCGTTGGTGGGAAAACACTCTTCACTGAAAATTTTGGAAGATTTTAGTCTTGAATCCCCTAGAAGTTTGTTCTGTGACTTTGGACAAGTCACTTAAACTGGAGACAGTAATGCAATCCCAAATAAGGAATATCGTAGAAGGTAAGTCTAGGAAAGCTACAGAGTACTACATAAATGCAAGATTCTTTTTAAAAAATATTTTATTTATTTATTTGAGAGAGAGAGCGAGCAAGTGCATGAGCTGGAGGGAGAGGGAGAGAGAATCGGAAGAAGACTTCTTGCTGAGCATAGAGCCCAACGTGGGGCTCAATCTCACGACCCTGAGATCATGACCTGGGCTGAAATCAAGAGTCGGATGTTTAACTGACTGAGCCACCCAGGAGTCCCCATAAATGCAAGATTCTACCATTATTATAGTTTTTTTTTCTATTTCAGCAAAATATTATAAAGGACATGGCATAATGTAGTCACATCTTATTCTGGGTAAAACTTTTATCATATGCATCCATACTCACTAGCCAACATTCTACTCATTGGTTGGAAAGGTGATGAAAATTCACCCTCGGAATTCATTAATGTCATTTACCCAACAAGTATTTATTGAGTCCTGTGTGTCAGGAATTGTTCTGCACATTGCAGAAAAGTAGTGAACAAAACAGATATAGTCCATGCCCTAATGGAGCAGAATTTATGCTGGAGAGATAGAGAATGAGTTGGGTAAAAAAAAGTGAGCTGTAAAGAATAGTAAATAATGCTATGGGCTTAAGAAGAAACCAATCATGTGGGTCTGATGGAATTGGTTGAAATTTTCGATGGGGTAGCCAGGGAAGATCTCAGCAAAGGTGACTAATGGAGATCAGAGGCAGTAAGGAAAAGGAACCACGTGGTGTCTGGGGAAGAGCTCTCCCAGGAGAGGAAGGAGGTGCCTGGTGTTCGGGGGAGGCCAGAGGCTGGTGCCCGGAGGAGGTCCAGGATGGAGGAGGGAGGGAAGATGACAGAGATGGTAGAAAGTCAGGTCACGGGGCGTTAGGGGGCCTGGTGGGCACTTGACCTTTTCCTTGGAGTCACATGGGGCCGTTGGAGGGTTTTCACTGAGGAAGGACAGTTATGCCTGATGTTTTAACAGCATTCCTCTGGCTGCTGTGGCGAGAACAGACATGATGTCTAGAAGTCTTTAGAAATGAGTGTAAGTATTTGAATTCAGAAGTTATACTGGAAGTCATTTAAAATGGTCAGATGATGTCAATTATATCTTAATAAAACTGGAATGAATGAATGATAGGTAGAGAATAGATAGACAGATAAAGTGGTGGCTTTTTCCCCTAAATTAGAGCAAGTGATTCTTGCAGAGAAATAGTCTACTCATTTTTCTACACAAATGCCAAAGTGCATGGTGAAAATAAAGAAACAAGAAGGCACAACTTGCCAAGTTGAGTCAAACAATCTTCTGGCTCCCAAGCTTAAGTTAGCGGCACTCAAGCTTAGAAAGAGACCAGTTTCCTCGGTTTCCCTCCCACGAGGGGAACTCGGCTGCTTCTGGGGTGGCCACCGCCGGAAGAAAAAGAAGAATCACAGAAGCCCTGGTGGGCGGTCGGGTGGGCGGCTGGGTGCAGCCCAGCCCAGCCCCGTCCTGCCTGGCATGACTTTGCCTCTTCGTCTCCTGCTCGGGCTGGTCCAGGGAAAGAACAACAGGAGTGAGCCCACTCTGGGCGCTAAAGATGACGTGAGCTTCATTGTGCAGGTCAGCAGTTTTGCAGGTACCTGCAAATAGAAACTAGACATGGGATAGAGAAGTATATATTGGCCACAAAAAGGAATGAACACTGACACTCGCTATGACATGGATGCCCCTTGAGAACACGAGGCCAAGTGACAGAAGCCCATCACAACAAGCCACATATTGTACGATCCCTTCATGAGAAATGTCCACGAGAGACACGTCTAGAGACAGAAAGCAGATTGGCCGTTATTTAGGACTTAAGGACAGTGGGGTGACAGCGAATGGAAACAGGGTTTCTCGGGCGCCTGGGTGGTTCAGTCAGTGAAGTGTCTGCCTTCGGCTCAGGTCATGATCTCAGGGTCCTGGGATCGAGCCCCGCGTGTCAGGCTCCCTGCTCAGCGGGGAGTCTACTTCTCCCTCTCCCTCTGCCTCTCCCCTGGCTTGTGCTCTTTCCCTCTCTCAAATAAATAAATAAATAAAATCTTAAAAAAAAAGAAAAGGAAACAGGCTTTCTTCTTATGGTGATGAAATGTTCTAAAATTGACTGGGGTGGTGGTTGCACAACTCGGTGAATATTCTAAAATTGGCTGAATTGTGTACTTTAAACGGCTCAGTTTTATGGTATGCGAATCCTATCTCAATAGAGGTGTTTGTGTGTGCACAAAAACGCATATGTACACATACATGCACACACACACAAACACAATGCTTTTTTGTGACTTTTAAAACATGTTAATAATCCCCAATGGGAGTATTTATGCCTAGCCAGGAGAGCCTTTTAAAAATGCATTTTGGGGCACCTGGGTGGCTCTGTCGGTCGAGTGTCTGACCCTTGATTTCGGCTCAGGTCATGATCTCAGGGTCGTGAGACTGAGCCCCGTGTCGAACTCTTGTCCCTCTCCCCCTGCTCCTCTCCCCACTCAAGCATGCACTCTCTCTCTCTTTCTCTCTCTCTCTCACTCGCTCAAATAAATAAATAAAATCTTTTTAAAAATTTAAGTGCTTTTTGAACACCCACTGTCACACAAGAAAGGATAGTTTGAAGATGCTGCAAGATGACCAAGATGACACAGTCTTTGCCTGTGACATGGCTCTTGGCTCTCTGTGGGTGGGGAAAGGCCTGGGACAAATGTCCCATCTGGGACCAGCTACATCATTTGCAGGGCCCAGTGCAAAAGGCAAATGGACCTCTTGTTTAAGACAGTTACTAGGAATTACAAGATGCCAGTGGGAGCCTGGTCCTACCACCTGTCCCTTTCTCCAGCTATGGAGTTGGGGGGGTGGGCGGGGATGGGAATGTTCTTACAGCATGAACCTGCAAGTCAGCTCTGCTTTGTTTTGATGAAGGGGTATTTCTTTGCCAGAACAGGGAGCTCCTATGATATTCTGTGAGACTCTTCCAAAAGACGGGTGCTGATGATTCTCTCCCTTGACACCTAAGAGTGGAAGGTTGGTGTTCCTCCTCGTCTTCAACCTGAACCGAAGTGCAGGTTCAAGTGCAGTGGTGAAGTTTGGCATTTAGAGGTAAAGAAAGCATTCGCTTGGAGGAAAGTACATGAGGAGGTGTGATTTCCACACCAGCTACAAACAAGAGGTACTAATAGCTCAGTGGGTCTGAAATAGACATAGAGACCACAATTCCCAAGTGCAAAGAAGTGGGGGAAAATCTTGCCGCAATTGGAAAGCCATTCCTCAAAAGAATGGACATCACATAAATATCCCAATGTCTTAGTGATTTATTCCCATGCCCGCTGAAGCGTATTACAGTATTTAGCTTTAAAACATTAATCTGGGTTTCAGTTTGTCACCAAAGTGGCATGTCAATTAACCTTCCTTAATCATTTGCTAGGCTGACTGGCACAATGATGACTAACTCTTTGCTTGTGTGAAGACCAGTGGTTCAGTGTTCCAGTTTGCAAGGTAAATAGTCAAGCTGATGCTCTGAGCATTATCCAGTTCAGTGCATACTGTGGGAATCATTTTTGTGATTCAGAAAAAAACATACACAGCTACAAAATCATATATCTGTGCAGGTCTGACTCCCACTTCAGACGCATTTATTTAGGGATTATCAATTTTGCAGAATACAAAGGGTCCCTCTTGCTATTTTTGTTGTCCAGACTTGCTTAAAGCATGTCATCATGCAGTTTAATATCACGGTGGATACTGAGGGTGGTTTGTATACGCCAAGAGTACTGCCTTATAAGGGAGGCAGTAGGGGAGGTGGGCCTGGAAATAGCCCCAGCCCCAGCCCTGCTAAGAAATAGCCCCAGCCCCAGCCCTGCTAAGAAATAGCCCCATGACCGTGGGCAAGGAATTGATCCTCCTTGGGCCTCAGTTTCCTTATAAAAACAGGAGCTGGCCTCACTTATCAGATCTCTAAAGTTTTTTCCAGTTGTAAAATTCAGTGTTTCATTCCACCACCGAAGACAAGAGAATTATGGTGAAGGGAACCATGGGCTCCTATTGATGGCATTGGTCCTGATCTTATTCCTTGTTGTGAACCAAAGTTCTGCTCAGAGTGAAGAGCAAGGCAGCCATCGGAGATGCTGGAAGGGGTGGTGGGACCAAGCTCTCCAGGGTCAGAGAAATTGCTGCTTGTTTATCAACACACTCGGACTTAACTGTGTGCCCGGCATCCTTCCAAGTGCATAAGAAACACTAACTCATTTCAACCTCAGGCAGCCTGGGAGAAATCTCAGCACCGCTATTAATCAACTTGACAGAGAAGGAAATTGAGGCCCAGAGAGCTTAAGTAACTTTCCCAGGGCCACAGTGGATGCCTGGTGAAAGAGTGAGCTGGTATTTGACCCTGGGAGTCTGACCCTACAAGATACCCTTCAGAGGTTAAGATCATAGGCTCTACCATGCTCTTAATGCCTTCGTACCCACAGGGAATCCGAAGGACAAATGAGGCTGCCAACAGCAGAAGAAATTATAATGGGCCATCAGGAAAAGCTGCTGATCTCCAGGATAGTCCCAGGCTTGCTATTCCAAAAAATCTTCACAAAGAAGATAGACACCGCTTGCTCTTACATAGTTTGGGACCACCCTGTCGGGAGGCTGGGAGGCTGCTAGAGGACCCCAGCTTGCCCGGCATTCCTGGAACCTGTGCAAGGCTGCAAATGGGCAAGAGTGGAGGGCCACTTGGATAATACGTATGTGGTGTGCACATACAGAGGCGGGGGTATGTGGGTGAGAGCTTAACTTCATCCTTTCCTTGACCCCAACATGCATCAGTGGGTTAACTGGTGCTGCCAGGCACCGCCCACCAGGTGACTGCAGGATAAATGGTCAGCAGAGGAAAGGCAGGTGCCAGAATGTGCGTGAATTCAGTGATTTCTATCTCTAAGTGCATTTCCCCTCCCCACCCCACCCCCAGGATTTCCAAAGTCATGTGTGTGATTTTCACAGTATTGTGGACTCAGTTTTACTTCTTCAAGGGCGGGGACTAAGCCTCACTGGCCTTTGTCTGCTCAGCAGCTGACACTGTGTTTGCTGAATGAATAAATGATACACCGCAGACCAAATGACGTCTGTTTAGCTTACCAGTGGAAACCAGCACGTACTGTATGTTGACTACCAATTCGGATTTCAAGGTAAATACAGATGTGTTTCTAAGGAAGCATTTTTGGTTTGGGGGGTTTTTTGTTGTTTTTTTTGTTTTTTCACAGAATGACTTAGTAAGCTAATCATTTTTAATAATTATGTCCAGATTCTAAAGAACTCTTATCTGCATTTTAGTCTCTAGACATTTAGCATTTAAACACATATGTTCTACTGCAATACACCTTTTCTCTTCTATGAGCTTCCCTCTTTCTTAAGGGAAAGAATTAAGACTGCTTTTCATCTCAGTTTGACATAATGCATCTGATCATTGCGCCCCGTGCGCCTTCTGACTTTTCACTTCCTTCTAACACGTTTGACTTTTGATCTTGAAGCACAAGGGCCCGTACTTTTATTAGGGTTTAATTTACTGTAAAGCTTGGTGTTCCCTGTGAATCAAGCCATAATAGGTGAATAATCACAGGCTTCAGCCAGCCAGGTTTTAGTTCTGCTGAGTAACTAGGAAACCGACTAATAACAGGAAGGTTAAAAAAAATGTTGGGAACCCTGATATCGCCCCAGAGCTAGGATAACCCATTTTATTACGTGCACATGACTGTCCAAGTGTAGAAGGGGTTCAGCCATGGCATAGAACCCAGGGCACAGAGGTGTGTGGATGGGCCCAGCACTCTGCGGAAGGGAAAGCGAGGAGTGACAGGGGCTTGGGTTGGAGTCAAGATTTGGTGCTGGCATGTGACCCCACTTCCTCTCCCCGCCTTCCACACCTCTTTCAGCTCCACCATTTGTGCCTCTGGCCAGATTCTTTTCTTTTTTTTTTTTTAAGATTTTATTTATTTATTTGAGAGAGAGAATGAGCTAGAGAGAGAAAGCATGAGAGGAGGGAGGGTCAGAGGGAGAAGCAGACTCCCTGCTGAGCAGGGAGCCCAATGTGGGACTCCATCCCGGGACTCCAGGATCATGACCTGAGCCGAAGGCAGTCACTTAACCAACTGAGCCACCCAGGCACCCTGGCCAGATTATTTTCAATAGGGCTTCATACATTACATCGGACAGGGTAGAGATAGTTTCTTTTTTCATGTATATGCTATTTTTACCCAAGGGTTTTTCGTAAGACGAAAAGGGAAGAGCTTAGGAAAAGAAACTTAATAGTTACATCATTTTGAGATTCTCTCTACCATGTACTCACGGCTCTGATAAATTCTTTACACATTTGGTTTTATGGAGAATGCTCATCCCAGCCTGATGACCTAGATTCTATAATCACCTTTTCTACTGTAGAGGAGAGAACTGGCCCCAGACTTCACAAGTCAGAGCAGAAGGAAAAATCGTCGTCAGGGACGGATTATCTCCCATACTTCTCTTTTGACATCTTACTGCTCAGATATGTTGGAACACTGCCCAGCCTGAGCAGAGCTCCCCTCCAAGCCCCCAGCCTGCACCAGCCCCTCCAAGAAGGAAGATGGCTTCCCAAAGAATCCGTGGACATCAAAAGACTCAGGGAGCCTCTGAGCTTGGACTGAATGCCTGCGGTCATGGCAGCAGGTGCTTACAGAAAAGGCAGTCCCACTTGGGGCGGCTGAACTTAACAGGATGGCTGTAGGCATCAAGCTTCTGGGACACTATCAAGGGATGAGTGAGTAGCCCGGGGGGAAATATCCCGCTATTAGCTGAAGCTGCAGCTCAGATGAGTCAGTATTTTACGCTACATTGGGGGGAAAAAAAAGTAGCATACTCTTCACATCTCCATGGTAACTTACTATGGATCTGCATTCCATTTATGAAACTCCTTCTTGACCTATCTATGCTTTCTGGTCCAGGACTGAATATAAACTGAGAAGCCATCAGAATCAAACCAGTCTCCTAGAAATATCAATACTCCACTGCACCTGGGTTGTTTCCACTGTGTAGACCCTGCCTCGGCCCCAAGCAGTGGTGACACCTGAAAAGCCTCAGGTGCCTGGAAACATTACAGTGTAATAGTATCTCAATTATCCGGTAACTCCGGCTTTAGGGTTGCCATGGAAACCGGGAGCCTTGGTAACAGAGAAGGGAGATGACTCCTCTTCCTTCCCAGCACTGCAGTCCCTGAGATACTCCAACTTTCAGTCCCCTGGCCTTCCCTAAGCCGGGCTGTTTTATTTCATACCACCTTCAGGAATCTAAATTTTTCTCCAAAATATTGAGAAGCTGAATAGGAAATGCACGCATTTCTAGGCACGGACTCAAGTATTTTCTGCTAGCAATAGAAACCAGCAGTAGGGGTGATGGTTTGGACCGTGACTGGGAGTCAGATAAACTTGCGTTTCAACCGTGAATTTCCCGTTCATACGTTTTATGATCCGGCAAGTTATTTACCCTAAGGTTCAGTTCCCTCACACTTTAAGTGGGGACAGTCATGCTTTGGAGAATGATGAGCATTCGCCCGGAGCCGCTCAGCCAACGCTGGTTACCATCCGGGCACCGCTCAACTCTAGGGGGCGCCCCTCACACGACGCCGGAAGCTTGGGGCTTCCGGAGCCGGGCAGGTTCAGTGACCCAGCCTAGGGCCCAGTTCGGACCTTTATCATCTCAGACGCATTTTAGAGGCTCTTCATGATAGAATGATGAGAAATCAAAGGCCATGAGGAGATTCGGGAATGGGGCTGGAGTGAGCCCCTTATTACCCAAGCCACTCGGTGCCACCACCCCTCGGGAAAAGGGGAGGAAAGCTAATCCTCCCAGAAGAGGCTCTCCTTCTGATCTCCCCGGGCTCACACCCGCGCGGGGCGCCGGGCCCCCAGTCCCTGGCCCACCGCGGTCCCAGAACAGCAGGCGAGGGACAGAGCCAGGTGACAGCGGGCGCGGAGCGAGGTCCGGGCCGGAAGGAGCCGGCTCCGCCCCCGCTCCCCTCCCTTCTAGTCTCACTCCTCCTCTCTTCCCTCCCTCCCCTCCCTCCTCCCCCCTCCTCTGCGCTCTCCCTCCCCTTCCCTCCCCTCCTCCACCCCTTCTCGGCTCTTTCCTTCCCCTCTCCTCCACTCTCCTCACCTCTCGCCTCCCCTCCTCTGTCCTCCTCCCTCCTCCCCTCTTCCTCCTTCTCCTCCCCTCCTCCACCCCTCCCCTCTCTCCACCTCCCATCTTCTCCCCTCCCTCCTCCTCCCATCTTCTCCCCTCCTCTGTCTTTTCCCCTCCCCCTTGCCCCTCCTCCCCTCCCCTCTGTCGTCTTTCCTCCCTCCTCCCTCCTCCCCGCGCTCTGAAGAGCGCGCCGCGAAGGGGACTGGCCGGTTACTTCCTCCGGTGGCGGCACAGACCGCGGTGCGGCCCCATCCTCGAGCTCCCGGAGCCGCCTGCCTGCCCCCAGCCAGCTTCCCGGCTCCCGGCCCCCCGCCCAGGTGCCCGCGGCCCGGCCCCCCAGCCCCGCCGCCCTCGTTCGCGTCCGACGCGCACCGCGGAGCCCGGCCCGGAGGCGCCGCCGGCCCTGCCCGTACCGGCGCGGTAAGAGCGGGGCCCGGGGCTCGCGGGCTGGCGGGCCGGGGGTCCGGGAGGGCGCCCTCCGGCGCGGGTCCTCTCCCGGGGACCCCAGACCCCGGGCGGGGGACGTGGGTAGCCCCGAGGTCCGGATCCCGAGGCGCAGCCGGGGTCGCGGCGGGGCGGCGACTGTTCCCCGGCTTCGGGCTCGCTGCGGGTGCCGGGGCGGCTCGGCGGCGGCTCGGGGGCGGGGGGCCCGGGCAGGGCGCCAGTGGGCCCGGCCGTGACGCGCCGAGCAGGCTGCGAACTTGGGCCGCGGCCGCGGGTGGCCGAGCGGCCGGGCAGGGCGCGCCCGCCTGTTTCACTTGCTTTTGTTTTTAAAAGGAAATGCGGGTCTGGTGGGGGGCTTCTTGCAGAGGGCGCCCCACGGGCTGATTTCGCGGCCGGGTTGGGGGGCACGCAGCGGGGGGTATCGGAGGGGCCCCGGCGCGCCCGGCTTCGCGGGTGACTTACCCGAGCGCGCCGGGCCCGGTAGGATCGGGGGCGCCCGGCGTCTAAAGCACCTGGAGGCTGCAGCTCCCCGAAAACGTGCTCGGCCACTCCGGGGCCCGGCCGGGGGAGGCGGAAGAGGGAGGCTCCCGGAGGGCGAGACCCCCACGGGCGCCCCGGGACCTCTGGATCGGGGGTCCTCCGTGCGGCGAGGTGGGCGTGGGAGCCTGTCGGAAATGCGGGAGTGGGTGTCCGTGCTGCCTTTATTTTCGCGTTCTTAAAGGATTTTGAATGAAAGGTTAACGTTTCTAAGTATGTGGGGTTTTTGGTTTTGTTTTGGATTTTGTTTTTGTTTTTGTTTTTGTTTTTCTTTTCTTTCTTTCTTTTTTTTTTTTTTAAGCATAGGAGACTTTTAAAATACTGGCCTGTATTCAGTTTCAGTGTAGCTTAAACTGGTAGTGACGAGCTACTTATTTAGAAAGTAGAGAAATGAGCAGTCCCCTTTGGAGATAGAGGTAATTTATTTTAATTCACCAGCAAGAGGTTATGTTTGTCCTGGACAATGGAGGCGTCCGTGCGCTAGCTGCCTGTCCACAACACCACCAATCAGGGAGATAAATCTCCCAAGTTAAGGTTTATTAAAATTCTGAGTAATATCACAGTACAGTAAATGTTAGCACTGTGGGCCCTGCAGGGAAATATTCACTCATTTCTGGGGTTAGTCATTCCTCTCTCTAAACTGATAACTTTCAAAAGAAAGAGCAAACCAACCTTCCAGAATGGCAAATGGGTTTGTTTTTGCTTTTGCTTTTCTGATTTACCTAAATACAAACCTGTGCTCTGATCTCTCACATAAAGGATCACTCCTTCCAGGAAGGGTACTGTTGTTCGGCAAATCCTCTTTGTTTAAAATTTTACTGTTCTTAGCTCACACGTTTCTGCCAGGTTTTCTTTTTGTTGTTGTTGTTCAGAAGCAGCAATCAATAGGGCAACACCGTGAGGACCTAAATTTGAAATCGATTTGGGTAGAGAAACTTGACCTGTCTGCCACCTTAACAAGCTTTGTGGAGTAAAATGAGTGAACTTCAATTTCATTAGTTATGTGTCTGCCTGAAACCCAGGTGGAGGGGCACTCTGATTCCACATGGTTTTTACAAAACAAATTAAAAGCTGGACAACAAAAGAATTCTGTTCTGTAGCTAGTAATGAGAGCTCTTTATGTGGGAGTGGTAGACTGCCTTTTCTTCCGGTATTTATACCCAAAAACCAGGCGAGCTTTACCCATTGCCTTCTATACCAATTCTCTGTCCATCTCCGTGAGGCTGAAAAAATGTACACCAAAGTCAGCAAGTTGTCAGCAAACCAGACTTAAAAAAAGAGCTGACCTAGTGGGCTCAGGAGGGATCATTGGTAACAGTTAAGATGTCTTTTTATGTGGGTCTTCTGTTTGAGGTTTATTTAATCAACAGGTAACAGGATTTAGTTCATGAAGCTCAGACTTAAGGAGCATGTCCCATGGTAAAGAGTGGCGAGCTGGGCCATGGTCTAATAACATTTGTATGTGCTCTCCGCTCCATAGTGATGTGGTGGGAGAAGGCCCATGCCTCATCATCCCGGTTACCTTCCCATGGAGCAGCTCCACTGGGATTGATGCGCACTGTGCCCCCTTAGTTAGCCCTGCAGTAGCTCTGTGATCCTGGGCAAGTCATTGGAGGTCTCTGGGCCTCCCTTGCCCTGTAAGGTGCAACATCACTGTAAAATGTTACAACATCCATCTCTCAGAAATGCCAGGAAGATTCAGTGAAGTGGGAATGTGTGGTCGCCCAGCGTGGGCTTAACTCTTGTCAGTAGGATCCTGTCTGTTCAGGGATCATTAGTAGTGAATATTGATTCCTGAGTGCACGTGGATGACATGATCCACTAAGTGGAGATTCTGAGCCAATGGGGCCACTTTGGATCCAGGACAACCCTTCCTCTGCTCCCCTCCTGCTCCATAGGACGATTAATTTATTGTCAGTGTTCTCCAGCCTTCACTGGCCACCATGATAATTACTCGCACTCTGAGGGTTTTAACAACCTTCCCCAGTGCCTCTTGCCTGCTCTGCGTGGTAGACTCTCCTCCCACGCTGCCTCTCTAGCCAAGGGGGTGGGTGTGTGTGTGTGTGTGGGTGTGTGGGTGTGTGTGTGTGTGTGTGTAGCAGTTGGGAGGTCTGGTTTAGCCATAATGTTGATCATAAAGAGAAAACAAAGTACAAACTCGAAGGAGTCATGGGGAAATGTCCTACTTGCCACCTCCAGTAAGCCCTATCAATTGCACAATATTTTAATTATTCAGAGTTCCTGGTTGTAACAGGTGGCAGCGCCCAGGGTAGATTATGAGGGAAGACAATGAGGGGGGCCCTGTAAAGCTGCCCATAGACCTTCAGTTTCAAAGCCGGGAGGCTGGCTGGTGAGGCATGCCCCATGCTGTAAAGGTTACTATCGCTGATGCTAGTCCAGCTTCTTCGAAGATGAGTTTTAGTTTTAGTTGCTCTGTATTTTCATATACCACTCTGGTGGCATTATCTTGGTACCTTTCTTACTTATTAATATAGAATTTACCCAGCCACCCCTATGTTAGGGCTCCAAGTTCAGTTTTCTGTCTCCAGCAGTGTCCAATTGCAAGCCACGTAAAAACTCTAAGTTTTCTAATAGCTACACTCAATATAGGAAAGTAAGTGAAGTTAATTTCCATATATTTCAATTAACTGAATACATTCAGAATATTGTATAAACATGCAGTAAATATAAAGTCATGACTGAGATACTTTACTTTTTTTTACACGACCTTTGAAATCTTGTGTATTTTACATGCAGAGCTCATCTCAGCCCATCTTAGTCATGTGCCAAGTGCTTGGTAGCCGCAAGTGGCCAGGGGCCACCGCACTGGTCAGCGCAGGTCTGTCTAGTAGAGGCCCAGACTCTATCAAAGCAAGTAAGACTGCTCTGTGATCAGCATTACTTGCCCTTGAAGAAATGCACAGCTGAGCAACACACACAGCAGACCTATTTCGAGTGTGTGTAGTCCACACAGGAGGGTTTGGGAGAGGGCAGGGGGTTTGGCCTGAAGCCGTGCTTCTGGGAACCTTTTCTGTCCTTCTGGGAGTGCTTCCTCACAGCTTAGGGAGAGGCTAGGACCTCAGAGGCTCTTTCCAGCGTCCTGACCTGGATCTGGATCCACCAGGAGTTCCCAGGTTGAGCTGACTGCCTCTTCTTCCCCCAGCCCCCCTGCAGCAAACGGGAGGTGGCTAGTGCCTGCCCAGCAACTCCGCCCCCCACCCCGAGGGTATCCTGCACCCTGAGCCAACCGTGGACATGGCAGTGAAAAGCAGCTCACCCCGCTCCTGTCATGGGAAGACGAGGTCCTCCTGGCTCAGCTCCCCCAGCCAGGCTCCCTTGGGAGGCCCTGCCTGACCAGCCAGCCAGAAAGTGACTTTATCTGTGTGCTTCATCTCTAAGTGGAATTCAGGAGAGAATCAGCATTATTATTTAATTACTTAAATAGCATACCCTTTGTGAGGAGGGCCTAAGACGTAAGAACTAGCATTTAGGTTTGAATGACCTGTCTTGCTGTAGACCTTGACAGACTCCGCCAGAATTAGGGTTGATGGAGCCAGTAAAGACTTGTTAGAAATGTGTGTGAGTTGTTGCCCCTGTGACTCTTTCTTTATGTCTTTTCCTTTTTCTTTTTCTTTTTTTTTAAAGATGAATGACTTTGGAATCAAGAACACGGACCAGGTCGCCCCTGTATCTAACAGTTACAGAGGGACACTGAAGGTAAGAGAGCAAGTCTGAATTTAAAAGTTTTTAGAAAACATTGAGGAACTCAGTCTCTAGGAGGAAAAACCACCTGCTGGGTCCTAAAAGACTGGTTCTAGCCCCAGCCTTTTAATTTACGGGCTGTGTGACTCTGGATTGTTTGCTTAATCTCTCTGGGCCTCAGTTTTCTAGTCTATAAAATGGGTCTCCTGATGCTCATTCTACTTGTCTTCCAAGATACGAAACCATTTAATTTGCAGATGGGGAGGCCTTTGTGGTTTATTTCTGAGACTCCTGGCAGGTGAAAAATCCTATGATTCCCAGTAGGACAGAGCTGGAGAAGCTGTCTCCACTGCCCTTCTGTTCCCCCTTGGGTTTTCCCAGGGCGATGGGCTGGGTGTTGAAGAACTGGAAAGGAAAGAGCTGAGAGGTGGAAGACTGGTGCCGCAGTGGGGGCTTCTTCCCTTCAGAAGGGCCAGTGCCCACGGGGCTGCAGGCAGCCTGTCGTCCCTGCCACAGAGAACAGCGTGCCTGTTGGCGTAAACCAAACACAGATGAACAATGAAGGAGCCCCTAATGGTGCATAATAACCAAATTTCACGTAGCTTCTATCTCAGTTCCTTTTGAGAACGTTCTCAAGTAGCACAAACTGATCATTTCCCCTTTGCCTTCTCCAAATGTGACAGCGAGATTGGATTGTTTTCTTAGCATCGTGTAGTAAACATGTTTCAGAGCACAATTTTAGATTGACCTCCTCCAGTCTTATATAGTGATGTATCTCTGTCCCGTTATATTTTCCTTTATAAATCCTTCGCAGGTTATTTGGGAGAGCCCAAAAAGCCAGAAATGGGCCCAGGCTCTTCTTGAGTATCATGAAAGTCATGAAACTTCAAACCAGAGAGTTTTCTGGTTTGATTTGGTCAGATGTTTTCAGCGTGGGAAACCATACAAGAAATTTCGGTATTAAGTTTGCAGCCACACCCTGGGAAGAAAAATTCTTCTATAAGTTAGAAAGGATTTGATGATGCCCATGTGATTTCTGGGTTTGGAGAAGAAACAGTCGTTGCTGAAATTGATGTGTTGAAATACTCAGTGCGAATTTGTATTGTCTTTTGGCTTCCTGGTTTTAAAAAAAGAACTTCCAGTCAGGAAAGGAGAGGCATGTCCTTGGTCACCCGGGGAAATGCTGTGGGAATTTTAAAAATTGATTGGCTATGTCACCAAAATTAGCCCTGAAGCAGTTTATACATCTAGATGCAGATTTCAAACTTGATTGTTTTTTCCCTTAAGGTTTTGGCAGGTGGACATTATTGTCTTGGGCTCCGGGCCGGGGGGGCTGGGCTCCAACATCATTGGGACATCATTGTCTTGAGTGTTTTCGGCAGAGTCCCAGCTTCTGCCTGCCGTCTTACGTAATGCGTCATGCATTGTTCTGCATTTCTAAGAAGAAAGCACACAAACCGATTTTATTTGTAAATGTGTTGCACATTTTTTTAATTGATGACTTAACAGATGGGTCATTGTATTACACATAACATGGGCTTTCCACTTTATGTTGGAAAAATATAACCATCTTTTACGTTGTTCCTCAGCAAGTCAGGCAGTGATGAATCAAGACTATATCTGTTACTTATAAACAGGTTTTACACTAAAGGCGATCTCTTTTGTAAAGGTTAGATGAATTATCAGAGATCACCACTGTGTGTGGGGTTTATCTTTCTCTGTGTCTCTGTCCTCTTCCTCCCCCTAAGCTGTACATAGTTTTACTTGAAACCTTTTTTCCTTTGGAAATCTTTCCCCTTAGTTGATGATGGGGGGCAGGGGTCTTTTCAAAACCTATACTTTTGTAAAATTAAACCCTAAGGAATGTTTTCATATGTATTACTATCTTCTGAACCATTGGAATTGATGAGAGGGAAAGAAAATCTAGTTTTAATTAAAGCGTTTCACAGTTAAACATAAAAATAAATGCTTCCACAAATAGTTGAGCTCACTGTTTTCCAAGTTTCATTCAGTCATCTGCCTTTGCTTTACTGCAGTGAGCTAAAACTGTCCTGCTAAGGGTCTGACTCAGTTTCCCTCTGATGGGGCAAAGGGGCCAGGTGTTTGGACCAGCTGGTCTCTAAGCCCCACCCAGCACTGTTCTTCTAAATTTCCATTATTTTTAGGTTTGTTTACTTAGTTTATTCATTGAAATTAGGCCATTAAAAAGAAATTCCCAGTCATTCTGACTCTGTGAGGTCAAAGCAATGATCCAGAGTAAAATAGAATCCTTTCCATCACTTTGACTATAGAAGTCTGGACGGAGCATTGACTGGTCAATTCCTTTTATGGCTTTATAATTGCCAGTTTCATGAGGGTGTATCACTAAGATGACCCATGGACCACTTTTCAAACAGGTAATTAAGTAAGTTTAAATATTAATTTCAGTCTCCTTTTCCATGTTTCGCAGCGCCAGCCAGCTTTTGACACCTTTGATGGGTCCCTGTTTGCTGTTTTTCCCTCTCTCAATGAAGAGCAAACACTCCAAGAAGTGCCAACAGGCTTGGATTCCATTTCTCATGGTAATTTGTTACTCAGACTTGACCAATTGTGCATAATTTCCCGTAGTTCAGTTAATAAAAAGATGACCGTTGGTAAGCGACAAAGGTTGGTGTCTTGAATCTTTGGTTTGAAAAGTCAGATGGTGGCTCTGAACCTGGGAGAAGACAGTTTTCCTTCTTTATGAGCATGAGGGTCCTGATGTCGTCCACTGCCAGATGCACCCCAGACTGCCGGGGAGCTCCTGAGATTTCCAGTGGGATGTTCTCATCACTGTAGCAAGCCCGGGCCCCATCTCCCAGGGGCACCTACAAAGCAGACCATGAAAGTGCCCTCCAGCTTCTCATTCTGGGGTCTCGTTATTCGTTAGATCATCCCCTACCCTGGAGTCTTGGGGCAACAAATTATACTTGCTAATATTTGCCCGTCTGCATTTACTTCTGTAGTTCTTAATGCCATTGTTTATTATTTTTTAAAGGGATAACAGTCAGATAATGCCTATACAATTACTGTGATAGGGTTATTAGTTGGAAACATTCCAGAGATTACTTCATCATATGAAGTAGGTGCCTAGAAAATACAGCCCGGAAAATTAATTAAAACACATAGGCTTGCATAAGCATGCCATCCTGAGCCGGTCATTTATCATTCTTGAAATTGCTGAGGGAATCCAGAGATTGCTTTTCATTAAAAATTGCAGATGTGCCGACTTTACACGTGCTAAGAAGTCCCTTTGCCTGCTGCTTACTTTAATGGAAATAACGTCAAACTGTGCATTTGCCTCCCTTTAAAACTTCTGACCAAAACCACGTGCTTTCTTTCATTGTCTAAAAATTTTAAAAGAGACTTAGAAATTTCATCTGATAGTTGGGTTTTTTTAATGAGGTTTTGCAAAATAATTTGCAAAATAAAACTTGGGTTTTATTTTAGATTTTTTTTTTATAAGTTTAGTTATGAGATGTATAATACTTTCTCAATTCCTGCTGCCCCCCCGCCCAATTTTTGTTAATAGTTATACTCTTCTAAAGAATACTGTCAGGGTTTGTGATTGAAATTGTTCCTTCCTGAAAACTAAGCTGTTTCCCCTAAATTCTCTATCTGGTCTTGCCAGCTTGAAGTCCTAATGTCCCCATGGGGTTTCTTTCTAGACTCTGCCAACTGTGAATTGCCTCTGTTAACTCCGTGCAGCAAGGCTGTCATGAGTCAAGCCTTAAAAGCTACCTTCAGTGGCTTTAAGAAGGAGCAGCGCCGCCTTGGCATCCCAAAGAGTAAGTGCATTCTAGTCGTTTCTCTGAGTCCGCGCGTTGTACTCTGACCGCAGTCGCTTGAGCTGACGCTCTGACTCAGCACTGTTGTTGGGGTCTTAGAACTCCGCTGGGTGGCTTGCTCCTTTGGCCAGTCTCTGGAACACATCTGGACTTTGTGGGTCGGTCAGGAGTGACTGCGGTCTGACTGCCTCCTCCCGTTTTCTCCCTGTGTTCCGTCTTTGCCCCCCTCCCCGCAGACCCCTGGCTGTGGACCGAGCAGCAGGTCTGCCAGTGGCTTCTCTGGGCCACCAATGAGTTCAGCTTGGTGAACGTCAATTTCCAGAGGTTCGGCATGAACGGCCAGGTGCTGTGCAACCTGGGCAAGGAGCGCTTTCTGGAGCTGGCTCCGGATTTCGTGGGCGACATTCTCTGGGAGCATCTGGAGCAGATGATCAAAGGTACCCGCTGAGGGACTGGGCGCCTCCCCGCTGGGGAGAGCCGCGGCAGGGAAGGGAGATGGGGGGGATCGGGGCTCTGTAATCCTACGGTCGGGGTTTCAAATTATGTAGAGTAAATTGCCGGAAAATGCCATCGGGGTGACTCAAATGTGTGGCAGTGATTATAGGTTTTTTAATCCACTAAAGTCTGTGTGTGTGTGTGTGTGTGTAGCATCAAGGATAGCCACAAGGCAGTAACCTTAGTCACTGCCTTGTGCACAGTGATCTGATGGCATGCATCCGGCGAGTACGTGTTGCCTCAGATAATGGAGGCCAGCGAGAAGTCCTGTGTTTTGTGGCTCACCTTATAGAACCCAAAGAAGAAAGTCAGCCTCAATGAAAGGGAGCCTTTATTCAGACAAACCCCGTGAATTTTTCAGTGAATTTTCCTAAGACCAAATGGAATCCAACAACAAGAATTTCTTCTGGTTTTATGTATTTAAACGAATGCAGAAGTAATTGATACATATTTATACACGGACACTCTACAGAAACCGGCCATTGAACAAAAGAACTCTCATCATCTAAGGTTTAGACCTTAAAAGAGTGTTGACAGCAGTGTTAAAAAATACATCCAGTTAAAAAGGGAAAAAAAAAATTATAGTGAGGGATTAGGTTAAAAATATGAGAAAATTAGTTCTTTGGTCGAGTTCAGAGCAATAGTCCTCGTTCACTTGGTTTTAAACACTGAGTTTCAACACCGTTTACAGACTCAGAATCTTTAAAAGACCTTAGGATTCAGCCACCCTCTCTTTCAGCTGTGGCTTCTGGGGGCTAAGGAAACTTAAGTTTGGAGACCCCCAAATTCTCCCTGAATTTGGATAAGTCTGATTGGACAAGTTTCTGGTGAATCTGTTCACTGGCAGGTTGGGCCTGTTTTGTGGTCACTCCGGGTGTAAGTCTGAGGGTCTGGATTTGTGGATGCGTGTGGCTCAGTGTGTTTGTAGGAAGTAAGCACACACAGAGAATGCTAACCTTTTCCTTTTCAAAGTCCCAGGGCACCGGGGCCCCCTTCAGGTTCCCACAGCACTGCTGGCCTCTCTCTGGCCATACTCACCTCACCCTGGAGAAATGAGGGGCTTGAAGCCATGAACCATAACCTCAAGAGGGCAGGAGCTGGGTCTGCTTTACTAACCCACTGTATTCCCAGCCCCTGAGACAAGTGGCACTTCATAAATATTTAACTGTCTGTTGACGGCACAGATGAATTAAATTCACAGTCTAGATATTTAAAATTATGCAGTAGAACATTTCACTTGGCCAGTGACAGCATTCATTTTGGAAAACTTACTCTGGTCATTAGGAAATGCGTTGCCATCTCGAGTTTTTGAAAAAGACCAAATGTTGAGGCGCCTGGGTGGCTCAGTTGGTTAAGCGTCTGCCTTCGGCTCAGGTCATGATCCCAGGGTCCCGGGATTGAGCCCCGCATCGGGCTCCCTGCTCCGCAGGAAGCCTGCTTCTCCCCCTCCCTCTCCCCTTGCTTGTGTTCCTTCTCTGGCTCTGTCCCTCTCTGTCAAATAAATAAATAAAATCTTTAAAAAAAAAAAAGAAAAAAAGGCCAAACCCCGAATACCATCAGCTTAAATGTGAAGCGTAAATGCATTTAGTTATCCTAAAATAACCATAAAGCAGTAATTTAGAAATAAATGTTTTTTCTTGCATAGTTTTAACCTTGATTTGCAATCCTGTGTCTCCGGTGTCTGTTTTCCAGAAAACCAAGAAAAGACAGAAGATCAGTATGAAGAAAATTCACACCTCAACTCAGTCCCTCATTGGATTAATAGCAATTCACTAGGTCAGTCCAATCAATTCTGCCCTGAAGACCTTGGTGTTAACTTTTTCTATTAAATTGGGACTCCCACCCCCCCAAAAAAATAAATAAAATAAAAATAAATTTGCTGGAGGTCCAGAGGCCAGTCTCAGCCTGCACTGTCCCATTGGGTGACCACACGTGGCCACTAAGCTGCTGAGCGCTTGAAATGTGGCTGGTCCACATTAATGGAACAAAGAATGCAAAATGCCTCCTTAATAATTTTTAAGATACTGATTACATGTTAAAATGATAATTGGTAATATTGGGTCAGGTCAAATATTAAAATTCATTTCACCTGGTTCTTTTTAGTTTGCTCCTGGAACTACTAGAAAATGTAACGTTGTCTGCGTGGCTGGTGTTATCTGTGCATTGGCCAGTGGGGCTTCAGGCAGGGAATAGAACACGGGGTGGAATGAAGCGAGCTCATTAGCTGCTGTCAGAGCTAGCATAATCAATAAGGGGTGCCAGGCACAGGAGGCATGTAGAAAGCAATTCTAAATTTGCTCTGATCTTTGGGGTCTTTCCTTCTGGTCACTGACACTGATGAGTATAGGTTATGGGGGGTCCCGCTAGCCAGCAGAGGGAGGGACTGTTCCCTTATAAGTCACATACTGGGTGGCAAATCACTCCGTCTCTCTGAGGCTTACTGCCCTGGGAAGCTGAATGAGCCAGTGACCTCTGCCATTCCGAGAGTCACGTGAAGGCGTTTGCTAGATAGAGCCGTAGAGATGCTAACATTGAGGTGTCACATCTTGGCTCCGAGGCAGCAGGCGTTTTGGAAGGGGGCTTATTGGCTGAGAGCATGAATGGCTTGTGAAGAGGAGGTAGTAGAAAAGCCGCCTGCCAAAGCCCACTTTCCACCGTGGTTTCGGGGAGGGTTAGAGCATGCAGAACTGGTTGCATTTGATTCGGGTTGAGGGCACAGAGGGTCTCTGATGACCCCACCACTCCTGCTTCATAGCTCTGCTGTCCGGTTGCTCTGTCCCAGGCTTTGGTGTGGAGCAGGCAGCGTACAGCGTGCAGACCCAGAATTACCCCAAAGGCAGCCTCCTGGACTTGCGTCCATCCTCCTCGGCGCCCAGCGTGCTCGGTTCTGAGCAGGAGTTTCAGATGCTGCCCAAGTCTCGACTCAACACCGTCAGCGTCAACTACTGTCCCATCAGTCAGGACTTCCCGAGCGGGAGCTTGAACCTGCTCGCCGGCGGTTCTGGTAAGTCGGAACTCCCGCAGGCTCCGTCCGCAGGGCCGGTGGTTGGATTCCAGGAGCCACAGTCAGACGGAGACGCAGTCTGCATCCTGAGTGGCCGTCCGGCACTGTAACTGCAGGGGACGGCTTTGCTCAGCATGCGTGGGCTCCTGCTGTGTTTCAGGCTCCCGGCCGGGCACTGCGGGTACCGAGTAAACGAGACAGGGCCCCTGCTCTCGCAGGTGGATTCCTCCACCCAGTGGGGTATTTTGGGAGAAGATGCAGGAACATGACATTCCTGCAGTCAGTAGCATCCCCACACCAAAAGGAAACCACTATCTTGACTTTTGTCCTCAGAGATGAGTTTTTCCTGTCCTTGGGCTTCATAGAAATGGAATCCTAGCGTTACGTTTTCTTTTGTGTTGGTGTTTTGCTCCTCCTTATGTCTGAGACCCAGCCATGCTGTTGGATGGGGCAGACCATTGCTCTCTTCATCGCTGTATAATACTCCATCCCTCGAAGGTGCACTTGACCCACCCATGCTGCTGCAGATGGAGGATGCAGTTAAATAGGGCATCTGTCGTAAGAAACGAGTGCCTGGCGAGAAGTGTAGGACTCTGCAGCAGCAGGCTATAGGTGGAGTGGTAGGGGTGTTGCAGCCCCCAGACCAGCCTGTGGGACCCCCCCCTCCACCGCTCGGCAGCACCGGATGGTTCGCTGTCCTGGAGGACTCAGAGTTTGCACCCGGCTGTCTTTGCCAGGGAAGCCCCGGGACCGCGACTCCCCCGAGAACGGCACGGACAGCTTCGAGAGCTCGGACTCCCTGCTGCAGTCCTGGAACAGCCAGTCGTCGCTGCTGGATGTGCAGCGGGTGCCGTCCTTCGAGAGCTTCGAGGATGACTGCAGCCAGTCCCTGTGCCTCAATAAGCCGACCATGTCCTTCAAGGACTACATCCAGGAGAGGAGCGACCCGGTGGAGCAGGGCAAACCGGTTATACCCGCGGCAGTGCTGGCTGGCTTCACGGGTGAGTGTGTCACGCCAACCCTCCCCATCCCCTCCCCGCCGCCTGGCCCCAGCGCCGGGTTCCTCCAGGGTGTTTCTGGTCCGAGCACATTGTAGCTACAGCCCGCACTTGGTGCGTGGCTGTCCTCCTGAATCGGGCAGGCTGTACCCCTGAATTCTAAAAAGGCCAAGCTCATAAGAACTGTCGTGCCCAGGGGTGTGGATGGGAATCCATGGGCCGCCCCCTCACCTGGGATGTGCTCGGCCAGCCTGGAGAGGAGCAGACGCGGGGCCACGGACCTGTGGAGGCTTCAGCTCTGACTCACCCACTCCAGGAATCCCAAAGAATGTAAACTTGCCCAGGGAGGGACGGCAGAGCCAGCTTCAAACAGCGCAGGGACTGTTTACCTTTGCTTGCTTCTAAAATCCATCTTATTTTTAAAATTTGGGCAAAAGCTATTTTAGGCGAGGGACAAATAATAAAGCCGTTTTTAGAACCAAGTATTTCCAGTACTTTAGCGAAAACACCAAGATTTTTTTTTTTCATTGCTTCATGGGTCCTTAAATGTGTTTTTTTCATACTTTGACCATATGGAGCCACTGGCTTAAAAAAAAAAATGCCTACTTAAAATATTCAATAGGTTAAAATAAGAATACAGAAGCATCCATTTTTTTCTTTTTTTTTTAAGATTTTATTTATTTATTCATGAGAGATAGAGAGAGAGGCAGAGGGAGAAGCAGGCTCCCCGCAGAGCGGGGAGCCTGATGCGGGACTCGATCCCAGGACCCTGGGATCATGACCTGAGCTGAAGGCAGACGCTTAACCGACTGAGCCACCCAGGTGTCCCGCATCCATTTTTTTCTTTTCTGTTATCCCAAACATCCACAGGAATGGTCTTGTCTTTCATTTTTTTAAAATGTTTTAAATTAGTTAATTAATTAATTTAATTATTTTGAGAGAAAGAGAAGCACGCAAGCATATGCAAGTGGGAGGCAGGGGGGCAGAGGGAAAGGGAGGGAGAGAACACTAAGCAGACTCCCCACTGAGCACAGATCACGACCCGGGGCTCGATCTCACGACCCTGAGATCCTGAGCTGAGCCAAAATCAGGACTCAGACGTTCAACCGATTGAGCCACCCAGGCGCCCCTTGGTGTTGTCAATTTTAATATTAGTTGCCATTTGTTGACTGTCAGCTCGGTGTGGTTAACTAGGCATATATATAGTTGGTTGTCCTTGGGACAGCCCAGTGGGGGTGGGGGCGCTCACCTGTTTGACAGGTGGTACAGTTGGCTCGGAGGTAGACAGCTCTCCACGGTCACACGGGTGACCTGGATGTGTCTGGTTCCAGAACTCCCGTCCTTGGTGCTTTACAGCCTTATTGCTGATGGCCATTGGGTCTTGAGGAACAACGCTTTGATGGGTGTGTGATCTAGGGTGGGGCACCTGGCCTCTGAGCTGCTCCTCATCTTTAAAATAGTTCTTCACAAGATGGTGGTTCTAAATATTAATCCAGGAACGGTATATGGAAAGCAAAGCGTACCTCATCAGAGGCGGTGAGGCCATGGAGACAACCCTAAATGCCCAAGTGGCTCTTGAGTAAACCAAGTCTTGGATTAAGCAATTTGCCCACCGTCATTTGGCAGGAAAGCTGCAGTATAGGATTCCATGACACATGCCTCATTCTGTGGTGAAATGCGCCTTCAGCCACCCCCACCCCTGTCCCACTGGGTGGTTCTAGAAATGAACCCTGAAACTTATTGCATAAGGAACAATTAAACAGGGTGAGGAATTTTTTTAAGATTTTATTTTTAAGTAATCTCTAAACCCACCGTGGGGCTCGAACTCACAACCCTGAGATCGAGACTCACCTGCTCCACTGACTGAGCCAGCCGGGTCCCTCCAAGATGAGGAATTTTAATGTCAAGAGTTGGTGGCCCTGAATTTTCTTCCAGAAAGACCCAACTCAGCTACCAAGGGCGTAGCGCCCCCTTTTTCAGGAGGGGGAGGGGGACCCCGGATTGGGTGTCTAGCCTCATGCCATTGAAGGGGTCAGTCCTGTCACCACGCTTGGAGTTGTGCTTTCACGTTGGCACCCTGCCCAGAGTCAGGGCTCCCATTCCTCAGTCAGCCCGTTTCATTAGAAAGGATTAAAGCCTTGCCGTACTTTAAATCTATAAAAACGTACAACTCACTCCTTTCCCCCAGGAAGCGGCCCTATTCAGCTGTGGCAGTTTCTCCTGGAATTGCTCTCGGACAAATCCTGCCAGCCCTTCATCAGCTGGACCGGGGACGGCTGGGAGTTCAAGCTCGCGGACCCCGACGAGGTACAGCCAGAGCTTGGGAAGTCAGTCCCTGGGCTTTGAACCCTGATTTCATCACTCTGGGCTCATAAACTCGGTCCTCTGGGCACGAGGAAGGGTTCACCACTGCAGATGAGTTCTAGGGTTCTGTGGGTGTGCGCTTGGGCGCGGGGCAGGTTTCTGCGATCTGCTCTCTCTTCTGATAAAAAGGCACAGATGCTACGTTGAGGGTCTTTCCTGACCATCTGAAATGCCATAGGAAATGTGCTTTTTTCCCCTGGTGGGAACTGAGCTTCTGGCAGCCCTGTCTTCTGGACTTCTGGCCCCTGCAGCTCTGTCACGCTCAGCTCAGGCACTCAGAAACCCCGGAGGGAAAGGCCGAGGGCAGACCCGAGACCCTCCCCTCCAGGACAGCGTCAGAGAACCCTGGGGGTCTCAGGCAGCCTTAGAGTGCAAGCTGGCGCCGCCCAATTCCCTGGGGAGGCAGAAGCCTTGAGGAATGCAGAATGTCCCATGGCTCAGAGCCGCACCCAGCAGCTGTTGACTGTGGTGCATGGAATAAGAAGCGGGGCGGACACAGCATTTCCCTTGTGTCAGGCCCGCCTGGTTGGGAACAGTTGGCTCCAGCACGAAGCCTTGCTGCATGAGAGGGTGTGGTTGGTGGGGGGCGGGGGGCCTCACTCTCCCACCTGCACCTGCCTCCTTCCTCAGAGACACAGGTGCTGAAGCAGACCCACCCCTGGGGCCCTTTTGTAGTGGTCAAGTTCTCTGGGGGAAGCAGCCTGAGACTCCTCACTGGGGGCAAGTCATTCACCTTTCCTTAACTGCGAGTGAGGAAAATTGCAGATTTGAACTCTTTCCACCCGTGTCCGCTACAGGTGGCCCGCCGTTGGGGAAAGAGGAAAAACAAGCCCAAGATGAACTATGAGAAGCTGAGCAGGGGCTTGCGCTATTACTACGACAAGAACATCATCCACAAGACGTCGGGGAAGCGCTACGTGTACCGCTTTGTGTGCGACCTGCAGAACTTGCTGGGGTTCACCCCCGAGGAACTGCACGCCATCCTGGGCGTCCAGCCGGACACGGAGGACTGAGGCCCGCGGGGCCCCGAGCTGAGCCGGCCCGGCCCGCGTGGGACTTCGAGTGCGGCCATGCGACCGACTGCTCCAGGGACCCTGAAAGGCGGGATCGAACGCGTCCAGGGGAGTCCCCAAGAAGCAGTGGCCTTATTTCACCGGAAACCGCGGCTTTTCACCCAAAGCAGCGTGGTTTCTCACTTCTAAAGCCTGCTGACAGGAACACGCTATTTATGATGCTCTTACATTAGAATGGCCGAGAAAGAAGCACTGGGAAGCCGTCCTGGCTCCGAGCAGGCCGCAGGCCAGGAACGTTCAGGCCGTTGGATATTCTCCAAGGAGCAAGCATGTCTCGGGCACACATGTTTTTTTGGGTTTTTTTTCCATTTTCTTTTGCCTTTGGCCGTCAGGAATCACGAAGGCAGAAGCAGTCTCTGGTTCAACGAGGCGGAGGGTGCAGAGACAGTCGTGCCGTTTCAGAAGTTAGTTTGTATATGTGACTGTAATCTTAATAATTGTTGTCAAAATCCTCTCAGAGTCCTATTTAACGAGAACTGTATATTGTAATTTAAAATAATTCTGTAAGTGTATTTGAAATAAGAACGCAGACGTCCAGTGTTCACTGCGGTTTCCGAGAGCACGGCGTGTGCCACGGTGGACGAAGAAGTTGTAAAGTGTGTATTATTTACATTTAATATGCCTACAGGTAGATGTCGAAGAGGGTCAGCCCCTGTTTCTGTTTTGTTTTGCCTGGATGATTATCTGGCAAGGACTTTGTACATTTGGGAATTTTTATGAAACAATGTTATTATCTGGAGGCCCATCTAGCCTCTGCTTTTCTCCTTAATCGTAATGTAAAAGCTATAAAGCAGTATTTTTCTTGACAAATGGCATATGTTTTCCATTTCTGTGCATGCCTTTAAATCCGTTTATACATACAAGACTGATTTTATTTTTTAGTTCGACTGTGTTTCCCCAACAACTAACCTCCCCAGCCAGCCATTTCCTTCCCATGCTCCACCTCCGTGCCCCAAATTATTCTGTATGATTAAAATAAGAATGCTATTTTTGGAAATATGTGGCTCTTTTTCAGAGAGCAGGAGGGATTTACGTAGCAGCTACTTTTACTGCAGAAGTAATTCACTGGAAAAAAATGTAATTTGTAAGAAAGCTTTATTTTTATCTGCGCTCTGTGTGAAGTTAAACAGGTCGTACTGAGCTGAAGCCCGGGGCAGGTGGGGGACAGGAGGGGGAATCCTCATGAAGCCTCTTGGTCGTGAACAAAACACGACTTTTCCCTCACCTGTGGAGTCGTGGGCTATCTGGACACGATGCTGCTCCTTTCTGCTCAGTGCCCAAGCTCTGTGTTCTTGTTTTCGTGCCCAGAGGCAAAGAGAGGACAAGCGAGATGGGAGAATCCACCGGAGGATTCGAGATGAAAAAAACATGTTGCTCACCATGGAGACTTTCATGGTTGTTTCCAAGGAGCACCTGGGTGGGCATGTATTTGGGGAGCTTGGACACAATCAAGCCAATGTGGTTTCAGGGCCACATGAGCCTCCCTCGCAATGTGGGGGACACTCGGAACCGTGGCTGACATCCCCAGAGAAGAGTCCGTCTGTCTAATGAGGCTGTGGGGCTGGGTGGCAAGGCCAGCTGGGCAGAGCAGCGCCAGAGCTGGGGGACTCAGTCCCAGTACCTACACGAGACCATTTCCAGTGTCTAAGCACAGGATGTTTTTCTCAAGCAGGACATGTTTATCACTCAGACATCTGTTTATAACATCCACAGACATGTGACTGGGAACATCTTGCTGCCAAAGGGAATCTTAGCCATCGGCTCATTTTATATGGGGTTGAACCACATGAAATTGCCAATATTTGACTTTTTTTATCTACAGAGTTGGGCGGTTTCATGTGATTCAACCTAATAGTTATAGGAACTAAAGCCCATGATAAACCTTTGGTGTGGTAATGAACAGACTTAAGGATAAAGATTTTGTAACCTGGCCTTTTCTTTCTCAAATAATAAAGTATTTTGTTTATATAAACGCCTCCTTGTAAGGGTCCTCCTTTCGTCCCACCCCAACAGGGAGGGAGGAGGGGAGGTGGAGTGAGGATAGCAAAGCCCAATCCATTGTCCGCGCCGCCCCCCGCGCCGCCCTCTCCGGTGGCTTTCAGTCTATTGAGAGTCACATCTCCATTTAACTGGTTTTACACATGGGGTCACCCAGCAAATCGTGACCAAGCTGCAGCCCAGCTGTGAGCTCTTCCTGAAGGAAGCCCCAAAAAGTGTTGCCTTCAACCGAAAAATTTTTTAGGAAGGGATTAGAATAGAAAGATGCAGGCGTCTTGTCTTTGCCAGGGGATTGGCAGAGCTAACAGAAGAAATTGTAAGGATGCTTCAGTGAGGAACCCCAGTAGGGTTTTTGAGGTTCAGGAACTTTTCTCCAGGATGCCTGATATTGCTGAGCAGACTTACTAGAGGTGAGGGTGATGGTCCTGGGATACAGGTTCTCAGACACACTTCAAATTTAGTGAGGATGCCAACAAACAGGTGGGTTATATCAGAGGTGTGCTGGAGGCCCCTCCCCACGGGCTGGCGAGAACAGATCCCTTCCCCACTTTGCATCAGTGATGTGTTGGTATCTTGAATGTGATTGTGGTGAGAGTATGTGCACCATGAAAATCAGCAGACACTACAAATCAGGGCTCCCCTCAAGCCCCCTCAGGGAGCTGGTTCTTAAACATTTACCAGAACACCACTGGTCATCAGTGTTCACCGTAGTAGAAATTAGAACACATTTTAAAATACAATTCCTTTTTGGGGGCGCCTGGGTGGCTCAGTTGGTTAAGCGACTGCCTTCGGCTCAGGTCATGATCCTGGAGTCCCCGGATCGAGTCCCGCATCGGGCTCCCTGCTCAGCGGGGAGTCTGCTTCTCCCTCTGACCCTCCCCCCTCTCATGCTCTCTCTCTCTCTCATTCTCTCTCTCAAAAAAAAAAAAAAAAATACAATTCCTTTTTAAAATAACATTAATGCTTTTATGGAAAATAACCTTTCCCAAAAAAGTGAGTGTGGCATTGTTTTACATGTTTTCAAATTCCTTTAATGTCTGGTTTAAAAGAAGGGAGCTGGGTTCTTATATTTTCTTCTGCATTTTGTCTTGTGATACATTTTGAAAGAAATCAAGTCTCACACAGATATGTAATTGGAACAGAGGAGTATTTGGGAGATGTTTGGGATAATTGTGGATATTGTTTCATACTACACCAAACCTGGCAAATGGAATTTTCTTAAAAGTTCATTGCAGTTGGAATATGAAACCATATCAATAAACTTTCCTATGGTTATAATAAATTCCATTGGTCTGTCTTCCACTTTGAATGGATCTTTTACCCATGTGTGATTTTGTAACATCATGCATTAGTCATTTGGAAAATATTGCTTCAAAATGTTGACACATTTCAACATCTAATATCAAATGATCGCCTTAGTTACTATCCTCACCAATTTCACCAGAAAAGTATTAGGAATCTATCAAGCTCACAGTGGCAGATGTAAACTTTCAAAAAATTCAGATTTTCATTTGAAAGCTCAAATGTTATCATTGGCAACAAACACTCTAAGTTGTTTTCTTTGAAGTGACAGACTCATTTACTTTTGAGGACGTACCTGTCAGATACCCAAGTCTGAACAAACATAACTTGTCTGTTGTTCTTGCAGGTAAAAATGGTGTCCATGTACAAAGTGGTTAGTTTAGCTTGCAACTCACACAAATGCACAACTGCTTTTCCCAGGACAACCAATCTACCTTAGCGTGCAGCAATTCTTTAGATGTCCTATCGATTACCCAGAGGTTAAAACAATGTGTATTCACTTTAATAAAATTAATTTTTACTGCTTTATCAAGGACATTTTTTAATGGAACTGGTATTTTTTTTCCTATGAGTACACAATGGTAAAGAAGACAATAATGGCTGGGACAGTTTAGTGCTAAGGCCCCAGCAGTTTTACCCACCTTTTGTTTTGCAAAGGTGACATTGAGGATCCCCTGAAAGGGTGCCAGAGCCCCCCAGTTGTCTATGGACCTCACTTTGAGAACTGTTCTGGAAAGCCAAGCAGCTCACCCAGAACACAGAGTGGAACAGGGGGCAGGAAGGTGACCAGGAGTCGGGTGAGGAGAATTTTCCTCTCTCCTCTTGGATCAATGTCCATCCTTCCAATTTTACCCTTCCATAGCCAATTAAGATAAGCAATTTTATTTAAAGCAAAAAGAATTGTCTAATGTTCTACATGTTAAGGAAAAATTCACTCACAAGTGAAATGGATATTCTCAAGGTCCTTCTCCTCCCATCCTTCACTCTGTCCTTTTCCATGTGTCCACTCCGATCCTAAATCTTTTTGTAATGTAGTATATTTCACCATATTTTAAAGTTTCATTCTTCTTAACATAGTCGAACAGGTCATGAAGAGATGAGGTACACGTGGCCTGTCTCCCAGCTTGTCCACATGGTGGTGAAGAAGCAAACTTAAATTGCGTTTAGTCCACACCATCTCCTGGTTCTTCCCCATACAGGGGCCCCCAAGGACCTCAGATCTGCAAATGGTGGACACTCATGAGTGGTAATGATTCGGAGTCTGAAGGGGCTGCTCCATTGGGTGTGTGAGGTGCAGGATGTGGGAGCCAGAGCAGGTGGACAAGGAACAGGGGAGACATGGAGGGTAGTAAACTGTTTCATCACCTCTTTGGAAAAATCAAGCAAGTTGGCTATAGTGTACTGTGCTTTGGCCTGACCTTGAATTATTCTCACCCAGCTGTCATGCACAGCTGCATGACCTTGGCCATGTGACTTCATCACTCTGTGCCTCAGTTTCCCCTCCATAAAGTGGAGTCACTGGGTGGCAGTGGATGGGTGAATCTTTCACTTGTTTAAGATGGCAGGAAGTCAGTGACCTGGGGGGCCTCCATTTAAGTCATGGGCAAAGCGTTCCAGCAGGGGTCCCTGAAGAAAATATGGCTCCTGACAGTCATGTCTCTGTTTTCATACAAAGAAACCCAGGCACAGAGTTCAGCAATAAAGCTGGCCCTTAAATCAATCAAGACTCAGACATAGGTCTTCTGTTTCTCAGTGTTGTCCTCTTGCCATGATAACCACGCTGTGTTTTGTTTAAGTCATTATAAATCCTACCCAGGGGCTCCCCCAAGCTTCCAGTTCCTCCTTCTGTTCTGTTTTAAACAGAGTACACAGCCGTTGATTTGAATTTTAAAATTATCCATGAGCCTCCTACCCAAAGGACACACAATTCTCATACACACAGCAGCTGGAGGCAGCTAGTTTAGTTGAGCAGATGTGCAAATCCCATAATCTGGGCCAGATGTTAATCTGTCTTTTCTGTAATCGCTGCATAGAAGGCTGAGGCTCAAAGCAGTGAAGGGGGAAATCCCTTATTGTGTAATTCTTTTGAAACTCCTGGGGAGGGTTTGAACATGTGATTCTACTTGAAATCTGACATTAACGGAAATACCATTTTTGGTCATAGCTGGTGATGACACCTTCACAACTGGAATTGACATTACCCTTGTCCATCTGCTATGAGTAACTGCCCCCTCTTTGCCTCCCAAAGTCAGGTTCAGATGGCAAGATAGCCCAGGATTGCCAAATCTGACCCCCACCAGCAGTTTCCATTTCTATGGCCTCATACTCTGCAAGTAGATAGCCAGGACTCAACACACACATGGAAATGCTGATTCATGGGAGCCCATGGCCCGGGTTGGCTGGAGGATGACATGTCCTGGGGATGCTGGGGACGACAAATGGTACAAAGAACATGAGGTCTCAAGCCAGAGTATTTTGCATTGGCTATGGTCCATTTCTATGTCAAGTCCCTGAGAAACATGGTCACCATTTGCTGGAAAACTCCACCAAATTGGCTACTGAAGAGGTTATTTTTCATCACAGTGCAAATGTGTAATTAATAATTGTGAAATACAGTAGCACCGGCAAGTCTCGATGTCATCCATCAATCTCCCTGAGACTCTGGGAGGTCGGTTTCATTACGTTCATTTTACAGATGTGGGAACTGAGGCTCGGAGAGGTTAAAGCCCTATGTTGAAACTAGAGGGACTTCTGGACTCAGCAGTGGCCCCTGATCCATCATGCCTGTGGACTCCGGCTTGGGGGTGATGGAGACCTCCGGGGGCTGGAACCCAGAGTGGCCGCTGCAGCTGAGGGACTGGACAGCAGTGCTGTCAGTGCTCTTCACCTTCCTACCCCAGGGATGAAGCCAGTCCATCACCTCAAGGACACAACACCCTATTTATAGTTCTTAGATCTTGAGCAATCAGACTACTGTTTTCCATCACATTTGCCTGAGCCTGGGCTTCTGCTTTCCCAAGCTATGTGTGGACCCCATAGCACCCCCCAAGGGAAGCTCCAACAGTTTGGTTAACTTTCACTCATTCATTTTTATATTCACCCTCCCCCCAACCATTCATTCACAAGCAGCTCTTAAATGTCAACCACTGGGAATGTACAGATTACTGAAAGCCAGACGCTCTCTGCTTTCTAGGAGCCACTTCAGTGAAGGAGCCCAGGAGTAAAGATGCTAAGGGCATGTGAGTTCCATCTAGGACCAAGGCCGGGTTCCCATTGCTTCACCTGCGTCTGTGGCTGGACTCTATTCAATAACCATGCACAATAGCAGGAACATTACAACAAGAGGCGACAAAGAATCAGCCTTGCTGGATGCTGGGATAGGTGTTGGAGGTCCACGAGTTCACTGAAATGTCTCTGCAGTCAGCCCCGCAGTTGGGGTGATCCTCGGAACACAGATGCTCACACACACTCATACTTACATGCATCCTTGCACAAACACACACGTCCACTCACACACAGACACTGCACACACTCTGTCCCACACATGCACACACTCACTCGTGTGCACTGTGCACACATACATGCACACTCACACTTCCCCATGCATACACTGCACCCTTTGCTGGCCTCACGCTGACCGTCTCTGCCCCTCCTTCTGTTGGTCACCACGTCTCTTCTCTTCTGGATCGGCTTCCAGGGGAGGCTGTCACACAGTACACAGGCTGGGAGCTCAAGTGACATCAATCTATTGTCTCACTCTTCTGGGGGCCAGAAGTCCCACAGCAAGGCGTTGGCAAGATTGGTCCCTTCTGCGGACTCTCAGAGAGAGTCTGCTCCAGGCCTCTCTCCCTGGCTTGTAGATGACCCTTTTCCATCTGTGTCTTCATATTGCCTTCCCTCCCCGTGCATCCATGTCCACACTGCCCCTTTTATAAGGACAGTGACATAGGATTAGGGCCCTTCCAAATAACCTCCCTTTAACTTGATTACCTTTGTAAAGACTCTATTTATAAATAAGGTCACATTCTGAGGCACAGGGGGGTTAAGACTTCAATATTTGAGTTCTGGAAGAACAGAGGTCAACCCATAACATCTCCCAACACTAACGAAGTTAAATGCAGCAGAAGTGGACCCAGGGGACAGCAGTCTCACACGTGGACTTGGGTCAGTTGTAAAGATGCACTCCCCACTCACATGGGCTACTACAGATTTGTAGAAGAAGCACAATTTTAAGAGAGAAGATAAAACAGAAACCTAAGAATGGCTCAACTAAAACCACAGAATGCAGAAAAGGAGTTCAAGAAAACAAAAAAAAGACAGAACAAGAGCAACAGCGGAAAACAGTCAGGAATGGAATAGGTATTAATCCACATATCTCAATAATCACTTTAAATGGCAATCTACAAGACAGACTGTCTGAATGGATAAAAAAAATAAGACCCAATTCAACTAGACATTGTCTACAAAAAGCTCACTTTCACTGTAAAGACGCAGATTAAGAGTATGGGGATGGAGAAAGACCACAGTGACACTAATTTTAAAAAGCTGGGATCACCGTATGAGATCACCAACTACAGAGCAAGGAAAATGACCTGGGGCTCAGCGGGAGGGAGGGAGGAACGAGTAGGGGTAGCAGTGGAGGACGTTCAGGGCAGTGAAACTACTCTGTATGACACTGTGGGGGTACATACGTGACAGTGAGCATTTGTGAGCACCGTAGAAAGCGCAATACGAAGAGTGAAGCCTAATGTAAACTATGAACTACAGCTGATAATAATATACCGACATCGGTTCATCACTAGCACTAGATATACCACGCTAACGGCTATTATCAGGAGTAGGGGGTCCTTCATGGGGGAGACTAGGGGGCACTTGTGAATTCTCCATCCGATCCATTCACATTTTTCTTCAAACGGAGAATTGCTTTAAAAAAATAAAGTCTAATTAAAAATCAAAAGGAAGCAACTACCACTTCAGGCCATGGGCCACCTCCTCCCTCACAAATAAGCCTCATCAGAGCATCTATTCTGTCCATCGCTGCAGCCTAAGCCTGGAACCTCAGGACGCCCGATGGGCCTTGCTGGCTGCTCTCTTTTCCCTCACAGAGGAAGGGGCTGGGGAGAGGCCTCTAGCGGCAGAATCCCAGGGAACAGAGAAGAAGGCTCAGAGCCTGGCTCTCCCAGACAGATACGGGGAGAACCACCTGCAGTTTAAAAAGATAAAAGGTGGCAAACTGAACCAAAAGTCAAACTGTTCCCTTCCCAGAGACCCACTTCTGAAGATGACTCCCTGGAATGGGGACCTTGCCCTAGGCCTAGGGAAGCACAGGCTGTAGACGCAGGGCCCCCTAGGGAAACATCCCGGGTCACCGGGTCTCCTGTACCAAAGTGACCCCGTTGCAGGAAC
>NC_058403.1:6586518-6596200 GCF_002201575.2 Neomonachus schauinslandi | reverse complement strand
TAATACAACCAAAGTAACATTATGACAAAGAATTTATCTATTTCTTTAAAGTTATTGAAGTAATTGGAGTAAAATTGCTCATAATGTTTCCTTCTTATCCTTTTAAAGTATATAGGATCTGTAGTGATGCTTCTGTTTCATTCCTGATGTGGTAAGTTGTGCCTTCTCTCTTTTCTTCTGTATAAGTCTAGTTAGAGGTTTGTCAATTTCATTGAATTTGTTTTCCAAAGAACCAACTGTGGGTTTCATACATGCTAGTATTTTTTTCTGTTTTTTATTTCATTGATTTTTACTTTCATACTTGTTTCCTTCCTATTTTTGAGTTTAATTTGCTTTTTTTTCTAGAATTTTAAGATGGAATTTTAGATAATTTTTAAGCTGTACCCCACAAGTTTTGGTATGTTATGTTTTTATCCTTATTTGGTTATTTAGAAGTATGTTGTTTAATTTCCAAATATTTAGAGATTTTCCCAACATTCTTCTGTTGTTGACTTCTAACTAAATTCTGTCATTAGGCAAAACATAAACTTTGTATGATTTCAATCCTTTTATATTTATTAATGCTTATTCTATGACTCAGCACATGGTCTATCTTTGTGTACATTCTACATGCGCTTGAAAAGAATGGATAGTCTGCTGGTGCTGGGTAAACATGTTTATGTTAATTAGGTCAAGTTGATGAATAAAATTATCCTTATCAAGTTTCTGTTTACTTATTCTATAAATTATTAAGAAAGGAGTGCTAAAATTTCCAACTAAAATTGTTAATTTGCCTAGTCTTTCAGGTCTGTCAGTTCTTGCTTTATTTACAGTAAATGTACACATTTAGGATTGTCATGTTTTTGTGTTGAATTCTTTATCTTTGTTAATAATTTTTCTGAAATCTATTTTCTTTCACGTTAATAAAGCCACTTTTCCTTTATTTTGATTACTGTTTGCATGATATATCTATTTCCATCCTTTTATTCTTACGTATCTTTGTCATTACATTTAAAGTAGATTTTTTTGTAGATCACACGTATTTTGTGTTTCTTTTTCATCTTAAAAGTTCTGTCTTTAATTAGAAAATAGACCATTACATTTGTTATAATTACCAATATGATTGAATTTAAATCTGTCACCTTGCTACTTTTTTCTATTTGTCCCATCTACTTCTTATTTTTTTCTTCTTTTCCTACTTTCTTTTGGATTAGAGATATATTTTTTTACTATTTTATTTATATATTCTATTGGCAGTAAGCTATACTTTTTGTTTTATGATTTTTGAAGAGATTACTCTAAGATTTACAGTATTCAATTTTAATTTATCACAGTCCAAATAAGAATAATATTATGCCACTTGATATGTAATATACAGATCTTAGAACATTATACTTCTCTTTTCCACCTGCTATTTGTGTTATTTTGTTATTGTCACATTTTATTTCTCATATAATATTAAACCCACAATACACTTTACATTTTGCCCTAAATATTCAATTATCAGGGTACCTGAGTGGCTCAGTCAGTTGAGCATCTGACTCTTGATTTCAACTCAGGTCGTGATCTCAGGGTTGTGGGATTGAGCCCCATGTCACATTCTACATTGGGCGTGGAGCTTGCTTGGGATTCTCTCTCTCCCTCTCCCTCTGCCCCTTCCCTGCTCATGCTCTCTCTTTCTCTCAAATAAGTAAATAAATAACATCTTCTAAAAAATAAGTAAATATTCAATTACCTTTTGAAGGAATTTTTTTAATAAGGCAAAAAATATTTACCATATATTTGCCAATTTTTTGCACTCTCTATTTCTTTGTATACATCCAAGATTTAATTTCATGTGATCACAGGTTTCTTTTTTTTGTGATTTAAAAAACTTGGCTTCAATTTATTGTAGAGCAGATCTCTTGGAAGTGAATTCTTGCAGCTAGTGTTTGTCTGAAAAAGATTTTATTTTACTTACATTTCAAGGGATTGATTGTTTTCCCTGAATACAGAATTAAGATCCCCAGAACTTATTCTCTATCTATCTATCTATCTATCTATCTATCTATCTATCTATCACCTATCTGTTATCAGTATATCTAGGTCCTTTTAATATATCATTCCTTCGTCATCTTCTGGCCTGCATAGTTTCTGACAAAAAGTCTGCAGTCATTCTTACCTTTGTTCTTTTGTTCATATGACCACTCTCTCTCCACTTTTAAGAATTTTTCTATCCCTGTTTTTCAGCTACTTTATTACAATGTTTTGTGGTGTAGTGTGTGTATATGTTTATCCCTCTTTGGATTTGTTGAGCTCGTCTGGCTATATAATTTTCATCAAATTTGGAAACATTATTTCTTCAAATAATTTTCTGGGTTTTTTTTTTCTTTTTTAAGGATTTCAATTACCATCATGTTAGAGGACTTGATTTTTTACATAGATAACTGAAGCTCACTTTGGGGGTTTTTTTGTTTTGTTTTGTTTTGTTTTGTTTTGTTTTAGTCTTGTCTCTCTATGCTTCATTTTAGATAAATTTTGTTGTTAGATCTATAGGTTCATTACTTTTTCTTCCACAGTATCTAATATACTATATTATTCCTTCCACCAATTTTTAAAAATTTTCAGCTATTACATTCTTCAACTCTTTAATTTCCATTTATTCTTTTAAATGTATCCCATCAATCTGCTTACTATGTTTATGCTTTCCTTTGAATATTAAAATATAGTTATAATTCTTGGTGTAATTTCCTTGTCTACTAATTCCATCATCTCTGTCATTTTTTATTTCCTTCTAAAGATTGATATCTCTCCCTGTTATTGAACATTTGGGGGGCTTTTTCTAATCTTTTCAGGATACTGTAAATGTTATATTTTATGTCTGAATCTTGTTTTTTTGTACAGAGTGGAATAACTCTGTTTTGGAAGGCAGCTAAATTATTTGAACCCCAGATCAGTCCCTGTGAGACCTGGTTTTAAGCTTTGCTAGGAGGCAAGTCTAGAAAAACCTCACGCCACCAAGAGTTCAGTCCTAACAGGGTGGTGTGACAGCTCTGGAGTCTTCAGTTAATGGGACATGTTGTCACTGAGGCCTCTCTACTCTGACTGTCAGAATTTAAATATTCCCCTTCCTCCTCTGGGTGACTGGTACTCAGTCAGCTTACAACACACCACTCATTTCTTTCTGATCTCTGTTAAGATTCATTATACCCAGGAGCAGCTGAGCACTCAGCAAACACTCAAGAAGATTGTATACAGATGTGTGCAACCCTTCTTCTGGGAAGGTCCCTCCTCTCTGGAGCTCTGCCCTGTGACTTCATGTGGCCCCAGGCTCCCTAAACTCTGACCTCTCTCTCTTCAACTCATGAGGCCACTGGGCTCTGTTTCAGTTGCCTCTAGTGTGTCAAGGGCTTGAAAAATGCCTGCAGGCAGAATGCTGGGCAATCATAAGACTTATCTCTAGTTTTTCTATTATTAGGGATTGCAGTACTGTGCTATTTATTGTCCAGCATCTGGAAACAGTTGTCTAATCTATTTTGTCCAGTTTTCAAATTGTTTATAGTGAAAGGGGAAGTCTGGGCCTGTTTTCCCTCATGGCCAGAGGTGGAAGTCCTTATTTTTTAACTTCCTTTATTTCAATCATTATTTCCCCTTGTCATTTTTGTGTTTATATTTGTGTTTCTCCCTTTTTTCTTAAATAGAGCTGCCTACTTTGTTGTGTTTTTTTTCCATGAACTAGATTTGAATTTATTATGTTTGCTATTTTTTAAATTTGTAGCTCATTAATTGTTGCTTTTATCTTTATTATTCCTTTCTTTTTTTTTTTAAAGATTTTATTTATTTATTTGAGAGAGAGAATGAGATAGAGAGAGCATGAGAGGGGGGAGGGTCAGAGGGAGAAGCAGACTCCCCGCTGAGCAGGGAGCCTGACACGGGACTCGATCCCGGGACTCCAGGATCATGACCTGAGCCGAAGGCAGGCGCTTAACCAACTGAGCCACCCAGGCGCCCCTATTATTCCTTTCTTCTGCTTTATTTTGGTTTGCTTTTCTAAAACTTTTTAATTTGGACTTTTAATTTATTTTCTTTCTTTCTTTCTTTCTTTCTTTCTTTCTTTCTTTCTTTCTTTCTTTCTTTCTTTCTTTCTTCTTTTTTTACTGAAGCTAGGACTATACTTCATGCAATGAGCATTTCATGAATAAATTTGTGCTAAATGGACAATGTTTTTTGTGAAATTCAAAAAAAGGAATGTCATGCATTACTTCTTAAATAATAGCTTTATTGAGATATTAAAAAAACCCACAAAATTCACCTTTTTCAATTGGTTTCATTGATTTTTAGTATATTCATAGATTTGTGCAACCATAAACATTATCTCGTTCTAAAGCATTTCCCCACCCCAAAAGGAAACCCTGTACATTAGCAGTCCCTTCCTTTCTCCCTTCTCTAAGTCCCTGGTGATGACTAATCTGTTTTCTGTCCTCAATGAATTTGCCTATTATGGACATT
Source organism: Neomonachus schauinslandi (assembly GCF_002201575.2). Lineage (NCBI taxonomy): Eukaryota > Metazoa > Chordata > Mammalia > Carnivora > Phocidae > Neomonachus > Neomonachus schauinslandi. The sequence goes on along the minus strand of NC_058403.1, from coordinate 6,591,733 downwards.
GAACATGAATGTTATCATACAATATGTGGTATTTTGTGACTGACTTCTTTCACATATCATTATGTTTTCTTTTTTTTTTTAAAGATTTTATTTATTTATTTGACAGAGAGAGACACAGCGAGAGAGGGAACACAAGCAGGGGGAGTGGGAGAGAGAGAGAAGCAGGCTTCCCGCAGAGCAGGGAGCCCGATGCGGGGCTCGATCCCAGGACCCCGGGATCATGGCCTGAGGCGAAGGCAGACACTTAACGACTGAGCCACCCAGGTGCCCCTCATTATGTTTTCAAGATTCATCCATATTCAGCATGTATCAGTACTTCATTCCTTTGTATTACTGAATAATATTCCAAGGGAGGGTAGATCACCTCGTTTACCCATCCATCAGTTGATGGATATTTGGGTTTTTCCACTCTGTAGCTATTATAGATAATGCCTCTATGAACATTTGTGTATGGATTTTTGTTTTGGATATATATTTTCAATGCTCATGGAGTGGAATAGCTGGGTCATATGGTAACTTTATGTTTAAATTTTGAAGAACTGCCGAACTGTTTTCCAAAACCACTGCACTATTTTAAAAATACCACCAACTATGAATGAGGGCTCTAATTTTTCCACATCCTTGCCAAAACTTGTCATTTTCTGTCTTTTTTAACATTTCAGTCTTCCTAGTGGGTATGAAGTATCAAATTATAGTTCTGATTTGCATTTCTTGAACAACTACTGATGTTGAGCATCTTTTCATGTGCTTATTGACCATTTGTATGTTTTCTTTGCAGAAATGTCTATTTAGAAGGGGGGGAAATCGGAGGGGGAGACGAACCATGAGAGACGATGGACTCTGAAAAACAAACTGAGAGTTCTAGAGGGGAGGGGGTGGGAGGATGGGTTAGCCTGGTGATGGGTATTAAAGAGGGCACGTTCTGCATGGAGCACTGGGTGTTATGCACAAACAATGAATCATGGAACACTTCATCTAAAACTAATGATGTAATGTATGGTGATTAACATAACAATAAAAATTTTTTTTAAAAAAGAAACGTCTATTTAAATGCTTTGTCCATTTTTTCACTGGGTCATTTGTCTTTCTGATGTTGAGTTGCTAGTGACTTATACGTACTCTGGATACAAGTCCATCATCATATATGTGATTTGCAAATATTTTCTCTAATTTTGTGTGTTGTCTTTTCACTTTGTTGATGATGTCCTTTGAAGCATAAAAGGTTTTTATTTTGATGAAGCCCAACTTATAAGTTTATTTTTTGTCACTTGTGCTTTTGGTATTGAAGCTAAAAAACTATTGCCCAATTCAAGATCACACAGATTTATTCCTGTGTTTTCTTTTCTTTTTTGTTTGTTTTGGGGCTTTTTTTGTTATTTATATTCTTTTATTTTTTTATTTTATTTTATTATGTTAGTCACCATACTGTACATCATTAGTTTTTGATGTAGTGTTCCATGATTCATTGTTTGCATACAACACCCAGTGCTCCATGCAAACGTGCCCTCCTTAATACACATCACCGGGCTAACCCATCCCCCCACCCACTCCCCTCTAAAACCCTCAGTTTGTTTCTTGGAGTCCATAGTCTCTCATGGTTCATTTCCCCCTCTGACTCCACCCCTTCATTTTTGCCTTCCTTCTCCTAATGTCCTCCATGCTATTCCTTATGTTCCACAAATTAGTGAAACCATGTGATAATTGACTGTCTCTGCTTGACATATTTCACTTAGCATAATGTCCTCCAGTCCCATCCATGTTGATGCAAAAGTTGGGTATTCATCCTTTCTGATGGCTGAGTAATATTCCACCATATATATGAACCATATCTTCTTTATCCATTCATCTGTCAAAGGGCATCTCAGGTCTTTCCACAATTCAGCTATTGTGGACGTTGCTGCTGTGAACACTGGGGTGCATATGGCCCTTCTTTTGACTACATCTGTGTCTTTGGGGTAAATACCGAGTAGTGTAATTGCTGGATCACAGGGTAGCTCTATTTTTAATTTTTTGAGGGACCTCCACACAGTTTTCCAAAGTGGCTGTACCAACTTGCATTCCCACCAATAGTGTAAGAGGGTTTCTCTTTCTCCACAACCTCTCCAACATTTGTTTCTTGCCTTGTCAATTTTTGCCATTCTAACTGGTGTAAGGTGGTATCTCAATGTGGTTTTGATTTGAATTTCCCTGATGGCTAATGATGATGAACATTTTTTTCATGTGTCTGTTGGCCATTTGAATGTCTTCTTCGGAGAAGTGTCTGTTCATGTCTTCTGCCCATTTTTTGACTTGATTATTTGTTTTTTGGGTGTTGAGTTTGAGAAGTTCTTTATAGATCTTGGATATCAGCCCTTTGTCTGTAGTATCATTTGCAAAAATCTTCTCCCATTCCGTGGGTCACCTCTATGTTTTGTTGACTATTTCCTTTGCTGTGCAGAAGCTTTTTATCTTGATGAAGTCCCAAAAGTTCATTTTTCTTTTGTTTCCTTTGCCTTTGGGGACGTGTCTTGAAAGAAGTTGCTGTGGCCGATGTCGAAGAGGTTACTGCCTATGTTCTCCTCTAGGATTTTGATGGATTCCTGTCTCACATTGAGGTCTTTCATCCATTTTGAGTTTATCTTTGTGTATGGTGTAAGAGAATGGTCGAGTTTCATTCTTCTGTATATAGCTGTCCAATTTTCCCAGCACCATTTATTGAAAGACTGTCTTTTTTCCATTGTATATTTTTTCCTGCTTTGTCGAAGATTATTTGACCGTAGAGTTGGGGTCCGTATCTGGGGTCTTTATTCTGTTCCATTGGTCTGTGTGTCTGTTTTTGTGCCAGTACCATGCTGTCTTGGTGATCATGGCTTTGTAATACAGCTTGAAATCTGGCAACGTGATGCCCCAGGTTTGTTTTTCTTTTTCAACATTTCCTTGGCGATTTAGGGTCTTTTCTGATTTCATACAAATTTTAGGATTGTTTGTTCCAGCACTTTGAAAAATGTCATTGGAATCTTGATCAGGATAGCATTGAAGGTATAGATTGCTCTGGGCAGCATAGACATTTTAACAATGTTTATTCTTCCGATTCTTCCAGCGTGGAATGTTTTTCCATCTTTTTGTGTCTTCTTCAATTTCTTTCATGAGTGTTCTGTAGTTCCTAGAGTATAGATCCTTTACCTCTTTGGTTAGGTTTATTCCAAGGTACCTTATGGTTTTTGGTGCTATTGTAAATGGAATCAATTCTCTAATTTCTCTTTCTACAGTTACATTGTTAGTGTATAAGAAAGCAACTCATTTCTATGCATTGATTTTGTATCCTGCCACATTACTGAACTGCTATATAAGTTCTAGTAATTTGGGGGTGGAGTCTTTTGGATTTTCCACATAAAGTATCATGTCATCTGTGAAGAGAGAGAGTTTGACTTCTTCTTTGCCCATTTGAATACCTTTTATTTCTTTTTGTTGTCTGATTGCTGTTGCTAGGACTTCTAGTACTACCTTGAACAATAGTGGCCAGAGTGGGCATCCTTGTCATGTTCCTGATCTTAAGGGGAAGGCTCTCACCTTTTCCCTGTTGAGAATGATATTCGCTGTGGGTTTTTCATAGACAAATTTTATGAAATTGAAGAATGTTCCCTCTATCCCTATACTCTGAAGAGTTTTAATCAGGAAAGGATGCTGTATTTTGTCAAATGCTTTTTCTGCATCAATTAAGAGGACCATATGATTCTTCTCTCTCCTCTTATTAATGTGTTCTATCACATTGATTGATTTGTGAATGTCGAACCACCCTTGCATCCCGGGGATAAATCCCACTTGGTCGTGGTCATGATCCTTTTAATGTACTGTTAGATTCTATTAGCTAGGACTTTGTTGAGAATTTTGGCTTCCATATTCATCAGGGATATCAGTCTGAAATTCTCCCTTTTGAAGGAGCCTTTGCCTGGTTTGGGGATCAAGGTAATCCTGGCCTCATAGAATGAGTCTGGAAGCTTTCCTTCTCTTTCTATTTTTTGAAACAGCTTCAGGAGAATAGGTATTATTTCTTCTTTGAATGTTTGGTAGAATTCCCCAGGGAATCTATCAGGCCCTGGACTCCTCCTGGGCACGGGCAGTGGCTGCCCCAGTCCATGCCACATCCTCTCCAGCATGGGTGTGGGTGCAGGCAGTCGCTTGTGGCTCTGCAGCATTTGCCCCTTAAGGCCCTTTGTTCTGTTTGAGCACTGTTATCAGTCCCTTCCCGTCCCTCAGCCACCGCTCTCCAAGCTATCGCTGGTCCCCAAGCACAGGATGCTTTTGCACTGGCGTATTACTTTCCAAAGGCTAGCTTCTGGCGGTCCCCTCCCCCTTCTGTTTATCCTCTGACATCTGTCCAAGCAATCCCAACTCAGTCCTTCGTACCTCTCAACTGATGATCCTCTGGCCCTGTAGAGATCCAGACATATAATCTTATATCTCAGGCTGATTTCATGGGTGTTCAGAGTGGCTTGGTAGATATCTAGCTAAACTCAGGGGACTGGTTGAAATGGAGTCCCCCACTCCTCCACCATCTTCTATTTATATTCTTTTAAACTTGTCCTCCGGTGTTCTCTTTTAAGAGTTTTAGTGTTAGCTCTTACATCTAGGTCTATGATTGATTTTGAGATAATTTTTGTGTATGGTGTGAGGTAGGGCTCTACATCTATTCTTTTGCATGTGGAAACCCAGCTGCTCCAGCATTATCTGTTGAAAAGTTATGCATCATTTTTGTCAGGAAGAAATTATTTTCTAAAATGTAAATAAATGGCTTTGTAATTTCATAATTTCGTAGGATATTAGCTCTAGAAATATGTTAAGAGATAACTTAGTCCAAATACCTTCAGACAGGTTAACTGATTTACTCAAGACTATCCTTGCCTGAATTCTCTTCACAGCTCATGCATCTAGGACCTGTAACAACCCAGAATGGTGCAGCTGGTCCTCTACCATGTTGTGGTTGGAATTAATTTCTCCTTTTTATCCCCACATATTTATCTTTCCACCCAGAGACTTCAAGTCTCAAAAAACTTGCAGGTATTAGGGGATGTGACATGGAGGATTTGAGGAAATATTGCTGGTAAAACATTTCATTTGAGAAAATAAACTTTTGTTGAAGAACATTTGGGAGGAGAAGCTCTAGAGCTAGTGTGAGAAGCAACTGTGGGTTTCTTTCTTTCTTTCTTTCTTTCTTTCTTTCTTTCTTTCTTTCTTT
>NC_058403.1:6579260-6586508 GCF_002201575.2 Neomonachus schauinslandi | reverse complement strand
TTTCTTTCTTTCTTTCTTTCTTTCTTTCTTTCTTTCTTTCTTTCTTTGGTACAGAGTCACAGAAAATCAGGGGTGTATTAGAAGACTGACTCTTATACTGCAAAGCCACCAAAGATGAAGCCCTTCTAGACCTGGTATTATAGACAGAGGTGTTCCATCTATCACTAAACCTGTTAGTGCTGTAGATTTTTCATTGGTTCACTCAGCTACCATTCCCACTCCATTTTAGTGGGCCTTCCAGAATAACAGATAGCAGGAAATTAAAAACACGACTTAAAAGAGCCTGAATGTTGTATGTGCCTTAGATTCTGACCCATATATCTAGGAGGATGTCAACACAGTGAGGCAGTGGCCAACCTCAGGGAGACTTCCAGTCTCTGCAAGCAACAGCAACAGGCATGTTGGTTGTCCTGGGGCAGCTCTCGCAACGTTTATGAAGTTTGGTTCCTGGTAACTTAGGTACTGAGCAGTACTGACGGCAACCACCAGCTTTCCACTAGGAAAGCTCCATGCACTGCTGGGCATTTTCCTGGTGGCCATTGTTTTTGACTGTGTGGCAATCAAATCTCATGTCCTGGGTCTCACAGAGATTCTGCAAGCTTCATAAAACCCTCTGGTAAATCACTTCCTTCTTTAACTAGAATGCCTTCTGCTATCTGTCACTATGAGCCTTGACCAGTACAACCCATGGCCTTGTCAACAACGAGAGGGCAATTAATATATTTTTCTGAAGGCCATCCTCAAGTCTCAATAAAGTATTTCTTCTTGGAAGAGTACTTCATTTCCAAAAAGAAAAAGTCAATATGGTAAGTCAAGTCAAGTGGAATGAAAACTTCAAAAAAGTTGAAAGAAATAACAATCCTGAGGACTCAGAGGAGGATGAAGAGGTTTCTGGAAATGACTTACCACAGAAACCAGGAATAGGGTATTTTGGAAATAGTTTGCCCTCTTTGGTAGAATACGAGAAGGTAATACCTCCATGAAACAACATCAGAAAACCAAAATCTAGGAACAGGGAACAGCGAAGAGTATTAATAACAGAAAGGTAGTAGGAAATGTACTATCTGAGGAGCAAGTTTTTCAGTGACTCAATGGGAGTCTCTGGCCAATGAGTGAGGGTCAATAGAAATTTTAACATGTGAGGGCTCTGGGGAGGGATTAAGATGAGTGGGAAATGGCTGGGCTTATTTAGTGGATCTGATATGGTAGCCACTGGCCCAGGAAGTTGGGTGCAATGTGGCCCCGTCTCCCAGGAGCACCCACTGATGGCTGCTCCTACAGAGATCCAGGAGGAGTTATGGGGAAAAGCAAGCTGCAGCTGAAATGGATGTAGCCCAGGAGGGATTTTCAGGGTGGATGGATGGCTCCAGTTCACTGCTCTCTCTCCCGGGTCACAGGCTTGCCTGGCAGTACATGGGCACCCTCTGTGCCCGTCCAGCAGCTCCCTGCTGAAGACCACCTCCCTCTGCCCAGGCCACTGAAGGGGTAGGGGCAACCTCCAAGTGGCCTTAGCTGTTCTTCCACAGACAATGGATGTAAGGTTGATGGAAAATAAACATCAGTTTCTTTCCTCTTCTTCTTTTTTTTTTTTTTAAGTAAGATGAGCCAAAACTATTTAAGATGAGAAGATAATCAGTTTAGGGGAGAAAAGAAAGGATTCTAAGGAAACCAAAATTGCAATAACATAAACATGTTTTGGAAGAGGCAAAGAGTACAGTGTCACATATCATGGGGTAAAATACTTGATCCTTTAAAAAATAGATGAAGTCTAGGGAAATATAATGAAGAAAGCAGGGGAAATTAAACAAATATAGAAATGAGAAAGGGCTAACATAGATAAATTTCTGGCAAATATAATCAGGAAAAAAATGGGCAAATAAGAATTTAGAAATGAGAAATTTCAAGAAAAGAGAGTAAAAAGGAGGAACATATAATCAAAAAATAATGTAGGATACATATCAACCAATCGTAATGCCTAGACCTAAATCATAAATAAGTGAAGAGCACTGGAGAAATGGGAATTCTAACTGGATATTTGATGATGTTCAGAAATGATTGTTAGTGCTTTAGGTAAGTAGTGACATTTTCCTTATTATTTAGACTCCCTGTCTTTCACAGATACATGCTGAGATATTTACAGGTGAACTTACAATGATGGGATGTGTTCAGAATAATGGAGGAAGGGCAGTGAGTGAGCACATGAATGAGGGGACAGACAGTATGAAGTTGCCCACCAGGTGATAAGTATCAAAGCCAGAGGATGGGAACAGTAGGACCTTGTACTTTTCTCTCAAATTCTGTTTAGGAAATTATGTTATTCTATTTTATGCAAAATATAATACAAATTTTTTTTAAAAGGGGGCAGACAATTTTCTGGGGGTATTACCAAAATTGACATAAGAAGAAATTTTAAATGTCAGTAGACGACTAACCATAGAGGAAACTTAAAATACATTTGATGCATCTCAAAGGTTTCTTTCAAAGTTTTAAGGAATTAGATTATATCAGTTATTCCAAAGCATAAAAAAAAAAAAGGAAAGCAACGTGATCTATTTCATGAAGCGACATTAACCCCAATTCCAGCATCTAACAGAGAGAATTTTAGAATAGAAGAAAGAAAGAAAACTATAAATTGGTCTCACTTAGGAGTAATTTTAAAATCCTAAATAAAGTAACTGCAAAATAGGAGGGGAAGAATGAAGGGAAGGAAATCGGAAGGGGAGACGAACCATGAAAGACGATGGACTCTGAAAAACAAACTGAGGGTTCTAGAGGGGAGGGGGTGGGGGGATGTGTTAGCCTGGTGGTGGGTATTGAGGAGGGCACATTCTGCATGGAGCACCGGGTGTTATGCACAAACAATGAATCATGGAACACTACATCAAAAACTAATGATGTAATGTATGGTGATTAACATAACAATAAAAAATTTTTTTTAAGTAACTGCAAAATAAATGGTCTCTGAAAAGAATTTTCTATCATGATCCAGGAAAATGTGCCTTAGCTTGGGATTGCAAAAGGATTCAAGATTAGGAAATCTGACTTTCTGGTGCAGTAGCCCCCGCCTGAAACACATTCCTGAATTTTAAAAAATCCTTAGGGAAAATTAGAACTAAAGGATACTCCTTTCACATGATAATTATATAAACAAGTAGCCAACATCTTACTTAATAGTGAAACACTGAATTATTCCTATTACAGTCAGAAACAGAGCAGGTGTGTCTGCTTCAAGTATTGCTAGTTCATGTTGCTTAAGAAGGTATGACTCATGTAATAAGATCTGAAAGAGAAATATGGGCTCTAACTACTGGAAAGGAGGAGACAAAGATTTATATATACTAACAATATACAATTCGATAACCAGAACCCTTGAGGGAATCCACTCTGAGACACTTAGAATTTGAAAAAAAGCTTAGTAAAAGGTCCAGATCCAAAAAAAATTTGATAAATATACAACAGTCGATAGCATTTCCATATACCAACATGACCAAACAGAAAATATACTCTCCTGGGCAGAAAAGATTTAATTCTTACTAACAACATGAAGTAAACGATAAACTTGACTGTGATACAACACGAACATAATAGGCAAACATCACACAACCACATGATGAAATGTTTTGCAGCGGTCAGAAATTTATAATGATGTGTGAAAATCATTCTGGAAAAAAAAACAAACAAAATAAACAAAATGCAGAATCTGTAAGCATATATTCGGCATGATTCTTTTTTGGAGAATACAAATTTTTATATGTAGGCCCAAAAAATAAAAATGAAAAAGACTGCTAGTAAACCTAAGAGATTTTTTTTTTTTTTAAGATTTTATTTGACAGAAAGCGAGCACAAGCAGAGGGGAGCGGCAGAGGGAGAGGGAGAAGCAGGCTCCCTGCTGAGCAGAGAGCCTGATGTGGGGCCCATACCAGGACCCTGGGATCATGACCTGAGCAGAAGGCAGATGCTTAACCGACTGAGCCACCCAGGCTTCCCTAAGAAATTTTAATAATAATTATTTTTGTAAGATAGATTTTTAGACCATTTTTGTATTCTCTATACTTTTATGCTGTGTTACCTACAACAAGCCATTATTACTTTTGAGGTCAGAAAAAAATTTAGTGCGTTGAATTGTCTTGAGTTTAAAACCAGTCAACTGACTTCACTGGCTATTTGTAATTTTCAAAATTCAAGATTGTGCTTCTCTGAGTCAAACTGGGGATGAGAACTTCTCTAGAACGTGGGGTAACTAATACCCAAGAGCAAAGAATCTGGGACAAAGTTCAAATGGATGAGAATGGAAATATTTCTCTGGCTTTCCTGAGCTGGCCAGTCTGCCTAGAATCTAATTTAAGAATATGAAGATGACATCATTGCAGGTGTTCTTTCAAAGTAGAACATAAATTTATAATGTTTTGGCTGACAAAATTGGAAGGGAGACAAGATTTTAAAAGCCTTGGATATTCTCTGTCAATGCTTACCACCTTTATCTTCAAATAGAAGTATTTATATTTTTATTTCTGCCCCTTAGGCTCTGGTTCTTGGTTAAGAAATGTCTCATAAACTGCAGAAGGAAGGAAAAGCATAACATGATAGTACATAATGTTCTATTTTTTAAGACCATAAACATTTTAACTTCTAGAGGGACCACCTATCATGAAAACATCAGGTCTTCCTGTCTTATAAAAATTAACTATAAAGTTTATTATAGTTTCCAAACTCAAGTAGTATATACCAGATTGGCTTAAAACATTCAGAAATAAATATCCTGGATGTTTGTGAAAGGTCAACACACTGGAAAGAAGTGATGTCAAATTCAAAAACGGAACAGTAAGAGATGCTTTCAATCAAAAAATTAAACACCTAAACTTGACTGAATTATTTCAATAGAATCAACAAGTTACGCCACTCAACAGGCCAAGCCTAATACTTGCTGATAATCCAATAAATATTTATTAAGTACCTGCTATCGACAAGAAATTACGTGGCGGTGTAGAGAGAGTTGATGAGATATCTCAAGGAATTTGGGGAGAAAAGAGAAGTACAGAAACAAATAGTAGAACTCCTACAAATTAGTGTGAAAACCCAAGTAATTTTAAACATGGGCAAAATCCTTGAGCAGACACTTCCCCAGAGAAGATGTACGAAAGGTCAAAAAACTTAAGATTCACCGTACATCATGAACCTCTTATGGTGGCTTGCAAATACTCAAAAGAGGGGAACTGTAAATCTAAAAACATAACTACTGTGCAAAATAGAATATTAGAAACACCAGATGAAGCCAAAGAGAATGTTTCAAATGAGGTTTAAAATGACAGAAATGGGGCGCCTGGGTGGCTCCGTCGGTTAAGCGACTGCCTTCGGCTCAGGTCATGATCCCGGAGAGTCCTGGGATCGAGTCCCGCATCGGGCTCCCTGCTCAGCGGAGTCTGCTTCTCCCTCTGACCCTCCCCTTCTCATGTTCTCTCTATCTCATTCTCTCTCTCAAATAAATAAATAAAATCTTTAAAAAAAATAAAATAAATAAAAAAATAAATAAAATGACAGAAATGCCCCGCCTCCTGAAGAATAAAACCACAGCAACTAAGGGTATTACCCATCCTACAGTCACTAGTCCTCAGAGTCTGGCCCCATTCACACTGGGGCAAGGCGACGTTAGTTCTGTGACCTGAAGTGAACATGCGGAAAGATCTACTGGAACACCCAATTGCTTCTTTCAGATACACCCCTTAAGAGCCTTTCAAAAATTGTACCTCACTGTCCAGTGTATTTCAAATCAAGATCCTTTTTTGGAATATGAGTGATAAAAATAAAGAATGGCCTTAGAATAGGGTTTGTACATTTCAGGCAATAGCAGATGTGAGTGAATTTCCATGTGTTTACAACATTGGTCTTCAACCCTTTCCCCTGCCCTAACATGTGTGAGGACCAGGACATGTGGACAGCGGCCTTCTCACACATCGGTACACCTGCCTCCATAAGACAGTGGCGTTCTAAAGAGGGGAGCCATGCGAAGACCTTCTGGGGGTGGGGGGTTATGATTTACAGCTCCTGTTCCCACAGAGGGAATGCCATCACTGATTAAACTAATCAAACATCAAGATGCCTATTGTGGTTTTCTTTGAGGCCCAAGGCCATCCTTGATCCTTCTCCTTCTCCCCAACACCCTATGTGGTCTGCCCATTCCTTCTCTGCCCTGGCCTCCCATTACCCTCCCCTCCCTCAGGTTCTTCCACACCGACCTCCTTGCTATTCCTGGAACATACCCAACGTTCCCGCCTTTGCACCTTTGCAGTTTCCCATTTGCCTGAACACTCCTCCCCAGATGTCCCAATGACTAACTCCTTCACCTCTTGTAAGCCTCTTCACAAAGGCCATTCTCTTAGTGGGGCTGACCTTGACCATCCCTATTTAAAATTGCAATCTGTCCTCCCACTGGCAAGTTCTATGGCCTGCTACCCTGCTTTATGTTTCCTTTTTTCCAATGCACTCATCACCTTCAACATACCTTGACATTGGCTTATTTTAGTATGTTTATTACCTTATTGTATTTTATTTATTGTTTATTATACTATTATCTTATTATATTTATTGTTTATTGACCTATCCCCTGCTACAGTGTAGTGTCCCATGTTTGTTTTATTCATTGACATCTTCTAAGGACCTAGGACCCTACCTGTCACACAACAGGAGTTCAAAAAATATTTATCAAATGAATAAGTGTGTATTTTTCATGCTTCTCTAGCTAACATAAACTGTGACTGTAATATTGCCATTGTAAGCATTTCTGTCCTCATCTCTTCCCTCCACCAACCCAACCCTCCATTCAGGGAAGATTTATAAGTGATGTGTTGAAAGACTAGATTAGTGAGCTGAGTGGTCTGGAAAGCCTCTGATGGCAAATATAACAGAGAACAACTGGGAGAGCAGCTCTTGACCCCCCATTTCCCTATCCTATGAAATCTGTGAATAGTTGTGTCTACACAAGGACAAGGTCTCCAGCCCCATCTTGTTATCTCTTTCCTCCTCTGCTTCGCTTACTTCAGTGTAGCTCTTACCCAGCCAATACAATAAGGGAACAGATCAAAAAGCATTTGAGTGAGTCTTTTCTTTTTTTTTTTAATTTTTTATTGTTATGTTAATCACCATACATTACATCATTAGTTTTTGATGTAGTGTTCCATGATTCATTGTTTGTGCATAACACCCAGTGCTCCATGCAGAACGTGCCCTCTTTAATACCCATCACCCCCCCCC
>NC_058403.1:6537649-6578860 GCF_002201575.2 Neomonachus schauinslandi | reverse complement strand
CCCCACCCCCCACTCCAGCAACCCTCAGTTTGTTTCCCGAGATTAAGAATTCCTCATATCAGTGAGGTCATATGATACATGTCTTTCTCTGATTGACTTATTTTGCTCAGCATAACACCCTCCAGTTCCATCCACAGCGTTGCAAATGGCAAGATCTCATTCCTTTTGATGGCTGCATAATATTCCATTGTATATATATACCACATCTTCTTTATCCATTCATCTGTCGATGGACATCTTGGCTCTTTCCACAGTTTGGCTATTGTGGACATTGCTGCTATAAACATTGGGGTGCACGTACCCTTTTGGATCCCTACATTTGTATCTTTGGGGTAAATACCCAGTAATGCAATTGCTGGATCGTATGGTAGCTCTATTTTCAACTTTTTGAGGAACCGCCATACTGTTTTCCAGAGTGGCTGCACCAGCTTGCATTCCCACCAACAGTGTAGGAGGGTTCCCCTTTCTCCGCATCCCTGCCAACATCTGTCGTTTCCTGACTTGTTAATTTTAGCCATTCTGACTGGTGTGAGCTGGTATCTCATTGAGGTTTTGATTTGGATTTCCCTGATGCCAAGCGATGTTGAGCACTTTTTCATGTGTTTGTTGGCCATCTGGATGTCTTCTTTGGAAAAATGTCTGTTCATGTCTTCTGCCCATTTCTTGATTGGATTCTTTGTTCTTTGGGTGTTGAGTTTCATAAGTTCTTTATAGATTTTGGATACTAGCCCTTTATCTGGTACGTCATTTGCAAATACCTTCTCCCATTCTGTTGGTTGTCTTTTGGTTTTGTTGACTGTTTCTTTTGCTGTGCAAAAGCTTTTTATCTTGATGGAGTCCCAATAGTTCATTTTTGCCCTTGCTTCCCTTGCCTTTGGCAATGTTTCTAGGAAGAAGTTGCTGCGGCTGAGGTCGAAGAAGTTGCTGCCTGTGTTCTCCTTTAGGATTTTGATGGACTCCTATCTCTGAGTGAGTCTTTTCTTGATGTTGGATTCCAATCAATCTGAAAAGTCAAGTAGAATAATGTCATTGGCATTAGTTTCTCATGTGTGGTAGATGAATTGGTTCATCTCATTTAATGGTAAGGAGAAGACTCACTCAGTCACCCTTTAGAAACTGGGGTTTTATGATTCACTTAAGGAACCACCTGGTAAAAAGTGACAAAGAAGGAGGACAGAATCTAATGTACTACTGGCCCCATAGAGGATGAACAACAGAGGTTGTTCAGGACTGAATGTGGCTCTGGGTTTTACATTGTCCTGCCCCATAAGAAATCAGGCATTCCTGGATCTTCACTGTGGTGCTTCCATTAGCATGCATCCCCTCCTGTCAGTTGGTCTTTGCTTCTGTCTAGGCATCTTCTTGCTTTTCTTTGTGGTACCAGCCAACTGATTTCATCCATGTCTCCAGGAGAGAGAATGTGACCATCCTTGCGAACTGCTATGGTCCCTGCTTAGGACTTTTTTTATCCTGCAGCTTCTTATAGGTCATCACTCAGCCCACAGAGTAGCTGCCCTTGGTTTGGGCCAGACACCGAACCAAGCTTAACCTCTTCAAGAATGGGAATTGTGGTATGGGACATTGTGATGATTAAATTTTATGTGTCAACTTGACTGGGTCATGGGGTGCCCAGATATTTGGTTAAACACTATTCTGGGTGTGTCTGTGAGGGTTCTGGATAAGATTAACATTTGAATCAGTAGACTGAGTAAAGCAGATTTCTCTTCTTAATGTGAGGGGCCCTTATTCAACCAGTTGAAGATCTGAATAGAACAAAAAGGCTAAATAAGAGGAAATGCCTCCTGCCCAACTGTGTGAGCTAGAACAAATATCTTTATATATAGGTATACATAGATATAGATATATATAGATATATAGATATATATCTTATTGTTCTCTGGAAAATTCTGACTAATATAGACATGGTCACCCACGAACGAGGAACAGATTAGAGCTGCTTCCCTCAGCTTGGCTTTGGGCTGAGCAGTTGCCTTCACAGGGGGCCTCCATGGCAGGTGTGTGAATCACAGCCTCAGCGCACAAAACATGGCTGCTTGAGCAAGCCAGGGGATCCAGTGGGCTTCTGTGTTTGACCATAGCTATGCCCAGCTCTTCTTTCAAGAGCATTCTCCTCAGGACATCTGGGGCTGCTGCAAGCTCACTACACTGCCCCAAATGCCTAGGGCCCCAGACTCTGAGTCTTCAGTGCCCCCTGGGAACATATTGTCCCTGCTCCCCCTGCCAATGGTCTAACTCCCCAGTCTTGATTTTGGGGAGGATTTTTACAGCCGAACATGGAAATGGCAAGATCTCAAAACAATCCTGCTGGTTTCTGGTAACTCCCCAGCTCCCAGACGATGGCAACTAGAAAGACCCAAATCTCATTTCCTCAAGGTCCAGAATGGATTTTGATTAGCATCAAGAGAATGCAGACAGTACTCACTGGCCCCAGAGAACACCCACCTGCTCTGGGGCTCCCCTCGGAGTGTGGAGGGTAAATGCAGTGACCACATATAAGGAAAGGAAAACAAAGGTTCTCGAGACTACATGAAGCCTAAAAAGTTCCATGGCATGTACGCGCATCCATAAATATTTCACTTGGGGAAAATTAATAAGCATCGGGCTCATCAATTCGGAAAACAACCTGTTGACCACCAGTGAATTTCATTTCACATGCTGTACAGCAGGGGCAGAAAGCTACTTGGTATGAACAGGACCCCTTGGTGTTTGTTTCCAACAAATATTTGCTGAATGCCTACTATGCACCAAGCTTCATGGTTAAGAGCAGGCCCCATCCTGTTGCTGTTTTCATTTCAGTCTCTCTGTTTTGTCTGTAACTTGCTGGAAGCTGCAAGGAATTTAGTGCTCAGGACAGGCCTGCACAGGTCCAGAGGAGTCGGCTGAGTCTCTGATTCGCTTTGCCATCCAAGAATAAAAATAGAGGCTGATCCATTAAAATGAGCCTGGGAGATTAAAGGATTTCTAAGCCCAAACAAGACCCAAGATAAGCTGCCTACGTGTGAGCGAGGAGGTGTGCTGCTTCCAGAATGCCAGCAGAGTCCGGGAAGGGCCCCTGCAGCCTGAGGAGACATGCCCTGGTGGCCTCTCCTCTCCAGAAGTCCTGCCGTACCCAGGCCACGCGGAGTGGCAGTGTGCCGGCCAGCCCTCTCATGGGCTCTGCCTCTAACCTTTACATGCTTGGCGATTCCCAGTTAAAAGTCACCATTGCTATTGTTTAAAGGTCCCCTCTACTCATCACAAATGCCTTTAATAACCAGGTTACTCTCCCGCCTTTGCTGAGCTTGGATAGCTCCCCTGTCCCCTACGAGATTTGGATTGGGTGATTCCTCTGTTTCACCAGGGATTTCCTGTCTTCTCAAGGGCTCACCCAGCTTGGCTTAGAAAAAAGAGAAATACTGACTGGGGGAGCAGGACCCCTTTATGCCAGGTGGTACCTGCAGACGCATCCTCCGCCTGGTGCATGTAAGGGGCCACCGCACTGTGGGATCCTGTCCCCTACACGGGACCATGCGCCCATGTCCCAGACAGCACATCTGGACTGTGCGGGTCCACTGCCTCTCAAGCAGCCAACCACGAGCAGAGATGGAACGACAAACCATGAACCTTTTTGTTGTTGTTGTTGTTGTTTCTCAGGTTTTAAAGAACCAACTACTAAACCACTTTTGCCTTAGAAAGACACCAAATTTGGAAGCAAGAGGACGTGACTTCCAGTCCTCCCCCTGCCCCCCATCTGTCCATGTTAGCCTGGACAGCCTCTCAGCCTGTTTCCTCACCTGCAACTCATAGATAATACTCGTCATCCTACCTCGCAGGGCTGGTAACGGAATGTTCCAGATGGAAGATGCTCCGAGTGCACACTGTGCACAAGCCCATTTGCGGTACTAATATTGATGAGAGCTCCTGTGTAGTGAGCACCCACTGGGCACCTGCCATTCTGCCAAGAACTCTGCGTGTTTTATCACACAAAACCCTCGACACAGCCCTGAGACATCACAGGTACATAAATATCTCCCCTTAACACAGAAGACCACCTCTTCACACAGTGAGGCCTTTCCCGTGGACCCACAGCCAGGAAGACAAGGACTGGGACCCAGGAGCCCCCATGCCTAACACTGTGCCGCACTGCTGCCCACTGAGGAATCAATGAATGGACTCCTTTACTCAACAGGTAGGGAAACTGAGGCTCAAAGAGGAGAAATGATTTGTCCATGTCAATCTGGACAAAGTCACCAGACCTGAAACCATCTCCTGTTCCCAGGCCAAGATCCTTTGGCTGTTCGGACTTTCTAGAGAAGAAATGCTACTCAGATCAGCCCTTCTGCAGTGCAGCCTCAGCGCTGATGTGGCCATCTGGTTTACCCTGGCTCTCCCTTCACATCAGGTGATTTACCCCACTGTCTGCAAATCTCACCTTTCCTGGACTCTCCCTTTCTTAGTATACATGCCACCCGAGTGACATGCTCAGTGCTGTAAATGAGGGTGTCATGGTGTGTTCTCAGGTCTTACTGGAAGTGCCGCTGTTAAAAAGTCTAGTAAACAGCCAGCCCAGTGAGCGCACGTCAGCAGCTCTGCTCCAGGGCTCTGATGTCAGCAAAGGCAGGGCCCAGGCCTCGGGCCAGAGCCCTTTCCAGCTGCCATCCTGCCACTGGGCCAGCCTCGCCTGCCCACATCTGCAGGATGAGATTGGCCAGCACCTCACAGCACAGACCTGCGGGCTTCTGGAGCTTCCAGATTTCCTGGAGAAAGCAGATTCATGCTCGAAATTGGGACCTGGGAGTCATTCCCCTTGAGAAACGACATTTGGCTGAGTGGGAAAAGTGGGCCAGAACATGGGTACTGATCGGATCTCTGAGACCCGAAACTGAAATTGCAAGGAGTGGTAATAAATAAAATGCTAAAAGCATTTATTTTGTGGCTGGGTGACCCAGCTCTGAGGTCTACGCTGTCCCATTTGGGGTCTCCTTGCCAATTCTTGACGAAGGAGAACAGTTTGCTCATAAAATCATAGTTCAACACAAGTTCATAGCGGGCTAAATAATTTACTGGAAGAAAGATGTGAAATTTCCTCATTATAAATGTGAGGCTGGGGCTCAAACTGGCTTTTTAAAAAATCACAATAAGAGGGGAGCCTGGGTGGCTCAGTTTTTTAAGCATCTGCATTTGGCTCAGGTAATGATCCCAGGGTCCTGGGGTGGGTGGCTCCCTGCTCAGTGGGGAGCCTGCTTCTCCCTCTCGCTCTGCCCCTCCCCCTTGCTTGTGCGCTCTCTCTCGCTCTCTCTCTCTCACAAAAATAAACAAACAAAATCTTTTTAAAAATCAAATCAAATGGGACGCCTGGGTGGCTCAGTCGGTTAAGCATCTGCCTTCAGCTCAGGTCATGATCCCAGGGTCCTGGGATCGAGCCCCGCGTCGGGCTCCCTGCTCCGCGGGGAGCCTGCTTCTCCCTCTGCCTCTGCCTCTCTCTCTCTCTATCTCTCAGGAATAAATAAATAAAATCTTTAAAAAAAAATCAAATCAAATTAAATCACAGTAAGAAAGAAAATGAGGGGACTAAGCCATGAAGACTATTAACAGTCTGAATAGACTGAAAGGAGGCTTTTCCCCTTGATCTGAAAGGAGGCTTTTCCCCTTGATCTGAAAGTTTACCATCCTTCAGCCCTGCAGAGGACTCTGCTGTTGGGAAGCCATAAAAGTGGGTGTAGTGGTAAGTTCTGAATCCAACTGTTAATAATAACAGAAGTAATCAAAACAGCTACTATTTATGTAGCCTTAATCCACTAAAACATCAGCTCTTGGAGGCAAGAACTTTGTCTTGTTCCTGCAAGACAAAGTCCAGAGTAGTCCTTGGCAGGTAGCAGCTCCATGTCTATGGCTTGGAGGGATTCGTGCGTGCATGAATCCCTATGTACCAGACACTGTACTGGGCACTGCCCTTGTATTATTAATGCTCATTCCACCTTATGAAGCAGGTCTAATCCCCATTCACAGCTCAGAGCACTAGGCTGACACACATTTCCTTCTTGCACTTAATCTTTTTTTTTTTTTTAAAGATTTTATTTCTTTATTTGACAGAGAGAAAGAGCACAAGCAGGGGGAGTGGCAGGCAGAGGCAGAGAGAGAAGCAGGCTCCCCGCTGTGCAGGGAGCCTGATGCGGGACTCGATCCCAGAACCCTGGTATCATGACCTGAGCCAAAGGCAGACGCTTAACCAACTGAGCCACCCAGGCGCCCTCTTGCACTTAATCTTGATGGTCACGAGAATATCCTGGAAGAGCCTGGGCTTCCCCGATGCCAGCCAGTCCCGTGGCTGGCACCGCAGCGAGTCAAGTTTTAGGATCACGGGTGCTTGCTGAATGATTCTTCTTCATGCCTGTTCTTTTGTTTTGCGCGTTCGGGGTGTCCCTGTCTACTAAAGTGCTTTGGAATGTGTGGTTCCAGTCTCCAAGGGGCTTGAGCTCCAGCTCCTTCCAATGCCTCCCACCCTGAGGACCGAGGCAGTCCCAGGCTCAACAGAACCGACAATAAGGAATCCTATTGTGAGTCCTGCCACACAGAGCTTTCCCGAAGCAAGCTCTCCCTCCTTATGAAAAGCATATGTGCTGCCGAAGCGAGCACTTTATGAAAAGCAGTGACACTTGTCACTCACACCCACCTGGGCCTGGCCCTTTATTTGCATTGAGCGAGGCAGGGAGGAATGTGGTATCCAAACAATTTAATGGTGTCACCTGGCCTTGGCCGTCTGTGACTTCGGTACGTAACTACTTACGTGTCAGAAGGCCTTCCCTTTCGAACATTTGCCTCTATGGAGCCAGACCCGTGCCTTGGGGTCCCCGCATCCATTGGGGTCACTAAGAAGGGACCACTGACCTTGAGAATGCCACAGGCCATCTCCAATATAAGTGAGGCTACCCACCTCCCTGGCCCCACACCTGGCCAACTTTGGTAGAGAAGGGGCCATCCATGCTAAATGTAATGGTTTTCAGACCCTGAGCCAGGAAGCCGCCACAGGGCTCCCTTCCCTCCTCCCAAAGCTCTTAGGGTACAAAAGGCAACCCCACCAACCGGCCTCACCAATCTCGGGCAGAGCCCAGCCCTGGGCCTGACCAGTCACCAAGGGCACCTGGCTGGGATTTCAGGAAGAAGCCAGCTTCCAACGTCGACTTCCAATGGCTGTGAATCACCCCATCTGATTCAGATGCAGGCTTGCAGGGACTTAGAGAGAGAGAGCGGGTTGCTTCAGAGCAACCCCCGATTGCCTCAGCGGGTAATGTACCTCTGGGAGTTTCAGGTGCCAGAGAGAACAATGCATTGCCTATAAAGTCTTTAAACCAGCCAGCAGCAGGCTGACCTTGGCTGGCAGTGCCCAGTGAAAGCCGGAAGGACTCCTGGGGTGCCATGCCTCCCCCATGTAACCCTCCTCCATACATGAGAAGGGTCTTCAAGTCGCGACTTGGTCCCCGCCCACTGCCCTGGAGAAGTGGGCACCTGCCTTGATGGTCCTCACCAGGCCTCTCCATGTCCCAGAGACTTTTACTGCCACCAAATTCCTCCTGCCCTGGGTGACAATCCACCTCCTCACAACTCCAGCCACCCTCCAGGTGCACAGGGCAGAAGCCAAGTCCCTTGGTCAGGCGATGTTCCTTCACATTTGTGAAGCTCTTTCTGTCTTCCCTGGGCTTCCTAACACATCATGGTTCTGGAACACTCCACCATCCTGTCCATCCTCCTCCAGCCTTGCTCTTCTTGGTGGCCTTGTTCTCAAAACATGGCAGCCATACCAGCGGTGGTCTCACCAGTGTCACCTCCCTTGTTTCAGCCACCATACTCCTATTATTAATATCATCGAAAATCACATTGGCTCTCATGGAGGCTCAACCAAACGGAGCCTCATGATGAGATTTATTTATAGTCGACCAAGACCCTTTTAGAAATGGCACTGTCTGGCTTCCTCTTCCCTAGCTGGTAGCTGCTCTGTTGGGTTTGGGAGCTAAATGTCAGACTTTGCATTTGTTTCTCTTATATTTCTTCTTTTAATTTGGCCTGTCGCTCCTTCCCCATCATTCCTGGTCATTTTCTGTCATTTGGAAACCTGTTACAAAGGCCTTCTGCGGAGTGACCCAGAGTATTATTTAAAAAGCAGTTTGAGTTACAGATGGACCAAACCAGGTTAGCCCACAGCTTGCTTTTCTCTGCCTTTTTCAAAAGGTAATATGAGGCTGCTTGTTCATTGCTTTGCTAAAATGCCTGAAAATGTTAGAGCCATAGGAGATGTTAGAGACCACGTGGTTGAAGCCCTTCACTTTACAGATGAAGAAACTGAGGCCAGGTGAGGCAAAGGGATGCTGAGTCCACGCAGAGCCAAGCATCCTGACCCAGGCATCCTTTGGTCACGTGCTCAGCAAGGAAATGATGGGCACACTGCACCAACTCTACTGGAAGCTTCCAACAGTGGACAGCAGAACGCCTGCCCTTGTTGGGGAGAGGCTAGGCAGGTCGGTAAAGCAAGACCACTTAAAAGCCACATTGGCCCGGCCGCTGATGAACTATAAACAACCTGCGCTCCCGGCCCTAGGGCGGAATATGCCCCAGCGGTGAAAAGAAAGGAAGCACTGACATGTGGACACAGATGAATCTTGACCGCGTTACGCTGAGTGACAGAAAGCTATCACAGAAGACCACATATGGCCTCCTTGCATTCAGGCGACATGTCCAGAACAGGCAGATCCATATGGAGAGAAGCAGTGGGTGGTTTCCAGCGCCTGGGTCTGCAGGGGTGGTGGCGAGGGACTGCCAGGGGGCCCGGCATTTCTTGGGGAACATAATGAAAATGTTCTGGAATTAGTGGTGATGGCTACACACGTTTGTGACTACACTCCCAACCACTGAATTGTACATCTCTCAGTGGTTTAAACGGTGACTTTTATGGTATGTGAACTCTGTGTTTTTCAAGGCCAGGGGGACCCTTCCTCTCAGGGACAGTGGGAAAGAAAGGAAGTGCCCAAGAGGGAACCCTCTCTCTGTTCCCACGCGGGTGAGGAGGGCCACCAGGGCGGGGACTTCTCACAGCAAGGGCCGGGGTCCTCCCTGCAGCGCCATCTCCGCGCCTTTGGTGTGAAGAGGGACAGGATGCGGTCACCCGCTGTGCACCCTCGCCCCCCTCTGCCCCCTCCCCCCCCACCCCCCCCCCCCCCCCGCCGCGTGCTCCCAGGCGCTGCTCTACCCCCACCCCCTGCCCACACACGGGCTTCCCGCCGCGGGTCCCTGGGTAGGCAGTGTGCGGGGCCAGCGGGCTGCGGGGCGAAGCCCACCTACCCAGAGCGGGGTAGGGGTCCGCGTTTACACCAGCCGACCCCCGTCTGGGCGCAGGGCGTAGCCGGATGAAGGCGGGTACAAATCAACACGGAGAAGCACAGAAGCAGCACTCTGGGCTTATTTAAAAAAAAAAAAAAATACGACAGGCGCCTGGGTGGCTCAGTTGTTAAGCGTCTGCCTTCGGCTCAGGTCATGATCCCAGGGTCCTGGAATCGCGCCCCGCGTCGGGCTCCCTGCTCAGCGGGAGGCCTGCTTCTCCCTCTCCCACTCCCCCTGCTTGTGTTCCTGCTCTCGCTTTGTCTCTGTCAAATAAATAAATAAAATCTTAAAAAAAAAAAAAAAAGTTGGAATCCCTCTGTCAGTTGGAAGTGAATTCCTTTCGTGCTGGCTTGACTGATTTCGCGTGGGCGGCGCAGCTCCTGGAGACCTGCAGGCCCAACGAGGCGGTGTTCCCAGAACAAAAGTTCACGGCTGCTGCCCGCCGGCCGCTCCCCCCCCCCCCCGCCCCCAGGGCTCCGGCCCCTCCCTCTGCGGGCTTCTCTCCCCTCCTGGGACCGCGCCCCGCAGCCCCTGCACCGCGGCGGGAGCCACGTCCGCACGGCGCCCGCGCGCCACACACAGCACACAGCGCACGCTCGCACCACAGATACACCACACACACGCCACACACCACACACTTGCACCACACACACCAAAAAACGCACCACACACATGCCACACACACATCACACTTGCACCACAAACCACACACATATAACACACTTGCACCACACACACCACATACACACACACACAGTCTACACACACAACACCTGTCACACTCTCTCTCTTTCTCCCTCCCCACTGCATTTTATCCTGAGTGAATGAGAGGAGTTATTTAACTTATTCGAGCCAGTCAGGCTTCCAGAAAAAAAGGAAAACACAAAGGCCCACACTCTTACCAGAAAGACTAGAATGCATGGTCTTGTCCTTCTTAGCAAAATGAGGACCAACTTTTACGGAGCACGGGTGTCTTCAAAGAGCTTCACAAACGTTAACTAATTAAGCCGCCCCCCCCCCAACTGCTGAGGTCTGTGTAAAGCATGGTTGTCTGTGGTACAGATGAAGGAATCCAAAATGGGACAACAGCCCCAGCGCTCAGCTCCAGGTAGACCAGCCAACACGCTGACCTCTCTCTGCGAAGGGAGTCAAATTAGGACAGAAGGCGGGAACCAACTTTCCAGGTGCTAAAGGGTTAAGAAAGGAGGAAGACAGGGTGGCTGGCGGCTGGTGGCTGGTGACATGAGGTCACCTCCAGCTGACGTCCTGCCCTCACAGGGGGCACAGTCCGCTGGCTTCCTGCCTGTCACCCAAGACGGCCAAGCTGAATAGGCCAGGTTGGGCACAGGCGGCTGTGAGGCCAGGATGGGCCCAAACTGCCAGTGTCCACGGGGCCGGGGCAGCCACCACTTCTGCTCTCTTCACCCCGGGCTGGCAGATTCAGGCCTCAGAGAGGCTCATGGACTTAGTTCATTCATTTCTCATTTATGGGAGTGATTCATTATTGCCACATCAACGCACCTCACTCCCAGGCAAGAGTTTTCCAACACATCGCACTGACAAATCTTTCTGTATCTGAGAGAAAGTGCATACACTGTGTGAATTTACCAGTGGGATGGAAATTCTTTCTCAAGTGAAAGAGTTTCCAAGACCTGTATTTCCGTGTGGGCTTTTTCTGGAAGGCTGACCCTGGGCAGAATCTCTCCCCCCATTCAAACCCCTCCATAGAAGCAAGCATCCTTCCTCTCTGGGAAGGAGTCATGCACAGCAGGGCTTAACTTCAAAAGACCTGGTCCTTGGACCTGGAAAGAAGTGCTAGGCTCATTGTCTTATCATGGAAAATAACATTACTTAGTGGAGGCACCTTCCTCCATCTTGGCCCCATCACTGCCTAGATCCGCCCATCTAGGAAGATGTTTGAAAGAGGAACTGCCCAACTCAAGACCAAGGGCAACAAAAACAACACTGGCTTCTTTATTCATAGCTTGGGCTAACTGCTTATCTTAGGTCTCAGTGATTATTTTGGCACATAATATGAAGCACAGAGAAATACATTCACCTTTTTTTTTGTGAGGGCATTAAAGAGAAGATAAATCTGAAGGCAAAAGAGACACAGAAACAGAAGCACCTAGATACACCTTATAGAAAAACTTCAGAAGAGAGAATGAGAATTATCTAGGACTTTGTTCTGAGCCCTTCATGGGAAATCTTACCCATTTTTCATTTTGCTTAAACTGGGATTTTTTAATGAAAGTCATTTCTAAAATGCTGCTGTGGACATTTTTGTAGTAGGCATGAACTCAGGGCAAATGTGTCATCTCAAAAATACAGTTTAACCAGATGAGTTGTATGTAGGTCAAAGTGATTTGAAATGCTAGTTTAGATTAACTTTGATAGTCTCTTGCTAGGAACAATGTGAACACGTATCTGTACGAGGTTAAAAGGTACATGTTGGGTGTTCTTAATCAGTAGCTGTTGGTAATAGTATCAAGAGTTCAAATTCTGTGTCTGCTATTTACTCACTGAATGACCCCAGGCTAATTCACCCCTTCTAGACTTAGTGTTCCCATCTCTAAACAAAGAATACTTACCCCTCACAGGCTGTTATAAGACTTCAATGAGATGATGTCTATAAAACTCTAGTTCATAGGAAGCATTTCTTTGCCCCTGGATGTTTTTTTCCATAATTAATTTTATGCACCTTAGAAAATCAAATAATGACAAACTAATTCTAAAATTTATAGGTAGAGGCAAAAGACCCAGAGTAGGCAACACAATATTGAAAGAGAAGAACGAAGCCAGAGGACAGGTACGACCCAACTTCCAATACTTACTGCAAAGCTGCGGTGATCAAGACAGTGTGTTATTGGTGAAAAAATAGACAAACAGATCAATGGAACAGAACAGAGAGCCCAGAAATAGAGTCAACTGATCTTTGACAAAGGAGCAAAGGTGGTACAATGGAGCAAAGATAGTCTTCTCAACAAATGGTGTTGGAACAACTGGACATCCACATGCAAGAAATGAATCTAGACACAGACCTTACAGCCTTCACAAAAATTAGCTCACACTGGATCATAGACCTAAATATAAACTGCAAAACTATAAAACTCCTAGAAGATAACACAGAACACCTACATGACCTTGGGTATGGTGATGACTTTTTAGATACAACACAAAAGGTGTGATCCATGAAAGAAATCATTGCTAAGCTGAGCTTCATTAAAATTAAAAACTTCTGCTATGTGAAAGACAATGTCAAGAGAATGAGAAGACCAGCCACAACTGGGAGAAAATATCTGCAAAAGACATATCTTATAAAGGACTGTTATCCAAAATATACAAAGAACTCAAGAATAAGCAAACAACCCAACTAAAAAATTGGCCAAAGAGCTTAACAGACACCTCACCAAAGAAGATATACAGAGAGGAAGTATGAAAGCATGTTGCATATCCTATGTCATCGAGGAAATGAAAGTCAAAACAATGAGACACCAGTACATACCTATTAGAATGGCCAAAATCTGGAACACTGACCATGCCAAATGCTGGTGAGGAGTGAAGCAATAGGAACTTTCATTCATTGCTGGTGGGAATGTAAAATGGTACAGCTACTTTGGAAGACAGTTTGGCCGTTTCTTATGAAATTGAACATACTCTTACCACAATTCAGTAAATCACACTTTTTGGTGTTTACCCAAAGAAGTCGAAAACTTAGGTCCACACAAAAACTGTCCACGGTTACAGTGACTTTATTCATAAAGAACAAAACTAGGAAGCAACCAACATGTCTTTCGGTGGGTGACTGGATAAAGAAACTGTGGTACCTCCAGACAATGGAATATCATCAATCACTAAAAAGAAATCATCTATCAAGTCTTTAAGAGATCTGGAGGAACCTTGAATGCATGTTACTAAGTGAAAGAAGCCAATCTGCAAAGCCTTTATACTGTATGTCTCCAACTGTATAGCATTCTAGAAAAGGTAAAACTGTGGAGACAGTAAAAAAAAAAAATAACGGTTTCCAGGGGTTGAGGGCAAGGGGATACATAAGCAGAGTGCACAGGGTTTTTAGGGCATCCCCTCCATGGTGAGTATGTCATTACCTTGTGTTATTTATTGCACTTGGCTTTCTTGCACTTTGCAGATGCTGCATTTTTTACAAAGTGAGGGTTCAAGCCTTCAGTGGGGGGAGTCACTGCAGATGGGGTGGAAACAGAGAGCTAGAATCAGCCGTGGAGCCTGAAGATGGGACTGAGTTGCTGCAATCTCATGATAAAACTTGACCGGATGAGGAATTGCTTCTTATGGATGAGCAAAGAAAGTGGTTTCCTGAGATGGAATTGACCGTTGGTGGGAAATACTGTGAAGTCTGTTGAAATGGGAACAAAAAATTTAGAATATCATATAAACCTAGTTGATAAAACAGCCGCAGGGTTTGAGAGGATTGGCTCCAATTCTGAAAGAAGTTCAACTGTGGGTATAATGCTATCAAACAGTGTCACGTGCCAAAGAAATCATTCATGAAAGGAAGAGTCGATCGATGCATCGGGACTTCATTGTTGTCTTATTTTAAGAAATTGCCACCGCCATCCCAGCCTTCAGCAACCACCACCCTGATCAGTCAGCAGCCCTCCAAATCAGGGCAAGAGGTTTCAGCCAGCAAAAAGTTATAACTTGCTGAACGCTCAGATGATGGTTAGCATTCTTTAGCAATAAAATATCTTTTTAATTAAGATGTGTACATTGTTTTTTAGACATAATGTTATTGCATACTTAGATTACAGTATAGTGTAAATGTAACCTTTATAAGCACTGGATATCCAAAAAATTCATTTGACTCATTTTATTGCGATATTCACTTTACTGCAATATTCACCTTTTTGCAGTGGTCTGGAACCGGACATGCAATATCTCCAAGGTATGCCTGTATACATTTGTCAAAATCCATAGAGTATGCAACACCAAGAGGGAGTTGTAATGTGAACTATGGACTCTGGGTGATTATGTCAATGTAGGTCCATCGATTGTAACAAATGTCCACTCATGTTGATAAAGGAGGTGGCTGTGCGTGTCGGGGGTGGGGGCAGGAGGTGTATGGGAAATCTCTGTATCTTCCCTTCAGTTTTCCTGGGAACACAAAAATGCTTTAAAAACTAAAGTCTTAATTTAAAAAAAATCAAATGATGATTTGGTTATTTTACTTAGTGGAGCTAATCTCAAGGATGTCTATAAGGTTATTGAAATTTGTATTTTTGTTTCCTAGATCTTTTCATTAGAAATAAGGATTGATAACAGATGTTGACTACACTTATGGTGGTGAGCATTGCTAATGTATAGACTTGTGGAATCACTGTGTTATACATCTGAATCTAATATAACAGTGTATGTTGATTATACTTCAATAATAATTTTTTTAAAAAGAAATAAGGATTGATGAAAGAAAAAGAGGAGGTTAGGGAAGGAAGGAAGGAAGGAAGGAAGAGGGAGGGAGGGGGGGAGAAGATGATGAGCCTATGTTCAGCAAATAAGCATGAGTCCTTAAACTAGAGCTAACCCTACTCCATCCTAGCCTGTTCATCGACCTGTAAATCAGAAAGAAAGGAAAGGCCTTCCCCGCTGTTTGTTTCCTCACTCACTTGAGGTGCTTGCAGACACTTCCCCTGGACAAGCCATGGCCTGCTGCACCCATTTATGAAGCTCTTCTTTTTCTGGAAACAGTACACTGAATAAACCCTCCTGGAATTAAAAATATGTAAAAGCACCCAAATAGTAAAAATAACTAAAGAAAGAACTGCATTATACACAGTAAGAATTAGCTCAGTAAATACTTGTGGAATGAATTCTAGCCCTGAATGACATCTTTGGGCATAATGTACTCCACTTTCCGTGGGGCTGGCTGCCGAACTCTGACCCCATGTCAACTTTTTGTGTTCCTGTTGTCACTGCACGGACAGGAACTGCCATTTCACGTCACCTGCCTTCCAGGGTCTAGAGTGCATGTTGCAGACCACGTCCATCACAGCCTCTGCTGAAAAGGTATATTCCAGACCGCTCCAAGTGCCAAAGCCAGAGTTCTGAACAGATGCGCGTTGTAACTGACTTCTTCCGGGAGGGAGGGGGAGACAGACACAGACGGGCTTCTAGAGAGGGGAGCGAGTGGCAGCAGGTGGGATTCCAGAGCCAGCTTGGGGGTAGGTAGAGCGGGGGTGGGGTCCAGTCTCTCAGGAGGGATGGAGTTGGTGGGGGAGAGGAGGGACAGGCCAGGGCACTCATGTCATTATTTTTCAAAGTGAGAGCCTAAGAGAGGGTGTTAAAGAGACAACAAATCTGTTACTTTGACTTACAAAGTCAACCAGTTGAGAAACCAAAACAGCGTAATAACTATATTGGCAGGAGGGAAGAAGAACAGATGGACGTCTCTAATTTTTATGACAGAAATATATAGATATTGCCATAAATGGGTATTTTTTAGGAGGTATACATATATATAACTTAGTAACCTGGCAGGGATTACCACAAGGATCAGAAACAGTGACAGTTAAAGATTGCATTTACAAGGGTTATTTCTGCAGAGCTAGATAGGTGTGGAGAGGGTAGGGCAGGGAAATTCTTTTTTCCATGATAAACCTTCCTCCACGGTCAATACTCCCTGAGCCGTGTCTTGCTTACACAAGAAAGTTATGATCGGTGTTCGAAGGGCTCCTCACGCTGGTGTGTCAGCCCCGCTGGCTTGAGGGCCCATGACGGTGCATGACGGGAACCTCCCATGGGAGCCCAGAACAGCTGCCAGACCTCGCCAGCACCAGGGAACGCTACGCCAGGCACGAACAAATGAGTAAATCATAGAAGAAGAGTCTGTCTCATAACACATGTCATTCACGTAAGAGGCAACGCGGGCCATTTGATAAGCACAGGAATATGCCCTCCTTGCTCGGGGCCCCGGCCAAGCCAATACAAAAGCAAAACTGGCTGTTCCAGGGTGACACAGTCAAGCTGCTTCTCTCTGATACTCCTAACTCCTGCATCCCCTCCTAACCTATTCTAATTTTAAAAATAAGAAATTGGTATTGAAAATATTGAACAATACATCAGACACAAATCATTTCCCAAAGTGGCCTTGGCTGGCACCACCACTCTGGTGCTCCCTGGGGTGGCCCAGGGATCATTTCATTTAGACCCCACAGAAATCTGCACCAAGGACAGATGCCTCAACTTACAGAACCTTCCAGCAAACCTTAGTCCTTCTGAGACTTAAATCAAGATCCTCAACAGAAAAAGCTAAGACAAACACAAACAACAACCAGATTCTAGTTTTCAGCCAAGCTCAAAGAGCCTTTGTCAAAGCGAATCAAAGCTCTCCCGGTAGCCAGCTCATTAGGTTTAATCATCAACTGTGCTTATCAGATCCCTGATTTCTAAGTCCCTTGAAGACAAAAGGTGCAAAAAAGAATCCTTGTGTGCTTTGGAGATTGATTTCAAAGCAGGCCTTGAGGTCACCTGCAGAGATGCTTTAGGCAGCAATTATAAGCAGGAAACAAAATGCACTCATTTGATTTCATAAAATTGGACAGGACCCCTGATGCAGACCTACCCTTGAAATCTAAGCGTGGCTTGAAGCGCCAGTTCACACATCATATTTATCTGGGGGTGGGGGGAAGGCAAAAGGTTGGGGCCTCCTCTGACCCCCCTGGAAGTGCTCCTGAATTGTGATAGCTGGGCTGAGACCAGAGGGGACCTGTCAGGCTTACCTGCTAGAAACAAATGCTCACCTTGCTGTCCAAGCTTCTGGAAAAAAGGGATCCCTTGGATTGTCTGAGTTTGGCTTTCCTTGGCCCATTCTGCATTACAATTTAGACATTTGGGGTCTTTAGGTGGCGTTTAACTCAATCAGGGTGATGCACTTGATATATCTGAGAGTCAGGACCCAGATCCACGTTTCTAGTTCCATTATCCTATTCTGGGGAGAGCAAGCAAGAAGACCTACAGGTAGGTGATGATAAGAAAGAGTTAATATTATTATCAGTGAAATCTGCAGTAAAGCCCTTGATTTGCTCTCACCCTGAAGCTAGCCAAGGCATGGCATCTGATTGAAAAACCAAACAACCCAGAAGGCAAAGAATAAGTCAAAGAGCAAATGAAGTCTCTCCCAAAGGCCAAAGGAAGATTCCATCACAAGACACTGTAAACCTTCTTCCTACCTTCTTTTTCCACTCTCTCTATATCACATTTCAGTTTTTGGAGACTCCTCCCCAAACTTTTCTACCCTCTCCCAGGATGCTTGTATTACTTTCTCTCTCCCTTTTTCATACAGCAGCAGTTCTCAAAGCTTTCTGTTGAAAATCCCACCAAGTTCTCCCTTTCCGGGACTTGCTCTCTGTTCCTTCCCCTGTACTGTACCAAAAGATCAAGACCCAGCAGGTATTACAGACTAGGGGAGGGGGTCCCTGGAGGAGGACTGAGATCATGCGTGCATGTATAGTATGTAATCCCTGAAACGCTTTTGATACCATGTTGATGACCTACTATGTATTACACACCACATAAAACTCCTGAATGTAATAGGTGTCTAAACTGGGGTGTTCTAAGTATGCGCTGAGGTCACTGTTCCAGGGAGATGTGCCTTGATGAGAGGGTTTGATAATTAACTACATTTGGACAATGTGTTATCCCTTACACGTCTCCTGGAAATGCCCAGTGCACATTAAATTTCTGATAATTCCTGTGGTAAATATGCATATTTACCATTGGTCAACCTGGTGTTGCCCTAACTTATTTGATCACTAAACTTACTCAATTGTGGGGAAAGAAGTCGTAATGTCAGCAGCACACTTGACCCACACAAATCTAGAGAACAGATGCTTGTTCTGTGTTTGCAGGTGCTGGAGAACAGGGCGGGTCTCCACCCTGATTTATTGCATATTTGTGGCAGTGTAGATATGGGCTTGATTATTCTTGATGGGGAGGTTTTATTTCCCAGGCATAGAAGACGGGTAAAGATGAGCCAATAAGACAACTCAGTGGTGGCTTTAGAACCGAGAGAGAAACCCATGATGGGACCCCAGCAGTGCTGGGGGGAGAGGGAGCCCCTGTGAACCCACCGGGGAAGGCAGAGAGGGGCAAGTGCCTCAGAGATCCGAAGGTCAGACCCGAACCCAGAAGCTAGCCCTGGCTTGCATGGGGGCACACATGATGTAAATCCGCAGCACCACACTGAAGCCCTACATTGAAGCTTGCTCTAGACTCTGGCTGGTAACTAGAAACAGAAAAGTCAGTAAAGCAACTCGGTGCTACTGGATGAGATTTATCCTCAGAAATGGTTATGACTTTCCAAAAGCCCCCAGATCCTTTTGTTTTCTTTCTCACACTCCCTTTCTCCACCAACCCCACCCCCTCACTCAGCAGCATGGTTTCTTAAATCAAATAAACTTAGCATGATTGTAAGACCCGGAGAAGGTTGGCGAGCCTGACTTGCCTGAAGAAGGGAGTCCCTTCCAGCCTGGAGCCAGCCCCGGATAACCGGCATCCGGGCTGCTATTTTGAAAGGCGGCTTTGCGATACGTGGCTCTAGGCATTTTGTTATTTTGCTGTTCGCTTTTGGAACTTCTTGAAACAAACCTCAAAGAAGAGAAAACTCCTGTCTGAAACAGATTCCTTTTAGGATCCAAGAAATGACTCACACAGGCTGTTTTAGCATTTATGCTCCCCGTTGAGTTAAAATGATTAGACTCATGAATTCTATTTTTGAAATGCAGACTCTGTACCCAGAATATTCCTCCAGAACAACAACAAAAAAACTGGGAGGAAAATGACACCCCTATTTACATATTTGCTATATCTAAGTATATGCTATTTGCCCACTTACTTTGGTCTTTCATCGTCTATTTTTTCCATCAGATTAAAGAGCTCCAGCAAATTCTTCAGTAAAGTTGCCGAAACTGTTCTTTTTTTTTATATATTCAAGTAGCCACTGTACAGTACATAATTAGTCCTTGATGTAGTGTTCAATGATTCATTAGTTAAGTGTAACACCCAAGGCTACATGCAAGCTAGTAATATAGAAAGTTCTATATTCACCAAATGTCCACTGACAGATAAATGGATAAGCAACATGCAGTATATATACTCGATGGAATATTATTTAGCCTTAAAAAGGAAAGAAATTCTGAAACATGTTACAACACGGATAAACCCTGAAGACATGATACTAAGTGAGATAAGCCAGTCACAAAATGCTGCATGGTTCCACTTACGTGAGGTCCCTAGAGTAGTCAAGTTCACAGAGCCAGAAAGCAGAACGGAGCTTCCCAGAGGCTGGGGCGAGTGGGGACTAGGGAATGACTATTTAATGGGGATGAAGTGTGAGTTTGGGAAGATGAAAAAGTGCTGGAGGCGGATGTGATGAGTGCTGTACAACGGTGTGAATGTCCTTAATGTCATCCAACTGTACATTTCAGGATGGATAAAATGGTAAGTTTTTGTTATGTATATTTCACCAAACACGCACACAACGTTCTCTTCCCTCTGGGAGCAGATGTAGAACAATGCCCGTGGCCTGAAGCTGCCCCCTGCTTTGTTTTGATCTGAGCAACCCACTACTCCAGAAATAACCAAATTGCTTGCTCTTCAAAGCTAATGCCCAGCCGGACCTAAGTCCTACTTCATCACAGAACTGGCACGTTCCCACCGAGGGAGGTGGTTTTCTTACAGCATGTGATGGGCGGTCTTGGCAGGAGGCAGGTGCAAGCTTTCCTTCCTGGGGAAAAGTCCCAACCACAGAAATGTGATGGCTCCTGAGATTGTCTCAGTCACTGTAGTCCTTACATAAGTTAACGTGCGCGCCCCTTTGTTCTTGCGTAATAAACAGCTGCGAGGGTTCATGGACACATGGCTCTCCATTCAGCCATAAACTTCACTCTAAAGACTGCTCTATGTTTCATTTCAACTTGTGCAGCAAGCCCAAGTTTTTAAGCGTTTCGTTTGTTAGATAATTTTTGATTACTCCTATAAAGCAATGTTGCTCATAATAAAGGACTTCATGTGTCCCTATTAAGAACAACGAGCCACGCTAACCACAACCCTCAAAAGAAGTATTGTTATTTGGGATTTAAATAAAAAAATAAAGATCTTTATTCTTGCCACTAGAGTAAAGGTCTTTTGAGAACTTCATTTTTGGAAGAGTCTCTGGCATGACCATAGACACAATAAACACCCATATCATATGCATTCTCATGCTTTCCCTTTTAAAGCACATTGTGCATTTTAGAATTGCATGTTAAAAGATATATACGGCCAGGTGAGTGACCTCCGTAACATCCTCAAAACAATACTTGTTAAATATAATCTTCTTAACTAGATTTGTCCCGAGCATCTTATTCATTGTACTCAAGTAGCCACCTTTCTCTATTTACAATGGACCCGGATGGATTTTGGAGAAGTAAGGATTGTGGGGGACTGAGTGTGTCAAACAGAGACCAAATTGTCAGATAAACTTTACGAGTTAAAAGTCTGCCACCTGTTTTTCAGATGCAGGCCATTCTCAATTTCTTAATTGGGGCGAATTTGGAGTGATGTTAAAGCACTCTGGTTGGCTTTATATTCTCACTTGTGGACCACTCCAGCTGATGTACCCTAGGGGCCAAGAAGGTGGGGAAGATGGATAAGAACTCAATTAACACCAGTTTCCAGGACCCCTAATTAGGAAGCTCTCTTTTTGGCCAGGACTGTGGGAGTTACCACATAATACAGTGTAAAGGGCGTGGGGCTTAGCTGGATTTGATTATTGCCACTTGAGATGCAAGGCTGGGCACCATCTTGCACCAGCCAAGACAACCGGCTCTTATAAGGGCAGAAAATTAACTTAGGCATGGTCATCTTCATCTCAGCTCTGTTGACCTCCCCCTGCCACTCTTTTCCACCATCCTTTAAAGTTTGGGCAGAAAGAAGAATGAGATTCTTTTGGAGATCCTAAGATAAGCCACAGGAAAGCCCCTCCCAAAAAAGTTTATATTTTGTGGTCATAGAAGGCAGGCATGGTTGGAGCCCAGCACAGAAAAAAAAAAAAGCCCAACGCAAACCCTAAAGGATGCTGGGAAAAGACCTCCCTGGTTCTCAGAATGAGAGCGTGGGGGGTGGGTATGAAGCGGTGTCCTTTGCTCTGGAAGGGCGGGTGGCCGACACAGGCATGTCCTGAACTTTTAGAAACTCTTGACTGGAAAGAACCAGATGAGATGGTGCAGGCAGGGCCAGCCCCTGATGAAGTTGCAAGCTAGGGCCTCTATATCCCCAGCGACAGATAGATGGCAGGTTAGGTGGGCAGTCAAGCAATAGCTGTGCTAAGACTTCAATGGTGGAAAGGAGCCAGGAAAGCTTTGTATGGGGGTACCACAGCAAGTGCAAAAGCCCTGAGGAAGGAAGGGCTTGGGGTGTTCAGCTAGCAACCCAGTGTGTGGTTGGAACAAAAGGAAAGAGAGACGTGTAGGTAGCTGAGCTTACCCATGGGCAAGATGCCCTCACTCAGAGCTCAAAGGGGAGGAGTGAAGGTGGTGAGGACTCCAAGCATCCTCTGGGGCACTCTCTGTTCTCACCTGAAGCCCTGGCCCACCCAGAAGGCCAGTGGACAAACCGACTCAAGAGCCAGCAAGACTGACCTCCTTGTCACTTGTACACACCACTGATGGAGGCTTATACCTGCCCCAGTATCCCGCCATCGCCCTTAAACGTTTCAAGCCATTTGCCACATACCATGTATAGCTTATTGTATTCTCAACAAAGAAGACCAAGCCAAGACCCCAGCCCATCCTCTCCACCATTCTGTTTTTCTTCATGGTGTAGTCAGACCAGTCCTCCTCAACCGGGGGTGATTTTCCCCCTGGGAGACATTGGCCATGTTTGGAGACATTTTTGGTTGGCACAAATAGTATGGGGACGTTACTGGCATCTAACGGGTAGGGGCAGGATGCTGTTAACTTCCTACAGTGCATGGGACAACCCCCTAACAACAGAGAATTATCCCATCCAAAATGTCCATAGATGGAAAAGAAGAAAGACCATCCCAGGGAGATTACTGGGGAGAATTTTGTTCCAGAAAAAAAAAATGACCCAGAAGAAAGCTGGCTCAGCTCCTTTCAAAATTAAATACCTCCGTCCTTTGTCACACATTGGAAAACAAGTGAGTTTCTATTTCAGTCTGTGGGGTGGGTTTTCTGCCTGTTTGGCTGGCTTTTTTGGCTGATGCATCATGGACAGCTCAGTGTGGCGTGCTGTGTATCAGGAAGAGAAGTCCCAGAATGGGCCGGAGATATACACCTGGGCAGGTGGATCACCCTCAGAGCCCCCAGAAGCTGGCACACACCCAGCTGGGTCCTCCCCAGGGGAAATGACTGGAGGCAAGGCTTAAAGTTGTAGGGACTTCCTGGCATCATAGGTTTGCCCTTTTAGACTTTTCCCCTCCTTTCTTGCATGGCCACAGGGGCTCCAAAATTCAAAGCAGGGGTGTATCTAAAAATACCCTTGAATAGATATGTCAGCAATGTCATTGTTATGGGCTGAATTGTGTCCCCCTCAAATTCGTATGCTGAGGTTCTAACCCCCAGGACCTCAGAATGTGACTGTATTTGGAGGTAGGGTCTTTAAAGAAGTGATTAAGGTAAAACGAGGTCATTACGGTGGGCCCTAATCCAATATGACAGGTGTCCTGAGAAGAAGAGGTAGATTAGTTCACAGACACGCACAGAGGGATGACCATGTGAGGACACAAGGAGAAGACAGTGTCTACATACCATGGAGAGAGGCGTCAGGAGGAACCAGCCCTGACACCCTGATCTTGGACTTCCACCCTCCAGACTGCGGGATAATAAACTTTTGTTTAAGCCCCTAGTCTATGTTACTTTGTTGAAACAACCTAGCAAACTAACACAGCAGTCTTAGAGCTGAGAGGGGTTCAGGAATTCTCCCGTGCACCCTGCTTCCCAGAACCACCATCTCCTGTGGACATAGTCGGATCACTGCTGGGAGCCAGGGGGACCTCATGACTCAAGAATTTGTTTAGCAGGACGTATTAGTTTTCTCCTGCTGCTGTAACAAATCACCACACGCTTGGGAGTTATAAACAACAGCGATTTATTCTCTCACAGTTCTGGAGGCCAGAATCCAAAAGCAGTCTTCCTGGGCCGTGCTCTGTCCCCGGGCGGCGGGGAGAGCCTGCTGCCTTGCCTCTCCCGGCATCTGGAACTGCGTTCCTTGGCTCGCGCCCCTCCTCCATCATCACGTTACCTTCTCCTCTTCGGTCTGCGTCATATCTCCCTCTGTCTTCCTTTCATGAAGCCCGAGGTGGTATGCAGGGCCCACCTGGATCATCCAGGATACTGTCCCATCTCCAGATCCTTAATCACATTTACAAATCCCTCTCACCATGTAAGGGAACACATTTGCAGATTCCAGGGATTAGGACATCTTTGTGGCCAGGAGTATTATTCAGCCTACCACAGGCCTCAAGGCAGGTTTCTTGTGTCAGACCGTTCCACTGGTCACCAGCCAGCCCGGGGGGGCAGGTGGCCAAAGTGGCAAAATTGTGCGACACAACCTAACTTGGCAACCTGTGGATTAGAGAAGCTGGGGTATGGCCGACCCTCTAGTGGGCCATGCTTACAAGTTGGCCCAGAATATTTTCCTCATATTTTTGAAGACAGCTTTGGATGAAAGGAAGAAAGGTCAGATAACAAGCGCAGTGTTAAGGATGAGACCCTTCCCTTGGGCCAGAAGTCACCCACTCTATTGAAGGAAGGTAACAAGCAGAATCCAAGAGACTTGGAAAATTCTGGAAGGGGTGACATCCCCATCCCCAGACCTCCTCCTTCCCCACAAGGTTGTGCAAAGTACTGCTTAGGGGAGGTGAGCACACGCCCTTCTCTGCCGCCCTAGCCCGAGCATGGCCGGGTGCAATTTGCAAAGTGTTTGTGGAGGTTTGGCTTAGCTCACGTTCTTTCCCCGACCCCGCAGTTTTCCCCCTAAAAGCATGCCTTTTAAGAAGTGGCCCCCAAATAGTCACAGGGAGCTCTAATACTAACAAACACATCATTAAACATATACGACTTCCTTCCAGTACATTCCGTCCAGATGCAAGAGGACAGCTAAGACTTTTATTTTCAGACCACCCTCATTACTGTTCCCGCCCACTCTCGTTTTATTAAGTTGCCTTCGGGCGAAAACAAAAACAAAAGAAGTCATAAAGATCTAAGCTGCTGCTTCTCCTTTTTCTTTTTTCAATTAAAGGAAGCTAAGGAGGCAATCTCCAGTTCCAGAAAACGGCTGAAGACATCTCCTCATTTTCTCTATTTCGCAGGTCCGGAGAAGCTGAGGCTGTTCGTAAGCCTGGGGGGCCTCCCAAGCAAAGTCCCCTTCCCGGGAGGAACAAAGGCTTCGAGCTGTCAAGCTGGCCAGAGCCTGCTGCCCACCTGCCCACTTCTACCAGGGCCAAGTGGGGTGGGCTGAACTGTGTCCCCAAGAGAGCGTGTTGAAATCCCGACCCCCAGTACCCATGAATGGGATCTCACTTGCA
Source organism: Neomonachus schauinslandi (assembly GCF_002201575.2). NCBI lineage: Eukaryota > Metazoa > Chordata > Mammalia > Carnivora > Phocidae > Neomonachus > Neomonachus schauinslandi. Next base: position 6,553,929 of record NC_058403.1, on the reverse strand, counting down.
AATATAATCAAGTTAAGATAGATGAGACTGAATCAGGCTGAGGCCTACATCCGCTGACTGGCGTCCTCATAAGAAGAAGGAATTTGGACACGGACACACAGAGGGAGGATGGCGTGGGGATGCGGGGACCCGGGCACAGCGCCCTGCGATGGGTGTGCTGGTCTGCACACCCCGGAGAAGCCGGGACGGCCCGAGGCCTCCAGAAACCAGAAGAAAGCAAGGACGGAATCTCCCTCTGAGCCCCCGAGAAGAAATCAACCGTACTGACACCTGGATTTCAGACTCCTGGCCTCCAGAACTGGGAGGCAATTAATTTCTGTTGTTTTAAGCCGCTCAGTCTGTGGTGGTCTGTGCTTTACAGCAGCGCCCCTAGCAAATGACACACAGGGTTAGACCCTAAGACGCCCCTTTTGGTCCCTTGAACACAAAACCTGCTGTCTGGCTTCTGCTTCTCCCGGCCTCTCTGGACGTTTCCTAAGCCTGCTTTGGGCTGCAAATCTGAGTAAGAACCACCAATGGCCTCATGGGGGTTGACCAGCTTTGAAGGGGGAGGAAATGGAATGCCTCGTTCCAGCCCTTCCTCCCCCAAGTTCTCTTAAGGTAGGGGAGAAAACAAAACGTAGTACGTGGTCCCATTTTTGGAATTATTTTGCCATACCTTGTGTTGTGGGCTGAATTGTGTTCATGTAAAATCCATGTCGAGGTCCTCACCCCCAGTACCTCTATGAAAAGTAACTGTATTTAGAGAAAGAGATTTTTAAGAGGCGACTAAGGTAAAACGCAGCCATGAGGGTGGACCCATCTCTAATCTGACTGTGTCCTCATAAGAAATCAGAACACAGGGGCGCCTGGGTGGCTCAGTCAGTGAAACGTCTGCCTTCGGCTCAGGTCATGATCCCAGCGTCCTGGGATGGAGCCCTGTATCGGGCTCCCTGCTCAGCGGGGAGCCTGCTTCTCCCTCTCCCTCTGCCACTCTGCTTGTGCTCTCTCTCTCTCTCTAATAAATAAACGAAATCTTTTTTTAAAAGAGAGAGAGAGAGATCAGGACACAGACAAACACAGAGGGATGACCATGCAAGGACATAGGGAGAAGATGGTGTCTACACACCAAGGAGAGAGGCGTCAGAAGGAATCAGCCCTGCCGGCACTTTGATGTTGGACTTCTGGCCTCCAGAACTGTGAGCAAATACATTTCTGTCATTTAAGCTCCCAGCCTATGGTACTTTGTTATGCAGTCCAATCTAACCACTACACACTGGGCATTTCTGTGTCTCTGGTGGATCATAAACTCCTGAGCACTAGAACTATGCCTCTTCATCTTCAAATTCCCAGTATTTAGAATGTGCCTGGCACGATTAAAAGGCATAAGAATGATAATGATAATAAAATAACACCAATAACTATCATTTATTGAGACTTTACTACGTGCCAGGCCCTGTGTCTAGAACTTTATACTTAATCCTCATGGCCATAACGTAAGCACTATAATTATCTCCATTCTAAAAATGAGGATCCTGGGGCACCTGGGTGGCTCAGTCAGTTAGGCATCTGACTCTTGATTTCGGCTCAGGTCATGATCTCAGGGTTGTGAGATCGAGCCCTATGTCAGGTTCTATGCTGGGCACAGAGCCTGCTTAAGATTTTCTCTCTCCCAGATATTTGCAAATGACATATCAGATAAAAGGCTAGTATCCAAAATCCATAAAAACTTATCAAACTCAACACCCAAAGAACAAATAATCCAATCAAGAAATGGGCAGAAGACATGAACAGACATTTCTGCCAAGAAGACATCCAAATGACCAACAGACACATGAAAAAGTGCTCAACATCGTTTGGCATCAGGGAAATCCAAATCAAAACCTCAATGAGATACACCTCACACCAGTCAGAATGGCTAAAATTGACAAGTCAGGAAATGACAGATGTTGGTGGGGGTGCAGAGAAAGGGGAACCCTCCTACACTGTTGGTGGGAATGCAAGCTGGTGCAACCACTCTGCAAAACAGTATGGAGGTTCCTCAAAAATTGAAAATAGAGCTACTGTATGACCCAGCAATTGCCCTACTGGGTATTTACCCCAAAGATACAAATGTAGGGATCCGAAGGGGCACATGCACCCCAATGTTTATAACAGCAATGTCCACAATAGCCAAACTATGGAAAGAGCCTAGATGTCCATCAACAGATGAATGGATAAAGAAGATATGGTATATATATATACAACGGAATATTATGTGGTCATCAAAAAAATGAAATCTTGCCATTTGCAACGACGTGGATGGAACTAGAGGGTATTATGCTAAGCCAAATAAGTCAATCAGAGAAAGACAAGTATCATATGGTCTCACTGATATGAAGAATTTGAGAAACAAGACAGAGGATCATGGGGGAAGGGAGGGAAAAATGAAATAAGACGAAACCAGAGAGGGAGACAAACCATAAGAGACTCTTAATCTCAGGAAACAAACTGAGGGTTGCTGGAGTGGAGGGGGGTGGGAGGGATGGGGCGGCTGGGGGATGGACATTGGGGAGGGTATGTGCTATGGTGAGCGCTGTGAATTGTGTAGGACTGATAAATCACAGACCTGTACTCTTGAAACAAATAATACATTATATTTTAATTTAAAAAATTTAAAAAAAAAAGAAGTAGTAAAATTTTAAAAAAAAGATTTTCTCTCTCCCTCTCCCTATGCCCCATCCTTCCTCCCTCTCAATAAATACATTAATTGATTGATTAATTAAAATAAAAATGAAGATCCTGAGGCACAGAGAGGTGAGGAAACTTGCCTACAGACACACTGCTAGTAAGTGGTGCATGTAGTGGGCTGAATACCGCTGACCCCAAAGATGTCTGCATCTTAATCCCTGGCACCTGTGAATTTTACTAAAGAGACTTTGCAGGCATGATTAATTTAAGGACTTTGACATGGAAGATCATCCTGGATTATCCAGATGTACCCTAAATGCCGTCACAAGGCAGGGGGAGATCCGACAGAGGAGAGGGCAGCAGTGTGTCTACTGAAGCAAGATACTGCGCTGCTGGCTTTGAGGATGGAGGAAGGGACCTCCAGCCAGAGATAGCGGGGCCTCCACATGCTGGACCAGCCAAGGAATGGATGCTCCCCTAGAGCTTCCAGAGGGAGCTCAGCCCTGCCAACACCTTGGTTTCGGCTCAGTGAAACTGATCTCAGACCTCCAGCCTCCAGAACTGTGAGACAACACATTTCCATCGTTTGAAGCCACTAACTTGTGATGCTTTGTTACAGCCACGGAGGAAGTCCCTACAGCAGAGAAAGGGTTTAAGACCCTGTATTCTGTCTTCAGAAACTGCATGGTTGTTTTGTTTTATTTTGTTAAGATTTTGAAAAGCTTTCTTCTTCAGGTTTTGAGATTTAAAACATTTTTTCATGAGGCAAATTTCGTAGAGTGAAATGCGCAATGCATTTTGACAAATGTAAATACCTGTGCAGGTCCCACCCCAATGGGAGAAAAGAGCACACCATCCCCCTCTCCAGTCAGTCCATCCCGTGTCCTGAGGTGGTGGCCAGTGTCCCAATTCCTATCACCCTAGATTGATTTGCCTGTTCTTCAACTTCCTTAAATAAGAGCATATGTTGTTTGTGCGTATTCATACTTGTTGCTTCTCATCCATACACAGTTTATCATTTGTTTGGTGTCCCCAAAGACTATACTTTCAGGGATCATTTCTATAGTATGTTTGGTGTCCCCAAGAGGGAATTTTGAACATCTCCTGCACCGCTGAAGTCAAACTAGAGAGAAACACAGGAGTGGTGCCCACGCCAGCCAGGAGGGCCATGTGGTGGGATTTGTTGTGAGCCTGAAATGGGACGATCTACAAAAGTCCTGGGATGGTACCTCTCCAGCACACAGTTAGTGCCCCAGAAACAGCCCTTTGCTAAAGAGAGTTCGTCCGTCTGAAAAGTAAGCAGCTTTGGACCATATGGCCACAAAATGACATTTTATGAACTGTAGAGAAGGAAAGACTTTCCTCTACCCTCCTAGGTTTCGTAGCTGAGTGCATGAAATAAACAGACAACAGGCACATTAACAGTGGAAAAGTAGACAAATGTATTCATTTTTAATATTATGCACTCAGGGGCGTCATAGGAAAAAAAGAGAATACCCCAAAATGGGTGGGATTTGAAAGCTTATATATGTCCTCACAGGGGAAGGGGAAAGCAGAGGGCATCTCAGAAGACGCGATGGGGAGTCTGACAGTTTGGGACAGAGTGTGTCTGGGTGCAGGGCCGACTTCTAGTCTCATGTCTCTCATGATGAGAGTCCATCTTCCCTCCTGAAGACACACCCAGGAGGGGACTGACGATGACCGAGGTCCTTCTGGAGGATCTGTCTTCAGGCAGATGATGGGGTTGGGAGAGAACCTCGCCCGTCTGCTGTTTTCCAGTGCCTTCGGGTCAAAGTAATCAGTGTACCAAAGTGGCACATATTGACATGGCATGTCCTGAAGTCCTTCAAAATCGTATTTCTTTTACTCTTGCTAAAACCTTTGGACTGCTCTTTCTGTCCTCCTGCTACCCAACTGCCATTCACAGTTCCAGAGACTAGTCCTCAAATTCTGCGTAGGACACAGAGATCTTCATTTACATTCATCACCAACAACTGTGAGCGCTGACAGCGTTTCCTTCCAGCGTGACACATTACATAGGTCTAGCATGAAAGACCTCCAGAAACAGCCCCAACACTTCCTCTTCTCTCCCTCTCTCCAACTTCAGGCTCACAGAAATGGATCCTCAGCCTCTCCTGACTAGACATGCATATACGCATGTACAGTATCAGAATAAACTTTGGAGCATCCCCAGGCAACAGGAGATCCAGAAGATGAACAATAACTCATAGCTACTTGTCTGCACCTCCTTTTTATAGGCACCACCTACCCTAAAACTTGTGTTTAGCCTTATTTTTTTAATACCACCATTTTATTTCACATACGTATTCTTAGAAACATACTTTTTAGTTTTAGCTGTTTTCTACTCTTGCCAAAGGTTTATCATATTGAACATAATTTTCTGGGATTCATATTTTTCAAGGTTAGGTAGCCAAACTCATTCGCATGGTGGGGGTAGTTGTAGTTAATTCTTTCTTACCACTGAGATATCCCATTACGCGACTGTGCCACCATGTGTTTATCCACCGTCCAGCTGGTGGGAGTGGGTTATTTCCAAGGTTTTGCTCTTCCTAACAGTGCTGCTTGTAAAGATGCTTCTGCAAGTTTCCCCTTCGGTATGTGCCTGGCATGGAAGTTCAAGTTTACAAGATCATGCCAGAGTCTTCCAAAGCAGCTACACCCATTTTGCACCCACAGCGAGTGGTCTGTAGTTCCCTCACTGATGAGGAAAGTAAGAATGGCTCAGGAAATGGAGCTGGAGCCTTTCCATGTGGAAGAAATGAAAGTGGGCCCTCACCTCATGCTATCCACACAACTCCAGGTAGCTCTAGGACTCAAATGCCAAAAGCAGAAAAGTAGAAAAGTGATGTGAATACTTTCCTAACATGGGTAGGGAAGGGCTTCTTAAGACACCAAAGGCACAAACCATAAATTAAACACTTGACAATTTTGACTCTTTTAAAGTTAGTAACTTCTGTTCATCATAAAATACCTTGAAGAAGGGGCGCCTGGGTGGCTCAGTCGGTTGAACACCTGACTCTTGGTTTCGGATCAGGTCATGATTTCGTGGTCGTGAGATCGAGCCCTGCCTTGGCTCCACATTCAGTGCGGAGTCTGCTTGAGATTCTCTCTCTCCCTCTCCCTCTGCTCCTCCACTTTCTCTCTCTAAAATAAACAAACAAACAAACAAACAAACAAACAAACCTTAAAGAAAGTGAAAAGACAAGATGATACTTTAATACACATAACAAAAAAAGGATTAGAATCAGAATATATAAAGAACCCCTATGAAATAAGTCAAGTCCAAACAAACACAGATATGCCAATTTTAATATAGATGTGATATATATACATTCTCTGACATTTCAGAGAACACAAAACAAAAGCAATAAACATATAAAGGGACATTAGATCTCATTTGTTACCAAGAAACTACAAATGCAGACCATAAGGAGGTATGGGTTTTGCACTCATTTGATTGGCAAAACCGAGGCTGCCTGGCCGTGCCAAGTGCTGAAGGAGGGTCACTGTGGCTGTCACCTCTCCGTCCATGTCCCCACTCTCTGGCAGCCACCACCATCTATGCATCTCTCTGCAGACCTCCAGGACCCCCCGGGGGGTTCTCTGTTCATGCTCTGGCCCTCCCACAATGCCTTCTTCACAGAGTAGGAGCTGTGCCTGGTCTTTTCAAAGATCTGAATCAGGGTCCCTCCCCTGCAGCTCCTGGGGCTGGTTCCTGAAAGAGCTCTTCCTGACCACCCACTCTGAAGTCACTTCCTCGGCTGCTTCCCTCTGTCACCGCACACCACAGTTTCCTGCACGGCTGTCCTGCTCCCTGCTCCCCCCAGGAGGAAGGAAAGGAAAACACCCCTTCCTGAGCCTGGATCAGGTCAGCCTGGGGGAGCAGGAGTTTTAGCAAAGGGAGGTTTCCTCGGGTGTCGGGAGAGCACCCTGTAGCATCCCATGCGTAGCTCTGCCCAGGACTCTACCTAAAGGCAGTCCTTCCATTTCAGGGCTCCCCAGCTACCACAATCCCAGGCGAGCACACACACACGCACATGCACACACAGCCCTGGGATTTCAGTCTCTGCACACACACACATGCACACATGCACACTCACTGCAGATTAAACACTCCACAAACTTTATTTCTTTGAATCCTCACAGCAACCCTGCACACGAAGTTGGTGTCATTGCCAAGCCCCCTGTCACTGTACGGACGAGGCTCTGAGAAGTGAAGCCCGTTACCTGAGGCATCAGCTCATGAGTGGTGGAGCTGAGCTTCGAACACAGAGCTGACATTGTGTCACTTCCTGGAAGCTGCAGGATCCTCACAGCAACCCAGAGAAGGCACGTGCAAGGACACACCTCATGCCCACACAGACCCCACGACCAACTGTGAATCACCACACATTTCTGTTTACCTGTCAGGAACTTGGCCTTTTCTGTCTGCGTCAAAGGTAGGAGGTAGAGGATGGGGAAGTCACTGCTGCCTTTAAATATATTTTTAATAGCCTCCCCATTCTCGTTGTTACACAATGGAAAATGTGGGAGGAAACAGGCTGCTTTTGCCCATCTGGTGCCTTTGTCCATGATAGAAAAGCCTCCCCTTCCTCCAGATAGACCAGGTGCTCATCCGGGCTCATAGACTGTGTAATGAGCAAAGGCAAGCTCAGCCCCACGGAGCCCTCCTTTGGGTGCCTGGTGCAGGCCGCAACCTGTGCAACTGTACATAGCAGCCCTGTGACAGGAGAGGAGATCAGCTTCAGATGCAGTGGGCTGGAGGTAGCTTTTACTCTGGTTGGTTTTGCCAAACCTCCCGGTGCCACGCTCAGAACAGAGGAGCAAGGAGAGAGAAGCGCCAGTCTACCCCCAGCAGGGACTGCAAACCTGTTCAAAGAGAAATGTGCCTCTTCCCAACGCCACTAACAGCTCCAGAAGTGCTTCTCCCATTCCGTGTGTCTCTCCCTGTTCTCTCCTCTCTCTCTGTTAGGACCTTTCTCTGTGTCTCCCCCCCTCCATGGATTCTATTTAAATTTGCTGCAACAACCACGGAGGACTTTACAGAATCGCTCCGTTCAGAGTGCAGGCCTGAACCCCGCCTGCGATTGGCCAGGGACCCCGTTGCCTTGGCAACGTGACTGGCGCTTCCTGCCTGACCCCCTGTGCTGGCATCCCCTTCATTACCCTCAGCGACACCATAGATTATTAAAGCACTTCAATTAAGTCAGCTTTGGTGTGGGGGTCTTAATCGTTTTTGCAGGGGCAGGACCCATCCCCCTCTGCGGGGACCCTTGCCGCCCTGCGGCAGCTCAAGAATCAGTTCGGCAGGCAGGGAGGGAGGGACACAGGGGATGCCAGGGAGCCAAATCAAGCAGGCAGGGCTCCTACCCTGGATCCAGGATTCCGAATGGCTAAACCTTGCATTTTTAATTTTGACCAGCCTCTAACTGAAATTCATCATTTCCTTCCAATATGCGTGTAGGCAACAATCACAGCATGTGTGCGGTCCTTGCGACCCTGACAACAATAAAAATCACGTGATTCCACACCATGTTCCATGTACTATAGATACCTGGACGCATCATTTGTGCCCACCACCACTTCAAAATGGGCATGGGTGTTAGGCCTCCCCATGGGTCCTGTCATGGGTCTGCTCATGATATAGCATATAGGTGGCTCTATCATTCATTTGTTTTATCATTTTAGCTTAATATAACTGATTTCCTTTATAACCCATGTGTTCTATTTCACACACTTAAAAACCTTACTCTGAGAAGGGGCCCACAGGCTTCGCGGACTGCCAAAGAGGGCCATGGGCATATATGGTTAAGGATCCTGGAAAAGAAAAGGTACCATCGCTAATGTTGTCCATTCTTATCAGTGTTTCTCCCTTTGTGGAACCTCATTAAGAGGACATACATCCGTACTGATCTGTTGTTCAATCCACTGATGGATAGATACAAAACTCTGGATAGGTATAGATAAATCTGTGTATGGGGTATGGAGAGAGAGAGAAAAAGGAGAGACAGGTGGGTTTGTTTGCAATGAAAATTAGTGATTTCAACATTTGTTTACCTCTATGTTTGATGATTTCTAGTCCTTTACACATGGAAATGGAAACAGGTGAATTTGACCTGGGCTTTCTAGTGGGGAAAAACATATTTAAAAAATTAAGACCCAAGGCACAGACGATCATCTCATGAAGCCCGTTGCTTGCTGGAAACCATTAAACTGGTTATTTAAAACCTAATTCTGTTGTAATTAATTCTACCAAGGTAGACACTGAAGGGGGATCCTATCCAAGATACATAGAGCACACACAAAGCCCCAGAACTAGTGTTAAGAATTTTATATATATGACCTCTCATTTATTCATTTCTTTGCTTTGTGTGATAAGTACTCATGTGCCCAGCAACAACCCAGGTGCTTCAAAAGCATTAGCTTATCTAAATTATTCACCACATGCTGGCATCAACCACTGCCCCCATTTTCAGATGAAGAACTGAGGCGCAACAATATAGTAACTCAGTGAAGTCCCCATAGACCAGCTTGGTGCCCCTACCTCTGGCTCCACATCCCTAAGCCAACCCCCCCGCCCCCCAGTGCTCCGGGCTTCCCCTCAGGCTCCTGGCCATTCCAAGTCTTCTCACCACTGCTGCCTGGTAGGACTCAAATCCAGGTCTTTCTGAATGAGCACACGCACCAACCATCAGGCCTTCCTGAGCTGTCATTCAGGTGGGGAAACAGGCATCAAGGAGCTCAAGGAGTTTGGTAAGATCACGCCTTGGACTGCTTGGGAAATCCTCAGAGCTGCTCACCACCCTGTCCAGTCATGGGAGGGCATGAAGTGTGAAGAGTCTAAAAGGAAACTCCTATTTCCCTGACTTTGCTTGCTTATTTTTCGTTCTTCAAAGGACAACTGTTGTGTAGATACCAAACCAGCATCAGATAAAAAGCTCAGGTGCAGTATCTAATGGGTCATCTTTAATAGCCACCTGCCCCAACAGGTCCATCATTATGAACAAGCCAGCTACTCAGCACTTAAGCCACACTTGGCAATTCTTGGTAATTGGTTCTAAGCACCACGTGCTGGCCGAGCATACCAGCACAGCCCCGTGCCTCAGAACAGGGTCAGGGACATCGCTTCCTTCTGAGGATGGAGCAGCAGGGCTCAGTGACTTGGCTCAGGCTCAACACAATCATCAGGGGCAATATCCGAATTCAACTCCGTCTTGGCGATTCTCCCTTCTCCCAAGCAAGGACTATGACACTCCCTTGTTTCTGAATCAACATTCTTGATGTATAATCTATACACATAAAATGCATCTATTTTGTTTGTTGGTTTGATGAGTTTTGACCAATGTAAACACTCACGTAGTCAACACAACAACAAATATATAGAATGATCCCATCACCCTGAAAGTTTCTCATACCCTTTGTAGTCAATCCCACCCTTGGCCCGAGGCAACCACCAATGGCTCTGACACTAGATTTGACTTCCCTTTTCTAGAGCTTCATATAATTGAAATAAAATGTAACCTGCATATAGATGGAAGCTGGATGCAATGTTTGTTGAGCTTTTACAATTGCTGTGCTCTGCAGAGTTTGGGAGGCCATGGACAACAATGCCGTTTGAAGGCACTGCTCCATCCTAAATAGGGACTCCTGTCTCACGACCTAGGGTTGGGAGAGGCTGGTTGAAAACAGGAATGACCAAGCAAGCTGCTTCAACCTCCATGTACTCAGCGGAGCCTTCTGCACACAGCTCCACACACCCACGTACACCTGTCCCCTTCTCAGTCCGGTTGCTATGGAACATTCACTCCATCTCATCTTCATAGATGACGCAGCACATCACCTTGAGTCCCTGGGATGGCTCTCGTCACCTCGGCTTCATTGCCCCTTTCTCAGCTCAAACCGCTTTTGGGGCCTTCAAGGTTCCCAAGCCTCTCCATCTTGAATTCCCAGTCTCTCACTTCTAGCCTCCCTCTTAGGGTGGAACATTTCCATCACTGGCTCCCCCACCTGCCATGGAACATAACTCATTGTTTAAATTCTGTGCTTTCCCTTGACTCACAAGCAGAACTGATGCGTTTCAATAATGATAAACTGTTAAGATAGGCCAACATTTTCTCTTTTCTGTATCGGCCTGGGGGGGCCTCACTGGGCTCTCCCAAAAGCCCCTTTTTACCAGAGAAGCACAAGTAGGTGGTTCTTCCTGTTTCCCTTTTGGTGAACAGGAATGCAAAGCTATGGGCGACGTGTAGGGGCTACTCTGGGAGAGAAGAATCTCACAGAACAGGATTTTAGGCCTGGGCAGCCCCTCCCATTGTCAGACAAGAGAGGCCCATGTTCTGGAGACTGTTCCCACATGAGATACCTGTGCTAAGTGTGGTAAGGGGAGCCCTCCCCACCAAGCCTTGCATGTATCACGAGTGCCCAATAAGTGTTCACCATCGTTCATTCACAGCTTGCCTTGGTCGCAGAGGGTAAGAATGAAAGTCAGGGAGAAAAACTGGCAAAGAGAGCCATGCCCTAGGCAAGCCCACTGCATCACTCACTTTATAAAAGCTTCATGCTCAGTTAATGAAACCATGCCCCTGTTTCAGAATCGTGGCAGGCACAGTGGTCCCCAAAGATGTCCCCATCCTAAACCCTGGGACCCATGGATATGTTGTGTTTCCAACGGGGCTTTTCAGATGTAATTAATGTTCACACTTTAAAAGAGAGAAAAATATCCTGGATTATCCAGGTGGGGCCCAATCTACCCCCATGACCCTTGAGAGCAGAGAAATTTCTCTGGCAGGAAGCAGAGGAACAAGGCAGCAGATGGAGAATCAGAGAGACTCCAAGAAGGAGAAGGGTTTGTCATGCCTTTCCTGGCTCTGAGATGCAGTGATGGAGAGCAGGGACCAGAGAAGGCCCCCAGCTGCCAGCCGCAGGGAAGCAGGACCTCAGCCCCACAAGCAGAGGGAACGGGGTTCCACCAGCCACATGGAAGAGCTTGGAAGCAGATTTCCCCTGAGCCTCATGCAGGAAGCCAGCTGGCCCACACCTTGATTTTCGTCCATGAGACCCGAAGCAGAGAAACCAGCGAGCCCACCTGGCCCTCTGACCCACAGATCTGTGAGATGACCCGTGGCGTAAGGTCCATGCCTGCCTGTGCTGACCTCAGGGAGGTCAAGTCCTGTCTGCACAGCGCCTGATCCCCTGGCCCCTGTGTGTCCTCCACAGCCCGGCCACCCTCTCTCCAGCTGATGGCCTCCCGACTTTGCTGCCCCTGGCCAGGTGTGCCCCTCTCCCAGACGCCTTCACCCAGAACGCTCCCATCCACCATCACTTCTTCCCTCACCTCCTCAGGGACTTTGTTCAAATGGTACTTCTCAGTGAGACCCACCATGGCCCAATCTCTCTGACCCCTGCTCGATCTCTCTGTCATTTAGCGTGTGTAGATTTCCTTATCTGTGTTATTTCTCCTTTGGCTTTTCTATTAGACCAATTGCCGCCAGAAGGGTATGATGTCTGCCCCAGCCCCTCCGCCACCCCCAAAGGGACAGGTGGCTCTGTCTGGAGACATTTCTGATTGTCAGGGACAAGTGGGGTTGCTGCTGTGTTAAGGCATCAGGCAGGTAGAAGCCAGGGATGCTGCCAGACCCCCATGATGCCCAGGACCGCCCCCCACAGCAAAGAATGGTCCTGCCCAAAATGTCAACAGGGCTGCAGCTGAGAGACTCTATCTTAAACTACGAAGTCCATGAGGACAGTCTCCTTTTCAGCGCCGTGTCCCAGAGCAGAGCCTGGCACATAGTAGGAGCTCCATGGAGATAACGACTGAGAAGAATGTAGAAGGTTGTTCTTTAGGACTCAGGAGCGTTTGCCCCTCCATCATTGGCTGGTCCCTGGTCATCCACCATCATCTCTTCCTTTCCCAGAGTCAGAAAACCAGGAACCACGTTCGACTTTCTTCTTCCTGCTTCCCCTCCACAGTCCACAGCAGTCCCTCATCACTGGGCATGGACCCCCTTGCCCCTCTTCACCCTCCTCTGCCCACCTCCGTCCTCCCAACCAGCAATCTGTGGGAAGATGGTGGGATCCCATGGTCCCGAAGGCAGGAGGGGAGCAAAGAAACCGAGGCAGGCCCTTCCTCTCTCTTCCAAAAACGACCCTCTGTGTCCTTTCCCTCCTAGCTCTCAAGAGCATTCAAGAATTCAGGAATGGGAAGAATCAGACGTCAGTCCACCTCACAGTGGGACACCAGCACTAACATTTTGTTCCCTGGGCTCCGGGATGACCAGGGTCAGGGCAGCCTGATTTACTCAAGCTGCTTTAACAAAGTAAGTGAATGGAGGAGCCATGGAGTCCCTGTAAATAAAGGCAGACTCGCTGGTCGCCCGCTGAGCTGAAAACCACAGGAAGAAAGAGAAGAGATTCAAGCCATGGCTCTCAAATAAGACTTTCTCCCGGAACCTAATGTTCTGGAAAAATCCTCCTAATTAGTCATTAATTGGTACATTATCAGCGCTGTGTGCCCAGGATTAAATGGTTAATGGCCATTATTTCTAGAGAGCAAGGTAATGCATCTCCAAGCTGGGCAGAACGCCCCTTCACTTCGGTAACCCCCAGCAGCACCCCAGCAGCGCTGCAGACTCTCTTCTCCCACTTGTTGGATGGACATTTTTTGAGAAGGGCTTTTTCCTCTTAAAGAACCCTTTATCGTGAACATCTCATTCTCCCATTCAGGAACTTTACGTTTCCAACCTCTTGGTCATTCAAGGAGAACACTGCAGGTAATTTTAGCATCGCTAATTGGCTCTGCTGAAGAAACTTATTTTAAACAACTATGATTCAGCTTTTAATCATAGCATTTTGTTACAGTGTCATTATGAAAAAAAAAAAACCACCCTAGATTTTATTCTCCACTAAAAAAATTAATTAATTAAGCATCTTAAAATTTGGCCATATTCTCTATTGGTCAAAACCTTCTATATTTTTATATTATCCAAATGTCTTATGGCCAAGGTACATGGAGACAGAGAGAGAGACAGTAGGAGAGAGACAGAGAGAGAGGAGAGAGGCAGAGAGAAAGAGAGCAGGGAGGGAGGGAGAGAGGAAGGGAAGAACACTGTGGGAATCAGAAGTCTTAAGTTTGAGTCCCAGTTCATTCTTGCACCTGATGATTGCATAGACATGTCCTCACCCTCTCTGGACCACAGGGACAACCCCGTCTCAAGGGCAGGGAGGGGATGATTTCTCAGGAGAAGTGAAGAGAAGCTGCGCTGAGGGAGCAGCTGATGAGCAGGATCCCCGACCACCAGGGAGAGGCCACACCTGGCCTGGAGATGCTCAGATTGCAGGTTTGGACACTTGGGCCTGGTCCACCAGTGGGACAGAAGGACCAGAAAGTGGTGGAGAGGGCTGCAGGGGGACAGTGTCAGGAATTAGGGAGAACTCAGGGTCTCTTTGGGTTGAAAAAGTAATCCCTCCTCCTCCTTTCCCTTCTCCTCCCAGGACTTTCAGAAACAGAGACACTGAGGAGTGGGGACAGATGCCTTGTCTTGGCTCCGTGCTTCTCTGCCTCTTCATCGCAGCCAGGACTGCGATGGAGGTGACGCGCATCTGGACCAGGGCCAACAAGGGACCGAGTTCATTAAGTGCTTGACCCTGCTAGGAAGGGGGTGTCGTGGGACCCTCCTGGACTCTGTCCTCCCCCATTTGTTTGTTTCCTGCTCCTCTAGCCTGGGTTGAGATACCTGGAAGGCCTCCTGCATCTCTGCGGGCTAGGTTTGTGCCCACGGGTCTGTTTTCCCTTCTTACTGAAGGGTCTGGCCATCAGTGGACCCCTGGCAGCATCTCTGGGGTGTTTTATGCAGCACACCGCACGTGAGAGCCCACCGTAAACGTCAACAATGCTCTCTTGGGTGATCCAGGAGGTTTTCCTTTCCAGATTGTAACACAAGATCGAGAAGGCTGTGGGAACACACGTACCACAAAGGGCGTTGGTCTAGCTGAGGCCGCCCTCCTCTCTAGATGTCTGCACCCTGGGCACCTGGTGGATGGACCACCAGTCTGCGCTCACTATTCAGACAGCCCCCCAGTTTAGTCCAAAAAAGGTGTAAGTGTTAAGTCAGTAAGTGAAGGATCTACATATTCCATCACTTAGGATAAGGATGGCGTCAGAGATGCCAAATAACAGTGGTTTAAACACATGAATAGGGGCTTCCTTCTCTTGTAAAGTCTGGCAGAAGTGATCCAGGTCCACGCCACCAGGCCCTAAGGCCCAACTCCATATGTCCTTCCAGTTGGCCACCCCTACTGTTGGGGTCCTTGTCCCATGGTCCACAATGGCGCCCCAAGCACCCCATCTGCATTCCAGGCAGTGGGAAGGCTCCAGGCCCTGTGGCAGGATTCTGTTGCTCATTGGCCAGAACCAGTCACATGTCTTCACTGAGTTGCCAGGAGGCAGGGAAATGTAGTCTTTCTTCTAGGCTGCACCTCCCCAGCTAAAATTTCTATCCTTTGGAAGAAAGCTATTTAAGGGAAACAGCAAACTCTACCTCACACATAATGGCGTAGGCAAGTGGTTCTATTCCCGGAAAGCAAAAATGCCTCCACATACAGTTTCTGTGAGCACCTTCCTGCATATGTCCAGACGACGTGGCAGGAAGGTGAGTACAGCACAAGAGCAGGTCCAGGTGAGGGTATAGAGCTGGCGCCACGCCCAGGCAACCCCCTCCCCAGTGGCCGGTGTTTCTCCCCAGATTGAGAATAGTGCCGGGGAGCCATATGCTTTCTGCAGGGACCCACTGGATGCCTACAACCCGGCTCAGGCAAAGACTCTTCTGCAGTCACCACAACACAAGTCCTGTGGGCCACCATCACCAGTCCCTCACCTCAGCACACACCCTGCTGGCCCCCTACCCTAAACCAGAGTTTCCCATCAACACTGTTGACTGAATACGTCTCTGTTGTGGAGCTGTCCTGTGCCATGTAGGATACTTAGCAACATCCCAGGGTGGTAACCAAAAATGTCTCCAGACATTGCTAAATGTTTTTTTATCCCCTGGGAGCAAAATTACACATCCCCCTCCCCTATTGAGACCACTGCCCTGAGCTCAGGACCAACTACTTCTACACCCCCAGCTGAAGCTTCCATGTTTGTAAGACCCAGAGAGGGAGGCAGGGATGTGACCTCTTCCATCTGCAAGGAGAGGAGGTGATTTTTGAAGATGGGGTGCAGGGTTTCAAATGAAAAGATGGGAAACTGGGAAAAGAGAGAGGCAGAATGAGACAAGGGAATGCCACTAGAGATGTGCTCATTTGAAAGCCTAAGCCTAGAGGTGGCTCAGACTTCTTCGGGGAAATTGAAATAGATCTTAGGGAAAGAAATCACTTCATCTGTAGGTCCAGGAGCTATTAGAGATCATCCTGCAACCACATGGAGAATATCTGCCTTAGGCTGAAGTTAAGCAGTGGCAGGTAGAGCTGAGAGTTGGGAGAGAGATCGGCCTGGTGACATCATCTGAGACTCTGGATCCAACTGGGTCTGAAACCCCATCCTTCTCCTCTCTTCTCTTCTCTTCTCTTCTCTTCTCTTCTCTTCTCTTCTCTTCTCTTCTCTTCTCTTCTCT
>NC_058403.1:6534538-6537639 GCF_002201575.2 Neomonachus schauinslandi | reverse complement strand
CTTCTCTTCTCTTCTCTTCTCTTCTCTTCTCTTCTCTTCTCTTCTCTCTCTCCTCTCCTCTCCTCTCCTCTCTTTTCTTTTGCTTAAGCCAGTCTGAACTTGATTTCTATCACTTATACCTGAAGGAGTCCTGATCTAGGTAGTATTAGTCTTTAGGTCTAGGTAGTATTAGTCAGCTCTATGAAGCCTCAGCATCTTCATACCTAATTGGTCTTAATGTTATTTAATTTCTGTTAATTGAGTGAGATGCTCTCTGATCCAAGATTTGCATTTCCTCAGCATGAAAGTGAAGAACAGAACCTAATGCAGACTTTATTTCTAACTGGAATCCGGATAGTTTGCCTTCTAGAAAAAAATAGAAAAGAAAAGAAAAGAAAAAAGTCTTAATGATTTGAGCATAGAGAATGGGCTTAGGGGGCATCTTTGTGTGAACATAAGTGGTCTGTGCTTGTTCGGAACCACCGGGGTAGGCCTTGCCCACACCACAGGTCAAGCACAGAGTGTATTACTCACTTAATGTTCTTTGCTTCAGAGAAAGCATCTAGATTGTAAGATTCATGAAGCTCTTGGGACTTTTGTGTTTTGAATTCCTTTGCTAGACTTGACTCAAGTCCTGGACTAGAGATCACGCTCAATAAGTAGTATTTATGGTTGAAAGAACGTAGGTGACAGGAATCAGATACTTGAGGTTGTTCTTTGATTTTAACAACCTATTATTCATTGAAAACCGTCCAAGTAGAAGACATGGTCCTAAGTTTCATACGCTATGGAATTACTTTTAAGCTGCAGAATAGTATTATATTTATTATGAAAATTTGCTGAATAAGGAACAATTCAAGTTACTGCAAAGAAAACCCAAAAAGTACAAACAATCAAAAGCTTAGAGATAATTGAAAATAATTTAATTTGTAGTATAAATAATATCAACAGTTTTAAATTAGCCAACTGTGTCCCAGAAACATAGTGCAATTCAGAAGATTATTATTATACTTAGGATCTCAGAAACATTTCTTTTTACCTTTGTTTTTTGTTCTTTAAACACACAAGTATAATCTCAGAGATATCCCCCCAGTGTTTAGATTTTCTGTTTGTATTAGAGATGTTTTGTTGAGAGAAAACTATCATTTCTGTTTCGGGTAACAGCAAGAATGGACCAACCGAAATAAAAGCCTTGGTTAATGAAAAACTTCAATAGGAGGGAAAAAAAATCATCGAAGTAGAGCGAGTTTTCATATGTTTACCCTAAAAGTAACCTAGATTCCATCTTGAAGGTAATAGATATACAGACTGTTCGTTGTATATATTGGCACTGGTTTAAAAAAAAATGCTTTTGTAAACATATCCTATTAAAACTTAATTGCTACTTTTATCATTTACTCAAATAACATATGAAAGGACTAGGGCACATTCATCAGGGAAGTAGTCATTTTATGAATGCTCAGGGACGGTGACTTATTGCACAGTGTGCCCTGCCTTCCTGGTTTATGGGACAGTTAGAGTACATAGATGGTAAGTGTTATCTGCACATGGCTGTAAAGGGCCCTTTAAAGATGATCCAGAAGCATCAACTCATTAAATAGCTCTATTTGTAAGTCTGTGCGCATGTATTTTTCAATTTCCTGGGTCATGTTTGTTTAAGAAAACCCCAGCCAACTATCTTTCAGTCCAAACGTTGGATTTCAACTCTGAATGTGGGGTGAAGTGGGAAACTTTCATCAGGATCGAAACATAGACCCAGGGCAACTTCCAGAAATCCTATTAAACCCTGAGAGCCCCAGATGTTAGATTGACATTGACAGATTTCCGTAAGTTTATTCCCGTGTGCTTGGGACTAAGCCAGGTCCAGCATCTATTGTTAAATCCTGCAAGATTCTACGAGGTTGGATTTTTGTTGTTGTTGTTGTCTTGTTTTTACCATCAAGACATGGCAGCTCTGGGAGCTTTGCCTTGGAATGGAGTCAGGTGGCTGACCTTCAGTCTTTGAACAGTCCTTGCTAGCAACATGACAATCACCTAAGGACCATGTGACAACGCAGGTTCTGATTCAGATTGGGGGTGGGGTTGAGCGTCCACATTTCCAACAACCTCCCCATACTGCTGATGTGTCAAAACCCCAACACAGCTAGAGGCAGAAGTCCCATCTGTCCAGCTAATAAGGAGCTGGTCACAGCCATCCCATCATCAGACTTCCCATTGGAAAGTGAGCTCCAAGATGCCTAGAAACTCCTATGGCCAAAATTTCTCTGAAGACACCAAAGCAGGGACACCTGCCATTTTCATCTGCCAAGTGAGGATATCGAGCCTTCATTTAGAAGGTCTGCAGGCTCAGTGCTCTCATTACAGCCCAAAGAAATCTAGATGACACTGGAAAATGACACGTGGCCAATTCCCACAGAAATTATGGAATTTTTGGTCTGGGAAAGACACTAGAGGGATGAGCTCACTTTTCATCATTTAAAGAAATCTATCGTTAACAGCCTCTGCTTCACGTGAACACGTCCACGGTCTCCCAGAGCCTGAAGTACTCAGCAGAGCTATGACGGCGGCAGGGGAGAGGCCCGGCCAGGTAACCCCAATCCCACTCTGTGAGGCCATCTGAGGCCTCCCCAGTGGAATTCTTCAGGTTCCAGAGGAAAGTCGGAAATGCTCAGATGTAGTACAATACACCATTTTTTCCCCCTTCCTTTTGATCACGGAGGGGAAGTTCACATAACATGAAATTAACCATTTTAAAGTAAACAATTCAGAGCCATTCGGTATCTTTACAACACTGTGCCTGTATCTGTCGCTTCAACACATTTTCATGCCCCCTGAAGCCCCACGCCCACTTACCAGCCACGCCCCCCAGCCTTTCTGTTTCTACGCATTCACTTAGTCTAGAATCCGATGGATATGTGGTCTTTTGTATTGTCTTCTCCCGCTTTGTATAGGCTTTCAAGCTTCATCCATGTGGTAGCATGTATTAGAACTTCATTGCTTTTTTTTAAATTTTATTTTATTATGTTATGTTAATCACCATACCTTACATCATTAGTTTTAGATGTAGTGTTCCACGATTCATTGTTTGTGCATAACACCCAGTGCTCCATGCAGAACGTGCC
>NC_058403.1:6525385-6534528 GCF_002201575.2 Neomonachus schauinslandi | reverse complement strand
TCATTGTTTGTGCATAACACCCAGTGCTCCATGCAGAACGTGCCCTCCTCAATACCCATCACCAGGCTAACCCATCCCCCCACCCCCCTCCCCTCTAGAGCCCTCAGTTAGTTTCTCAGAGTCCATCGTCTCTCATGGTTCGCCTCCATTGCTCTTTATAGTGAGTGATACACCATTGTTTGGTAGGCCGCACTTTGTTTATTCACCTGTCCACGTGGATTGGGTTGTTTCTACCTTTTGGGGGATTGTGAATAATGTTGCTACGAACATGCAGGTGTATGGATTTGGGTCCCTGTTGCCAATTCTTTGGGGGCATACACCTCAGTGCACCAGTTCTGTAAGTGAAGAAGCAGGCCACAAGAGGCTGGGTGACTGGCCAGGGACTAGACGCCAGGAGCCCGAGGGGCCGACCCAGCTCCAGGGAGCCATACCAGTCCATGGTACCCCCGGCCAGTCACCTCCACACTGGTTCGCGGGCTGGGGGAGCCTGCCTTGTTTCCCTTCCTTGCCAGTTCTTTCCACCTTCAGATCTCAGCTCTCCATCCACCTTCCCGTTGGTTCACGATCCTCTCAGGACCTGAAACTGGTCCCCATATGCAGAGGGCAGGGAGAGCTCAAAGAGAAAAGTAGTCACTACGGGCTGGCAGTTTTAATAAGCAAAGGGAACCTACACATGAGGCTTTTGTTGGGCAGCAGCGAGATGAATGAATCCCTGCCCCAGCCCTGACACCAAATCTGGAAAGTTTAGAAAGAGGCCTTAACAGGGTTCAGTCACGTGTACCCCACAGGTATCTCAAGTCCACATCACCATCGCAAGGTCATGTCCTTGGAGCAACCTCTAGGAGCGGGAAAGGCCAGCGGAACTCACATTCCAGGCATGAGCAGAGGTGAGGAGCCTCCAAGTGCCTGGGTCCAGCTCACGGGTCAACTGGAGGTCATGTCTTTCTGATGACCCACCCCAACACGTCCCCATGAGCCTTCCCTGACCAAACCATGGTCCCGCAGGCCCTCTTTCCTCTACCGTCCACAGTCTTATAATAATCTCAGCCAAATCCCACACGGCATGCCATGCAATCCCACAAAGCCACTTGTTTCAGGGTATCTTGCCAACCGCGTTGACTGTAAGACCTTGGAAGACAGGAGCTCCTTGAGTCTTCGTGACAGAAGCCTGGTGACATCCCATCTGTGGGTGTCCACTCTGGCTGATGTCATGGCTGCTGCAAGTGGATATGGTGGTGACCGTGTACCTCATTAGCTGCAACACTGAAGGGCAGCCACTCTGGGTTCTGGAACTCTCTCTACAGCCCATTATATCACCTGCTGGTGATGGCCACAGAGTGAAGTCACCATAAGTGTGCAGAGACATGCGAACCGTGTCAACCCCATCCTGCCTGCTTTAGTCCATTATCTGAGTGCAACCAAGAGGGGAGTGGATGGCCCTCCTCCCAGCCTTGCATGCAGAGTGGCCAGTGGAGGCCCCGCTGACTAGCGATTAGCTCCATGGCTCATCTGGAGGACCCAGACATCAGTTTTGCCAATTTGCACACTGGATCTTTTTTTTTTAAGATTTTATTTATTTATTTGTCAGAGAGAGAGAAAAAGAGAGAGGGCGGGCACAAGCATGGGGAGCGGCAGAGAGAGGGAGAAGCAGGCTCCCCGCTGAGCAAGGAGCCCGATGTGGGGCTCGATCCCAGGACCCTGAGATCATGTCCTGAGCCGAAGGCAGACGCTTAACCGACTGAGCCACCCAGGCAGCCCTGGATACTCGATCTTTTATAGAGATTGTTAAGGAAGTGCTCCAGGGCCTCTGGAAAAAATGCCGATAAAAAACACAATTGAAAAAAAAAGTCCATCCCAGAGATTTCCATTCCCCAGTTGGGTTCTCTACCTCTGTTTAAAGGTGTGGAAACCAAAGCTTGGGGCAAACTCACATGGCAGTGACGAGGAGACCAGGTGAGAAGCCCCAAGGCCCTGCCCTCCCCCCACACCTGCAAGAACACAGTGGAAAGTAGGGACCTTGCAGAAGAGTCTGACAGGGGCTGCCAGTGCCCGCTCCGGCGGCACCTTGCCCGGGCCCGCCACCTCCATGTGCCTCAGGATGGCTGGGCCCCAGGGAGGCACAAGGCCCCTCGACCTCTTCACCTGCCGAGCAAACCCCGTCATCCAAACAACCAGGTGCCCACAGGTGCTGTGTACACAAGACTCCAATAAGAGGACACCTGTGTGTATCCAATTTCTCACCAGCACCAGCTTACCCACGAAGCATAAAGGGGAGGAAAGCTACTGAGCTGTTCGTCAGGTAAATAGTCACTATTTGTCTTTGTGCTAGAATAATCCCCTCTGCAGAAAGAAAAGGAAGTGTGGAAGGTGGAAGACTTCAGGGGGGCAGGAAGCAGACCATCATAGCTAGGGAGCCCGCTCGTCCACTTGCGTGGACAAGTTCCTCCCTCTTAGCCTCAGTATTCCTGTCTGTGAATGGGAGTAACAATCAAACCATGCTCGTATAAAAATAATATTTGTCCACAACACCCAAAAGGTGGAAGCAACCCAAGTGTCCCCTGATAGGTGAACAGATAAACAAAATATGCTCTCTATATACAGTGCACTAGTATCCAGTCTTAGAAAGGAAGGATGTTCTGACACCTACTCCAACATGGAGAAATCCTCAGGACATCGAAATCAGCCAGTCACGAACAAAAGGACGGATACTGTCTGATTCCATGTGTATGGGGGCCCTCGAGGAGTCGGATCCACAGAGACAGAGAGAGGAGCGGTGGGTGCCAGGGGCTGCAGGGAGCAGGGAATGAGGAGTGTTTCATGGGGACAGGTTTTCACTTTTGCAAGAGTTCTGGAGATGGACCGTGAGGATGGCTGCACAACATTGGGAATGTATATAATGCTGTTGACCTGTACACTCAGAATTGGTTAAGGTAGTTTTGTGCATTTTATCACAATTTTAAAAATAATAATAATTATAATGATAATAATAATAACATATTTGCCCTAATTCTATATCTGTTGCTGGGGAGAAAAGAAAGCCACCCTGCATCATGGAGCCTCACTCACTGAGTCCATTGTTCTCAGTCTTGGCTGCACATTAGAATCTGCCCGGTGGTATCGCGGTAAGACTAAAACCACCAACGACCAATGCCCGTCTGGACAATTCAAATCAGAATCCCTTGGGGTGGGGCGTGAGAGGCAGATTTTCCTAGAAGCCCTACTGTGGGCCACGCATCACCACCTAGACGAGAGCGCCACTCAGCTCAGCAGCTTTAGGTCTAATGCTTGTTTATCATCCAGCTGAAGACAGCAAGACGCATGGGGGGGGGGGGTGTGCATGGACAACTGTGTGCATCGCACTGAATTTTGTATTTAATTCAACTCAGGAAACGTGCATTGTCTACAATCAGGGCTGACTTCATAGGCAAGGGTAACAGGTGTGGTGGCGTGGGCCTACCTCCAGAAGGGCCCCACTCTTGGTTTCATGCTCAGTAGTCACAATCTTGAAATTCTTAATTTTTGACCGCGGGGCCCCCAAGCTTATGTAGCCAGTCAGCAGGCCATCGAATGTGAACTTGGGTCTTTGGCTTTGAAGTCTGTCACTCTGTCACTCACAATAATATACTCTTTGGTTGAACCACAAGCAATGACATTTGGCCAAATGCTATGGATTTCACAGGCAGCATGTGATCGGGCACAAACTCAACCAGTCCATAAGCACTGCAGGAGGTCAGTGAACCAACAGATGAATCTAGATCACTCCCCCATTCTGTAATTCCCTGGGCTTGGTGAACAGTTCTCCTAAGGAGAGAAGGGAGGAGAAAGGACACATGAGTCGAAAGCTCTGTAAGGACAACACGTTGTGGGCACTTGCCTTCTTCCCTCAATCCAACCAGCTTGCTGAACAAGCAAGAGGGCCAGTCTGTTAGAAGGAACTTTAAAAAAAAAAAAAGCGAGTGTGAACAGGTGCACTCCAGATAATGAACCTGAGCAGGGCCATTAAGCCACGCTAGAGATAACGCTGCTTTTCTCAGGAATAAATCTAGGGCGAGGTAAACTGAAAAATGTGTAATCTCAGGTGAGAAGTGATGAACACTCTGTCTTGGAGCTTCTAAATGAAGGTTGTGCAGCTGACTGCTGGGTAGCTATGGTGTTAGCACCCAGGCTGCAGATGGCTTTGGACACCAGCCGTCTCTGGATCTCCCCAAGAAAATACCACTCTGTACTTTGCCACCAGCTACTTCCTCTCGGTGGAAAACTACTGCCTCCTTAAACTAGTGCATGGAAAAATACGTGGTCAGTGCCACTCCGGGCTAGAGAGGCACACATCCCACAGTGATTTCAAATGATCCAGACTTTCATCACTTTAAAAAAAGTCTGTGGGCGGGAAAGGAGGAAGAATCGTGAGGCCCCGAAGCAGATGAGTCACTTCAGAGAGAGATGACAAAGCCATTTTTGAACAGAAGGGTTGACAGGACACTTAGCCAACTTCTCTTCATTCATTCATGCAGGCATGCATGCATTCATTCAACAAATATTACTTAGTGCTCACTGAGCACTGGGATCCAATGTGGGCGCTGGAGAAGTCTGCAACGCATAGAGCAAAACCACAACATGGCTCTTCTCTTAGAGCTTCCACTTGTGGAGGGCAGAGAAGCAACTGTTAGGAAACCATTTCACGTGGTGATGAGCTGGGGGTTGGGGAGGGGAAACTGGGTGGGGCGGGAGTAGGGGCTGCTGCCATTTTAAATGGAGATAGCCTCGGGGGAAATGTGGTATTAGAGCAAAGAGCCAAAGAACGTGCTACAGGAGCTAGGGGCTTGTCTGGGGGAGAGGGGTCCCTTCAGGCAGTGGAGGACCCAAATAGCTGGAAGTGATAGAAATGGCAGCCGGGGGCCACACGTTTGCCTCTTCTCCGCGTGGCTGTCCTGCTTGCGCACACCTCTCCTGAGCCTGCTGACCCAGCAGGAAGGCTGCTTCCCCTCACTTCCATGGAAGCAATCACACTTTGTAACCTGATTCTTGTTTTCTCCAAAGACAATCTGTTTTTTACATCATGATTGGGAATGAGTAAACGATAAGTTTCAAGGTCTTCAGCCATTTATTGTTCAGGGCTTATCAGAAGGAAATAAAAAGTAAAACAGCCTTCCTTCCTCATCCAGAAACTTCAAGGCATGCATGTATTTCTCGTAAACAAGCAATGTATTGATCACCCGAGATGAAGAAGCAATTAAGCTCAGACCTCAAATGCAAATTACTGCAAAGCAAACATCCTAGCAGGTGTTACTTGAGCTAACCTGGGTAATGATTAACTCGGTTTTGTACCTATACCTTGAGCCATTTTCCAGTCAATAAGACGCAATTCTATGTCATGTTTCAGAAGATGCTGCTCTTATGCCCTGAAGGTCTTCCACGCCCATTAAAATCAGTGTGAGAATTCTCCCTAGGGAAACCCCTAGGGGGCTTTGAGTGGGAAGGTTTTAACCATAGCTGCCCCGAGCAAAGGCAGCTGGAGTGGGTTGAATGGTGGCTCCCCAAAAGATTCGTCCATGTCCTAACCCTCAGACCCTGTGAATGTGACTTTTTTGGGAAAAGGGTTTTTGCACATGGGATTAAGTTAAGGATCCCCAGATGAGGTCATCCTGGATGTGGGGTGGGACCTAAATCCTTATAAGAGACAAAAAGGAAGAGACAGACACAGAGAGGGGCCACGTGAAGACCGAGGCAGAGACTGGAGCCATCGGAAGCTGGAAGAGACAGGGTTGACCCTGCCCCGGAGCCTACAGAGAGCCCAGGACTCTACTCACACTTTGATCTGTGACTTCTGGCTTCCAGAACCGTGAAAGTATGAACTCCTGTTGTTTGGGGCCACCCAGCTTGGAGTGCTTTGTTGTAGCAGCCCCAGGAAAGGAAAGGCACACAGCCCTTGATTTCAAACTCGTGAGTCCTCGAGCAGGGAACCAGCTGAGCACATGGTGTCTCCACTTCCTCCTGCAGAACCACGAGCTAAGAAATCACGATGCCTTGTTATAGCACAACAGGACACTAGCACAGTGGGGATGTCGTGTGAGGGGCCAGCAGGGGCATTGGTCTTGCCAGACGGTCGGGGAAGTGAGCCTCCTCGAGTGAGTGGCTTCAGGCCGGCAGTGAAGCCGTGGGTCATGGAGAAAGCCCACGATGAAGGTCTCAAGGACATCCTCAGTTTTCATTTATAGTCACAATCCCAGAGCCAGAGAAGTCATCGAGGGTCCTGAAAAGCAGAGAATAGAGAACCCAAAGGTCTGGGGCAAGATGGCAGCCTCAGTGGCAGCTGCAAACGCTCTTGCTGGCCCAGAGGTTGAAAGTACTTGGGCCATGGCGTTTTATGTGTGTATGGTGATAATCCAGGCAGCCCCATGACTGACATCTCCTTACATCACCCAATAAATACGGAGTAAAACCAAGTCAACCGAGGGTAAATGGCACTTTTCTGTGGGATCCTGCCTCCTTGGAGACTTTCCAGTGGAGTGTAAGGCATGATGCTGGCTTTAAAATTTCTCAGCAGCATCAGCAAAAAATCCCCCAAGTGGTTTCATCTTTCTCCAGTTCCTCTCCAAATGAAATTCAAGTCTGTCCAAATGTCTGCTCCAAAACATTATTCAGACGCCAGTGACATTAAGCAAAGTGGCAGCTCTCAGAATATCTTGGGTAAGTGGCTAGAGCTGCATGCACTTCCTGTGCCGAGAATCACACAGAGTCTACAGTGTTTGTGTTGTGCCTCCGTGGGCTCTGAAAGGCTCCATACAGAGCCCCCGTCCACGGTCCCTGAGGAATGTGGTCCCTGGGGGATGAGGCCCCATCACCCACAGTCAGTGAGATCTTGAGAATATTCTAAACACATTGGTG
Source organism: Neomonachus schauinslandi (assembly GCF_002201575.2). Taxonomy (NCBI): domain Eukaryota; kingdom Metazoa; phylum Chordata; class Mammalia; order Carnivora; family Phocidae; genus Neomonachus; species Neomonachus schauinslandi. The sequence goes on along the minus strand of NC_058403.1, from coordinate 6,527,643 downwards.
CTGTTGTGTTTAACTATGAAATAAGTCTGAGTAGCATCTTGATCTAAAACTAAACAGATCAGAACACCAATTTACAAAATCTTCACTACATCTTTCTGGCCACTCACAACAAGGCATTCCTGGTGAAGATTAAATGCAAATATGATTAGTGTTCTGCTGTCCCCGGGAACAGGTCCAAGGGAGGGGTCAGGTCCTGCTGTGATGATAAGAGCTTTCCCGTTGTGTCTCCTCTTCTCACACACCCGCCCCATCCAGCTCCCCATCCAGCTCCCCATCCATGCCAAGGCTGCAGGTGGGGTTTGGGGAGAAGCACACCTGAGTCATGGAAGCCTCGCAAGGATTCACCTGCCTGGCACACACAGAGTGAGCTTGTGAAGAATGAGCAGGGAGTCTGCAGGCCAAGGAAAATTTAGCTTGTGTGTGATTGGCAGAGGCTAGTCTAACACATGCTACCGCTTCTGGAGTCGTGTTCTGTGAGTCTAGGGGAAAAAGAAATCACAGCAAATCCAGCAGCCGTGGGCAGCTCTCTGAGTCCCCCTGCCTGGGGAACCTCCACGTCACTTGGGACAGAGGTTTCAGCTGTGCTTCTCGCCCACGCCTGCCACCAGCCGAAGGAACTGGCTCTTATAAGAGGCAGATGGGTCCCTGAAAATCCCCTTGGATCCATTTGGTATTTCTTGGTGGGATTTAGTTCCTTGATCTTCCTTCCCTTCATCTCTATTATTTTCCCACGGCTGCTGTAACAGATTATACAATTTTAGTGGCTTAAAACAACACAAAATTATCTGATGATTTTAGAGGTCAGAAGCTCAAACCTAGTCTCACAGGGCTACAATCAAGCTGTTCGCAGAGCTGGTTCCTTCTTCTTGGCCTTTTCTGGCTTCTAGAGACACTGGGTGCGCCCGTTGGCTGTGGTCCCCCATTTGTAGAGCTAGCAGGAAAACCAGAGCTTCTGCCAACCTCTCTCTCTGCTTCCAATGTCACATCCCCTTTCTGGTTTCGTCTTGTTTCATTTTCCCTCCCTTCCCCTATGATCCTCTCTTTTGTTTCTCAAATTCGTCATATCAGTGAGATCATATGACAATTGTCATTCTCTGACTGACTTATTTTGATTAGCATAATACCCTTTAGTTTCATCCACCTTGTTGCAAATGGCAAGATTTCATTTTTTTTGATGGCTGCATAATATTCCATTGTATATATATACCACATCTTCTTTATCCATTCATCTGTCGATGGACATCTTGGCTCTTTCCACAGTTTGGCTATTGTGGACATTGCTGCTATGAACATTGGGGTGCACGTACCCCTTCGGATCCCTACTTTTGTATCTTTGGGGTAAATACCCAGTAGTACAATTGCTGGGTCATAGGGTAGCTCTATTTTCAACTTTTTGAGGAACCTCCATACTGTTCTCCAGAGTGGCTGCACCAGCTTGCATTCCCACCAACAGTATAGGAGGGTTCCCCTTTCTCCGCATCCTCACCAATCTGTCTTTTCCTGACTTGTTAATTTTAGCCATTCTGACTGGTGTGAGCTGGTATCTCATTGTGGTTTTGATTTGGATTTCCCTGATGCTGAGCGATGCTGAGCACTTTTTCATGTGTCTGTTGGCCCTTTGGATATCTTCTTCGCAGAAATGTCTGCTCATGTCTTCTGCCCATTTCTTGTTTGGATTATTTGATTTTTGGGTGTAGAGTTTGATAAGTTCTTTATACATTTTGGATACTAGCCCTTTATCCGATATGTCATTTGCAAATATCTTCTCTCACTCTGTCAGTTGTCTTTTGGTTTTGTTGACTGTTTCCTTTGCTGTGCAAAAGATTTTATCTTGATGAATTCCCGATAGTTCATTTTTGCCCTTGCTTCCCTTGCTTTGGCGATGTTTCTAGGAAGTTGTTGCAGCTGAGGTCAAAGAGGTTGCTGCCTGTGTTCTCCTCAAGGATTTTGATGGATTCCTGTCTCACATTTAGGTCTTTCACCCATTTTGAGTCCATTTTTGTGTGTGGTGTAAGGAAATGGTCCAGTTTCATTCTTCTGCATGTGACTGTCCAATTGTCCCAACACCATTCATTGAAGAGACTGTCTTTTTTCCATTGGACATTCTTTCCTGCTTTGTCGAAGATGAGTTGACCATAGAGTTGAGGGTCCATTTCTGGGCTCTCTGTTCTGTTCCATTGATCTATGTGTCTGTTTCTGTGCCAGTACCACGCTGTCTTGATGATGACAGCTTTGTAATAGAGCCGGAAGTCCGGAAT
>NC_058403.1:6420412-6525375 GCF_002201575.2 Neomonachus schauinslandi | reverse complement strand
TTGTTGTCTGATTGCTGTGGCTAGGACTTCTAATACTATGTTGAATAACAGTGGTGATAGTGAACATCCCTGCCGCATTCCTGACCTTAGGGGGAAAGCTCTCAGTTTTTCCCCATTGAGAATGAGATTTGCTGTGGGTTTTTCATAGATGGCTTTTATGATACTGAGGTACGTACCCTCTATCCCTATACTCTGAAGAGTTTTGATCAAGAAAGGAGGCTGTACTTTGTCAAATGCTTTTTCTGCATCTATTGAGTGGACCATATGGTTCTTGTTCTTTCTTTTATTAATGTATTGTGTCACATTGATTGATTTGCAGATGTTGAACCAACCTTGCAGCCCAGGGATAAATCCCACTTGGTCGTGGTGAATAATCCTTTTAATGTACTGTTGGATCCTCTTGGCTAGCATTTTGGTGAGAATTTTTGCATCCATGTTCATCAAGGATATTGGTCTGTAATTCTCCTTTTTGATGGGGTCTTTGTCTGGTTTGGGGATCAAGGTAATGGTGGCCTCATAAAACAAGTTCAGAAGTTTTCCTTCCATTTCTAGTTTTTGGAACAGTTTCAGAAGAATAGCTATTAATTCTTCTTTAAATGTTTGGTAGAATTCCCCTGGGAAGCCATCTGGCCCTGGGCTTTTGTTTTTGGGAGATTTTTGATGACTGCTTCAATTTCCTTAGTGGTTATAGGTCTGTTCAGGTTTTCTTTTTCTTCCTGGTTCAGTTTTGGTAGTTGATACATCTCTAGGAATGCATCCATTTCTTCCATATTATCTAATTTGCTGGCTTATAGTTGCTCATAATATGTTCTTGTAATTGTTTGTATTTCTTTGGTGTTGGTTGTGATCTCTCCTCTTTCATTCATGATTTTGTTGATTTGGGTCATTTCTCTTTTCTTTTTGATAAGTCTGTCCAGGGGTTTATCAATCTTGTTAATTCTTTCAAAGAACCAGCTCCTAGTTTCATTGGAGGTCTAGATTTGAGCAGCAGAAGGTCCCAGGCTGAGATGCTGGCCCTGACCCTGCCAAGCTGGGGGACCTCAGGCCAGTCACCCCATCTTCCCAAACCTTGATTCTCCCAACTGTAAGGTGATGATGACGATGATGATGGTGACAGGGCTCTTTCATGAGCATCAAATGATATACAATGTCTATCAACCGCCGTGGGCATTGGGAGCATTCAAAACACAATAGCTTTTAGAGATAGTGTTTTGTTATCACTGTGTAATTTGGTCATGTGGGAAAGGCACACTATGAAGTGCAGGACTGTACTTCCTTCACTGAATCACCACTTGAGCACCCAGTTTGACCCAACGCAGCTGACTGTCTTTTGCCTCACACGTTGCACCCGGCCCTGCAGTCTGAGCCGGCGTCCTGCTGTCCTAGGTCAAAGGCAATTGTAGAAGCACAGAGTAGTTCTTCTGTTGAGTGCTTTCCCCCACTGGTTCAGACCCAGGGCCTCTGGGGGAGACAAGGGAGTTGGGTGAAATCTCTTCCCATCAGTAAAGTAGGAGGACCACAAACCTGAACACAAGGCAGGCATTCAAAGGGCACAGAGGGAGTTCCAAAGTGTGGCTGGGAAGGGGTGGGGGTGGAGGCATCTCAGCCAGACTGTGACGAATAGATGAGATCTGGGTACATAGCAGTGGCTGGAAGAGCTCTCTGGGCAAAGGGAACAGTGGACAAGAGCTCAGAGGGAGGTCACAGTGGCCCGGAATCTGAGCAGTCATGAGTTTCCAGCCTGGTTGGTTGTGTGGCCACACTTGAGAGGGGAGAGGGTGGGGAGAGCGTGAGGCCAGCCCTTTGCACCTGCTCTGCCTCCCTGCAGATGGGGGCCCTGCCCCTAATCCTGCAGGACCTTTCATTCCTCAAGAAGGGGACTGACCGAAACCAGCAGGGCAACCCACACCTGAGTCATCTCTAAGAACACACTTTGCACAATGGGCTGAGAGGGACAAGGGCGCATCGGGCCCTGTCCTTTCTTCTTCTCCATATGTATACTGCTTACATTCAGAGCCCAGGATTTCCCCAAGGGCCACGTTTTGGCTTTACAATTAAACTACCATCAGCCCCGACTATGTGATTATTTGTGAGCATTACACCAAGAGTTGTCAAAGCTAGACTGGAGAGTACCTGAATGCTAGAAGGTGCTTAGAGGTGCTGGACAGTATTGGCCCAGGTGAGAAGCCTCCATGAGGTCTGAGTGACGTCCTGGCCATGGTCTTTCCAATGGTTGGCACTGGGATAACATTTGAATTGGCCAAAGTGGGGGCGTTGATACACAGCCTCCCCAACTCCTTTTGAGACTCATTTCATTTTGATTTAGTGCTCAGGACAGGGCATTGGGGGGTGGGAGGGTGTGTTGGTGAGTTTTCTTTCTCCAGGAGCCTGGGTTATGCAGCCTTGAACCTCGTCCACTAGACCAGTACTGGTGGTGAGTTCCCAAGTTGCTTAGGCATTGAACACATTCTTGCAATCAAAAGCTTTATATCCCAAGGCCATGAAATTCAGGAGTCATATTAAATGTGGAGTGGTCCTTTCTCTGCAAGACGATGGATGCCTCAGTTGAGAGAGGGGTAGGATGCATAGGAAAGAAAGCAAAGTAATCAGGGTTTCGGGGCATGATCCCGTTGCATGCAACGCAGCTCCACGAAGGCAGGCCTGGGGTCCGGTCTCGCTCACTCTTGGTCACCCACGCCTGGCACTCGAAAGTGCTCAATAACTAGTGGTTTAATGGATGAAATGAAGGGAACAACTCTAGGTCGATATGAAGGCAAATGTTACAAGCAGTCTGAAACAGTTATTAGTAGCAAATTTCATAGTCTGGCTTCATACTTAGCCCTTGGTGTTTCTTTTTGCCCGTAATTTACCTCCAGGTAGAACTTTTATCAGAATGGATCCTGTTTTTACATAAATCATAATGTTGACACTTTGGGTCAAAAGACAGGTGAGTCATGTGTCCTCTCTCAGATCGCTCTAGGTGGAGGAAACTGGCCCTCTGGACCCACACCAGGGTTCTTCAATCTTGGATTCACCTAGGGGACTCATGAGAAAGCAATTTCCTAGTCTCACTGACCAAACTCCCCTGGCCCTGGGCCAGGAATCTGCATTTTTCTAGGCTCCTCAGATGGATCTAGTAGACACTAACGTTTGAGAGCCCACCTTGACTTCATCAAGCAGTGTCACCATTCACCAAGGGGGGCTCCCTCTGGGGCACATGGTAGGTACCCAGGGGCACAGTCACTTTTTCCAGGGTCACCCTGCCACTACATTGAGCTCTTTTAGTGATGGAAAGCTCCCAACTACGAACAAATCCACTGCCCCCAAAACAAGTAAACCAGGAAAAGGAACACGGACAAGACCATGTATGGAACTGACAACAACTTTTCTTGCAAAAAGAAAAAACTGCAAACACCTCTCATTCATGTCTACAGTGAGCAGAGCTGACCCCACAGCCTCTGCCACATGAGTAAGCAGGTTTATAAGCCCTATAAATAAATCTGAGCAGTGTTATGATGTAATTATCTTTCCAAAACTACATCTCATAGCCCGGAGGTTGACCTTCATCAAGACCTTCATCAAGACCCACCCGTGGGGCATCATCCACTGGGCTCAGATAATCCCTCACCAACCTTTGCAACCAGCTCTTTCTTCTGTTCCGTGTGTCCCCGTGTATCACATCCCTCCAGCTAATTGTGGTCTTGTGTCCTTAACCTTGGCAATTAGCCATCACAAAAAGAAATGTTTTACCTCCTCAAAGAAGCCTTCTTAAGCTACAAGAGAACTCATCCCTCCAACCTCCCACTGTTGCTCCACTGGACAAACATTTGCAGATCCCTAAACTACTGAAGCCATGCAGGAAGGATAGAAGATAACTAAAGAAGAATCTGGAATCAGAGACCAAAGTCAGTCCCCCTGGTTCCTGATGGGCTAAGCAGAACTTCTCTGCAAATGTGTAGACACAAAGAGACCTTGTATCTCTTCCTGCTGGATTAGATGAGTGGATCCCAGGGCCAGCTCTGGACCCAGCACAGGGAGCCATGCCAAGTGCAGGACATGGATGAGAAAGGATACACAGGCTTTCTCCAAGAGCACCATTGGACAACTCTGCCTGTTGTCCTGTGTCTGGGTGACAGAACGTGCCCTGTCCCTGTAGGACACACTGCTGGGTGCATTTGGCCCCCATGAGGCTGCAGAAAGGACCTCTTTCTTTCCCAACCAGGTAGGCTCTGGTTGTGGATTTGGCCAGGTGACCCCAGAGAACCAGCTGATCTGGGGGGAACCTGTGTAGGTTTAGGGCTCCTGCCTCACCAGTCTGTACCCCACGGGGCACTTGCTGGCATTTTAACACACCAGTTCGGTTCATTACTAACTCCCCTTCCCTGGAACCTTCCTTCCCAGGGCTCCTTGGGCTGTGAGGGGATGTTCATGGGAGGGAATCTGAGAGACCCTGGCCTCTGACACATCTGCCATGCCCAGGTTAGAAGAACAGAGACATGCAGAGTGCAGACATCCAGACACACCTGCATATTTTCAGGAAGACGATGCAACTTGACCAAGAGGTATTCAAGCTGCCTTTTCATAAATGAGTCAGGAAAGTGGCAGCAAAGATGTCTCCAGATGCCCCAAGTTCCAGCCTTTCACAGGCTTGGTGGGAACCCAGGGGGCCCTCAAGCCTTCGCAGTTTGGCTTGGACTGCACTGTAAATTCAAAAGCAGGAGCGTCTCAGTGAGAAAGCCATCCAGGGCTCCAAAGGAACCCCAGCACAAAGAGCACAAGGGAAGTGTGCACAGTCGGCCCCAGCCCACCACGGCCTTATGACTCTGGCACACATGCTCCTCCCCACCCCCGGGGCAGCAGCTCCAGGCTGGGCGCCAGCCATCCTTCCATCCCGTAACTCGTGCACTCTCCCTTGGGCCAGTTCCGTGCCATGACCACAAGCTTCCACAGTTTCCCCAGTGGTTTTCGATTCTTATCTGGACCAAGGACGAACAGAGGCGATTACCATGGCCTTGCCCACAGCTGGAGCCTGCCCCACTTACAAAGGACAAAGACCATGAAAGCCCCACCCCATTTAAAGCACTGAGCTCCCCGTGGCAGAGCCAACGGCAGGATCTCCTTCTTCCTGTGCTAGCCGCTGTACCCAGGCCACCCGTGCCCACTGCAGGGTCCCCTCGCCCTGTCACCCCAACACCAGCTGCCTCCTCCCCACCAACAAGCCCTGTTCAAGCTGTTGTGGTTGGAGCATGAACGGTCTGCCTTCATTTCTTATTTTGTTTTCACTAGGGCCATCATAAAAAAACAGACCAATGTTCAAGAAATACCCCCAACTGCAAGAACATGAATTGGGTGATCCCAAAGCCAGTGGGTCCCCCTTTCTCCAATCTGGGTACACAGTGAAGCTCAGTTGAGTGGAATGCACCCCAAAAACGAGGAGTTTAAGTTTATTTTATGTCTAGGTCAAGGACACCATTGCAATCTCTGGACCTTCATGAGAAAACGCAGTCTACCTCTTGCCTTAGTACATACAGTGGAGGAAGAGAATTTACTCATGTGTTGGGTGCCTGGGTGGCTCAGTTGTTAAGCAGCGGCCTTCGACTCAGGTCATGATCCCAGAGTCCTGGGATCGAGTCCCACATCGGGCTCCCTGCTCAGCGGGAAGCCTGCTTCTCCCTCTCCCACTCCCCCTGCTGGTGTTCCTGCTCTCGCTTTGTCTCTGTCAAATAAATAAATAAAATCTTTAAAAAAAAAAAAGAATGTACTCATGTGTTTCTGAGTGAGGAGGTCTGTGCTCTGAGGTTGTGGTTCCATGGCGGTCCCACAGGACCCAGCGTGCAACCACTCTCTGCCGTCTCCTGGAATGTGGTGGAATTTTGAAATCTCTCTTCCACTTGTCTGCCTCTCATTTGCTTCTCTCTCCACAACGTTATTTGTTGGAAAAAATGTCCAGTTAACTGAGGACTCTAGGTGTTACGCCATTAATCCAGATATTAGTATAAAATAAATATAAACATCAGTCTAGAGGGGTACTGCCCAAAAAACTGTCTGTATTGATGGAAAGTTTCCATGTCTGTGTTGTCCAATATGGTAGCCACTCACCACCACTCAAGTGGAGGAACAGGATTTTAAGTTTTATTCAATTTTAATTATTTTACATTTAAATAGACACATGTAGGAGCACCTGGGTGACTCAGTTGGTAAAATATCTGACTCTTGGTTTCGGCTCAGATCATGATCTTAGGGTTGTGAGATCGAGCCCCGATTTGGGCTCCACACTCAGTGGGGAATCTGCGTGAGATTCTCTTTCCTCCCTCTCCTTCCCTCCAACCCTTCCATCACTTGCACTCTCTCTCTCTCTCTGTCTCTGTCAAATAAATAAATAAAATCTTTATAAAAATAAATAAAGATTTATGTATTTATTTTAGAGAGAGAGCACAAGTGGGAGAGGCAGAGGGAGAGGGAGAGAGACTCTCAGACTCCCTGCTGAGCACGGAGCCCAACTCAGGGCTCGATCTCATGACCCTGAGATCAGGACGTGAGCTGAAACCAAGAATCAGATGCTTAACCAACTGCGCCACCCAGGCGCCCCTCTCGTGCTTTCTTATGGCCACCCCAAGACACTCTTCAGGTGTCATCAGTTTGCCTCAATGGAAACCAGGCTCCTTTATCCAGTGTCTTGTTTCTTTGGAAAAACTGTGTAGGATGGTGTGGACCCATCATATGGGTTCAGGCCCGTATGAAAGGAACCGACACAGCTTAGCTTGACACCTTGAAAGGGGTTCCATTTCTAGCCTCATCATGAAGATGCAGTTCAACTAGGATGGCTTAGGGAAGACGAGACAGGGCTCAGAAATAGCAGGCAGCCAAGGGTCATGGAGCTGCCGGGGCAAGCACGGATGTGCTCACAGGGTGGCTGGGGCAGGGCAGCATCAACGTGTGCCCAGAGCCACCACCACTGAGGCACAGACATGGGATCTCCCCTGGGTTAGGAGTTCAGCAGTCTGTGAACTAGGATGGGCAAGAATTCCATTTTTTTTTAATTATTCATTTATTTGACAGAGAGAGAGTGAGAGCGGGAACATAAGCAGGGGGAGTGGGAGAGGGAGAAGCAGGCTTCCCGCCGAGCAGGGAGCCCGATGCGGGGCTCGATCCCAGGACCCTGGGATCATGACCTGAGCCGAAGGCAGATGCTTGACAACTGAGCCACTCAGGTGCTCCAAGAATTCCATTTTTATTGTCACTGACTGCTAATAGAACACTAGCATTTCCTTTTATTAGGAACACAGGCAATGACGCAGAGTGTTGGCCATGCCCGTGGTTGTCCAAGTCACAGAGTTTCATATTGCATTTCAGTTCCTGCAAATATCTAAAATACCTTCCATGCTTATCTCTATTTTGAAATTATGGTAGTTATTAAACAGACCACTCATTCTTATTTTTTTTTTAAGATTTATTTATTTATTTGAGAGAGAGAGAAGGCATATGCAAGTGGGGGTGGGGGCAGAGGGAAAGGGAGAGAGGGAATCTCAAGCAGACGCCATGCTGAGCGTGGAGCCCAGCACGGGGCTCGATCTCACAACCCTGAGATCATGACCTGAGATGAAACCAAGAGTCAGACGCTCAACCAACTACACCACCCAGGCGCCCCTCAATCTTATTTTTAATGCATCGGGACAGAAGCACATGGGGAACCATGTCACCGTTCTGGTTTTTTGTAATATTTTGTCACCTGTAATGTTTATTACCTTTGTAATCCTGTGTAATGGTTTTCTTTGTGATCCTGTGTAATTTATTTCTTGCATGTTAAGTCCGTATTCAAAGGAGGGGTCTGAAGGCTTCACAAGGCTGTCAAAGGGATCTCAGACACAATGCAGGTTAAGAACTCCTGATTTCAACATTAGAAACCTACACAGGTATTGTTGTGTCACTTTCAAGACAGGTGTTGGGCAGCTCGAAATTTTTAAAGACGCACTGTCACCTGAAGAAGACAGGTGACTGTCCTTAGGCATTAACCAGAAGCAAACAGATTTGTCTCCATCTTTGTAGAACAATGCAACTGATAAATGGCCAATAATCTCCACCAAATTGGCACTGGTCCACTGCCTAAAGGGAACAGGCATATTCATCTCTGTAAATTTCTTTACTATGATGCTGTCTTATTTCCAGGAATCAGACGGTAAAAATGATATATTTTTGTGGTTTGGCATTTGGAGCTTTGCTCTGGCTTTGCTGGTTACTGCCAACATCTGCAAATTATTATGTGCTTTAAAAAACCCGAACCACCACCGCAGGCTGCACCCACAATCCCCGGCTGGGCTCGGCCTCAACAGGGCAAGTTGTGGGACCCAGAGGCAGCTGGGTCAGGACCAGAGGTTTCCCAGCAAACCCTTAAAGGCATCTGTGACTAGAGCTGCGTGCACCATCTATGTGTGGCTGCCTCGTGGTTCACAAGTCCTGGTTCTCAGCATCATGGGTTCATCTGTTTGAGGAGAGAAGAAACAAAGCTGTGGCTGCCCAGATAAAAATTATTCATCATGTTCCTGCCCATGTCAAGAGACATTCGGTTTCTAGACACATTTTAGCCCAAGGCCACTAAGACAAGTGAACGCAATTCTGGGTGCCTGTCTATAAATGCAGTGGGAGGCGGTCTGCCAATCACGGACGGCTGTGCAATCCGACAGAGAGGCTCAGGCCTGGCACTCGGAAACTTGGCAGCACCCAGCACCTCACCCAGGCATCCATCCCTTACTAGTCTGAGCCGGCTGGCTCTCATGACTGGCTGGTAACAGCAGAGCAGATGTTTGTGTGGGAAGCCAGCCACGCCCGACATCTGTCCTGCGGTGGGAGGCGTGTGTGTTCACAGTCAGTGCTGGGGTTCCCTGGGGGGCGGGGCGGGCAATTAGTGGCCAGCATCACGGGTAATCTAATTACAGGGGAAATGGGGTAAAGCCCCGTGCGATAAGCAGTGCCTCTGCTCCGGGTGGCTCTGTTATTTTTCCTCCGTTAATTTGCTCCATAGCTCATGTGAATGTCAAACAGGTTATTTAAAGAGCATGGGCGGACTTCTGTCATCTGTAACCGGACAAAAAGGTTCTGCGTGCCTGTTCGTGTGTGTGGAATGGAGGAGGGAAGAGCAGGCCTCGAGCGTGGAGTGAAATCGAGGATTCAGGAAAGAAACTACAAAGGGTTTGGGTGTAATCAGACACACGCTGTAGAGCAGTATATCGGTATGCACCCAATTATCATTTACTCAGATGGATGATAGAAACGGTGAGGATGGAAGGCAGAGGAATGATTCCAGGAAGCCTTCCTGGAAGAGGCGAGCTCTTAAAAGAGATGACGTGCATTTTTAGTGGGGCAGGGACAGATATAGAAAAAAGAGAAGACATTAAAGCCAAGGAAAAAGTAGGAGCAGAATCAAAGGGGCGAGAATCCAAACCACATGGTTGGAACTTCAAGATGAGGAAGCCGACTCGAGGGAAGGGTCTCCTTCAGAGATGCCACCTGATCCAAGAAGGGGTGGCGAGGGTAGAGGATGTCCAACCCCAGGCTGAGGACAGACACCCAACCCTTGTCTGCAACACGGGTCAAAGCAGCAGAGCATTCCATTCATGTCACTCAGAGCCCCTGAGACACCAAATGTACAGACACGTGCACGCCAGGAACACCTGAGCTTGGTGACACCTCGGAACTGCACAGAGTAGGCGAGGAATAGACAGGTGTTGTCTAACCTAAGAACTTTGACCTCAGACTCGCCGCCTCCACTGCTTGTGGATGAGCTGAATGAAATAGCCCGCGGATCATCCGTGGTAGAGGCCTTGCATCGTCCTCAACAAAAGATCACAAAACTGGAGTTTTTGATTTGTCTGCATATTAGATCACATTCAAATTACTTTGTGCTTTCAGAACATACCCAACTAATGGAGTTGGAGGGTGAAATGCAACACGTATCACCCTCCGAGCAGGAAGTGTGTCTGTGAAAGCCACATTTCCTAAGAGGGGTAGGAGTCCTCATCCCCAGACATGAGACGGACACTACCAGAGTGAGCCCCCTAATCTAGTCACCTTGCTGACAATATCTCAAGCAATTATTTTAATTTGAGACTTCACAATGACAATCAAAGATTACTTGAGTCTGACCCCAGCAGGGAAAGCATTATACAGAGCACAGTAAGTAGATAACGTAACGTAGGTTCATCCAAACACACACACCTAAGTTAGGAATATTGACAATGTACTTCTGGGATTGGGCATGAGAAACAGCTCCAGTGTAGGTCTGGCCGGATCCTCCTTATTTTTGTGTCTGGATCTACTGTTCCTGGTAGACCTTCTCTATGCACGCTGCTATTCTACTCCCCTGTGTGTTGGGATAGCCTCCTCCTTGAATTCAGGACTTGAGTTAACTGCAGAGGACGCTCCGTCTTCTTATCTGCAATCAAGTGAAGCTCACCCCAGGGCTGCTGTAGCCAAGCACCACAGACGGTGTGGCTTAACCACCAGAAATTCACTGTCTTACGATTCTGGAGACCAGAAGTCCAAAATCAAGGTGCGGGCAGGGTTGGTTCCTTCCAAGGGCTGTAAGGGGAAGTCTGTTCCCTGCCTCTCTGTTAGCCTCTGGTGTTGCCAACAGTCCTTGGCATTCCTTGGCTTGTAGACACATCACTCCGGTCTCTGTCTCTGCCGACACATGCCCATCTCCCTGCGCCTGCATCGCTTCTCTTCTTAGAAGGGCACTGGTCATTTGGGATTAGGACCCACCCTCAGACACAGCATGACCTCATCTTAACCAGTTACACCTGCAAAGACCCCATTTCCAAATAAGAACACATTCTGGGGTACCAGAGTTTAGGACTTCAAACACGCCAACATGTCATGTTAGGGGACAGGACACGATGTAACTCAGAGCAGTCCCTTATGCGGACCGTCCTCAGCGGCTGCATATACAGACCTACTTTCTGTGGTTTCTAAGGTATGCACTGCTCTGTCTGAGGCTGAAAATCAAGGAGAGTCCCTCTCTGCCAAGGCTGTTTGTCGCTAGAAGTTGCCCCCTTTCACAGCACACACCCCTGTGACAAGAGGCTGCACCAATGTTTTCAGACACACCCACATATAGACAGCAGGACGTTGGCAGGAAGAGAACAATGTCTAGATGGAGTCTGTTTGAAAAAGACTACCCCCAGGAGTGTTGCCACAATTCAATTTCAAGTTCAGACAAACAATGAACAATTTTTCAATAGCAGTATGTATAGACTTACAAATAATATTTTTACATTAAGAATCATGAAATCGAAATGTAATCGGGTGTCCTGTATTTTCTATGGCAACCCTACCTCATGCGGTGGGAAAATCGTTGATATGAAGGGCTGTGGGATCCTCCCCAGCCCCGTCTTCTATTCTAAATGGCTCTGACAGCTCTCTCCACAGACTCGCCAAGGTGACCCTCCTCCCCCTTCTCATCCAAACCTGATGGGAACGATGTCCTCGGTCTGGGGTCCTCCGTCCTCATCTGCCCCGTCCAGTGAACGCAGCTGGGGATGGCTTCGAGGTGGTCCGTGACCGCCTCCACTCAGTAGCTGGCACCCCCTTGCCTTGCCCCTTGGCCCACGGAGAACCTGCTCGCCTTCTCACCCCCGCCTCCCGCTCCCTGCCCTCTCCACCTCCGTGGACACATTTGGGAGCCGGACATCAAGCGACCTGAGTGGCGCTCTGGAGACTCTGAGATGCTCTTGTGACCACGCCAGGCTTCGGAGCGTTCTAATCCTCCACACGCACAGCTTCTGCCTCACTTTTGCTCCATCTTAAAAATCAGAATAGAAATGTCCCCTTAAAATAAGGCTTTTTCAACGATGACAAAGCATATAATTTTCTGGAACCACAGCCCTAAGATCTGATTGCTAATTTCCAGGGTAGTTTTGCATCTACTCCTGACCTTCCTGTGCACCTGTCCGTTCTGCAGGCCACACCCACGCCCCGCTCCCTCAGCTCAGGAGACCAACCGCTGACCCCACTCCCCACCGGACTGACAACAGCTGCTCTGTGTACCCCAATCATCACTAGCAGTTTGGAATCCGATGACTCTCCCCTACCTGCCCTGGTCACAGGAAGCGAGGCATCAGCTCTGACTTTTGGCAGAAATGTGTCAAAGCATGAAGAAGATTGTAGGCGCCCAAGACCATGATGCGGGCAACAGGTGCAAGCTAGGAGTCTGAGCTGTGCCCCAGTGGAAGAGGCAGCAAGTAGGGGTTGGGTGGGCACTTAGAGGTCAGTAAAATGTGAGACAGGTTGGTGGCAAAGCCCACTGTCCACCAGGCAAGGGACTTTGTCTCGCCATCAGTGAATGGATGTCCTTGAAGATGGGAAAACAGTGTCCTTCTGGTTGGTCACCTGGAGCTATGCTGAGCTGGAAACAGTGTCAGGGTCTCCACCCCCCAGAATGGGGACACCTTATCTGAGCCCCTTGCTATGGCCCCTGACACCTTTCTAGCCTTGACTCCCCTCTTGGGATAAATGGTCCCCCTGTTAAAAAAAGAAGTGAATAGGGACGCCTGGGTGGCTCAGTCGGTTAGGCGTCTGCCTTCGGCTCAGATCGTGATCCCAGGATCCTGGGATCGAGTCCCACATCGGGCTCCCTGCTCCGCGTGGAGCCTGCTTCTCACTCTGCCTCTGTCTCTCTCTCTGTCTCTCATGAATAAATAAATAAAATCTTTAAAAAAAAAAAAAAAGAAGTGAATAAATGATAAGAATGAGTAAAAACGTTTTTCCTCAACTGGAAAATCCATACAAGCATCTCTCCCTGTAGCCTGGGCCGGCGAGGCTCATGAACAACTGAGTAGATTAGCTCTTTTACCAGAGCTGCGTGCCGGCCTGGAAGTCACTGTGGTCTCAACCCCCGGCTGGTCTCAGACTGGTATTGTCCCCAAAACAAAAACTCCAAGAAAATGAGATTAGAGTCTGCAGGGGGTTCATGGGTTTACATCAGGATCACATGTCCCTTTCATGTCCTGCTCCAAAAACTCCCTACCCCGCAGCTCCGGTGGAGGGGCTCGTCCGGCAGGGTGTATGTGGGCTGTTCATCCAGGCCAGTCTTGGGGAGGCTAGCCCTTCCTGCAGAGTGTCTCTATGGAGCAGAAACCCACCAAGAGTCATCACCAGGTCACCCGTCCTCTTTGCATTTTCTAGGGAGGGACTGCACCCAGGGCATCTGCAAGGGCTTTTTCTGCCCCTTGTTCTTCTTCTTTGCCTTCTCTGATCCATGTGGGAGACATCCCTCTGGCAAGAGCCCTGCAAATAGACGTGCAGCGATCAGGCCCTGGACAGTGGTGCCGTGCAGGACAGAGATGCTGCCCACATGCCTGCAGAGAATAAACGCGCCCACATACCTCCCGGGGCCCCGGCAAAGAGAGGCGCCCTGTCGGCAGTGAACTCACAAAAATGCTGGTGGGAATGGCGCTCTGGAAGTTGGAGGCACAAGGATTGTTCGACCCAGCCTGGCTCTGTGTACAGCAGACGGGCTTTCTGGGGAGCGGGGTTTCATGTTCATTTGAGTGCACATAGCCTGTTAACCCAGTAGCCAGGAAACACCCCACCACCGGAAACAGCGCTCTTCAGAGAATTCCACCCCCATCCCCGACTCCCCACACAGAAATTCCTCTGCCAATTAGAGGGTGTGCGCCCACTTAAGAGTCTGGGTGTGTGTGTGCACACACGTGTGTGTGTGGGCACGTGTATGCATGTTTAATGACAAGCAACTTGTTTGGAGTCTGTCAAAGGCTTTGAGAATCAAGCGTGGGGGCGCCTGGGTGTTTCAGTAGTTAAACGTCTGCCTTCGGCTCAGGTCATGATCCCAGCGTCCTGGGATCGAGCCCCGCATCGGGCTCCCTGCTCAGCGGAGAGTCTGCTTCTCCCTCTCCCACTCCCCCTGCTTGTGTTCCCTCTCTTGTTGTGTCTCTCTCTGTCAAATAAATAAAATCTTTTAAAAAAAAAAAAAAAAGAACTTTCTTAAAAAAGAGAGAGAGAGAGAATCAAGCGTGGCTCTGAGTGTCTCCGCTGCGGAGCGAGCACTCTTCGAAGGGAGGCATTGACTGCTCAGAACACGGAACCAGAAGCCTGGAATGCCATCCACCCAAAACCAAACCAACTCTGATGCAGGGGTCGTACACAGCATGTCATTCCTCTGCTTGTTTTCCCTTCCATCTACAAAAATATGGAAGTAGAAGGGAAAAGAATAGGAGACCAAAAAGGCTTATTATTACCTGAACCAGAGGGTCATTGGAATTGACCAAAGTCAGCGAAATGCTTTGAAGATTAATGGGACCATATAAACGTGGACTTATTATGAGGTTTCTCCGAAGACATTACACAGAGCACAGAGGACCTGCATATAAAATGCAGCACGAGGGCCCTCGGCTTTCATGACGGTCCCTACAGGCCTCTTGATGACATTCAGGTGAAGCCATTGTGGGGGCCAATGAGGAGCTAGTCCGGCGTTCTTTCTTTTAGACAAAAAAGTGAGACTTGGCTTTGATAGGTTCTTGTTGCATGGGAAGCAGAGACGCCAAGGGGAGGAGCTAACGACAGTCCCTGAAAGTGGGGAGATGCAATGGCCCTCCCCACCCCACCCCCACCCCGCTGGGGAACTCAGAGTCCCTTGAGCAGACCCAGGTGACAAACACCTTTACTCCACCATCATCTGCAGCGTGCTGGCTCTCCCTCTTCTGCTTTAGAGACGCATCCCAAGGTGGCCCGGTGACCACGGGCTTTCGCGGGGATCCTAACTGAGGATCTAAGAGCTGGAAAACCCCACCTTCCCACAAAGTCAGGGTGCTTCTTGTGGGAACACACTTCATACCTGTCCACAGGGGAAGGGGTCCAGCTGGCCTTGAAATCCTCTCAGGGACATAAAAATTAAACCAAATTAATAGGACTTCGCATGAAGGCCCAGTTTTGGCAACTAGTAAAGAGGACGGCCTGACTGTGGCCCGAGGGTCCCAGCGAGCTGGAAGTGACAGACTTCATGGGGCCGCCTCACTCCTGGCCGCTTGCCTCCGTGCTGGCCTGCGGCCGTGGAGGGGGCAGGGTTCGGAAGACCGATGGGAAACGAGGAGAAAAATCGAGAACAGGTGAGTGGTGGGGGAATGACCACCACATCTGCTCTTAGAGGGTTCTCGGTGAAGTTCACATACTCTGTGGAAGTGAGCAAACGTCCCATGGAGGCCACAGCTGGCGCCTTAGCTACTGCCGTGAGCCGAACTGTCTCCCCCAGATTCGTGTGGTGAGGCCCTAACCCCCAGCACCTCCGAATGTGACTGTTGGCAGAGATAGAGTCTTTAAATGAGGCCATTAGGGTGGCCCTAATCCAACCTGATAAGAAGAGGAAATTTGGACCCAGAGGCAGACACCAGGAATGCTTGCACCCAGAGGGCCGACCGAGTGAGGACATGGGGAGAAGGCAGCCATCTGCAGGCCACGGAGAGAGGCCTCAGGAGGAGCGAAACCTGTCAGTACATTGATCTCGAGTCTCCAGAACTATGAGAAAATAACTGTTGTTTAAGCCATCTAGTTTGTAGTATTTTGGTATGGCAGCCCTAGCAGACCAACACAGCTACGTTCAGAGACCCACCAGCCTGGACACCTTGGGTACCACACCCCCACTTGGGGTCCTGTGTGCCCCAAGCTCCCCAATACCAGCTCAGGGCTACAACTCCACGGCTCCAGGAGCCAGGTGGGCAGTGCTGGGCAGTGAGGAGAATGCTTACCTGAGGTGTCACCTCTTCCAGGCAGCCTTTCCTGATTGCTGCCCCCTCCTCTGAGCTGGGTATCCTGTGCTCTTCCTTCAGCCTTTCAAAGAATCCTAGAGTCCCATGTATAAACCACTTTGGACGCCTATGGTAATTTTCTGGTTCCCTCAGCCAACCGCAGGAGACCCTAATCCTGTGTCTTTTGTTATGCCCTGTGTCCTTATGCTCAGCTCAGTGCCCGGCGCATGGGGTTCTTTTATCCAACAGTTATCAACTGACTACAATGAGCAGGCCCTGGGGAGAGAGCGGCAGCCCACAGGCCTGGTCCTTGCAGAGCTGACACGCCAGGTGAGGAGGTGGCTGAGCCCGGAGGCTGACCCTTGTGGTCCTGCCTGAGCCATCCCAGGAAATTTTGAGGCATGTGGGAGCACGGGGTCAGGCCCCTAATGCGTTTATGATGGTCAAGGATGACCACACTCGGGGGGTAGCCCACGGAAGCTGAAACCTGCTGGCAGATTAGGATACAGCCAGGCAAGGCGGGGAAGAGTGTTTTGTCAGAGGGAACAGAACATGTGACAGCCCAGAGGTGAGCAAGGGCAGTTCCTGTAGCTAGAAGAAGCTCAGGATGACTGCAGGGCAGAGCCAGAGTCTGTCTGGCCTCTGCTCTGGGAAGACTCCAGCCTGCAGCCCAGGCAGACAAAGACAAGCTTCTGTCCACATGGCGAGTAAATAGCACAATCTGGTCCACTGGATATGAGAAGTCGAGATGGCTTTCCGGAGAGCAGAAAAAACATGGCATTGCTAGCGTGTCCTTGGCTGCATCGGAGAGCCCGGTCACGGGGGGGTATTCTTACCAGAAACCAGCAGAACTGGGGGAGTTGACAAAGAAAACATGAAGCTTTCCGAACAAAAGGAGGAAATGGCCAAAAAACAGAGGAAATGATCATTTCCAAACAGCTCCTGAATCTGCAGAATGGGAGAAGAATGGGACAGGATGGTGGTTCTCCAAACTGAGCGGCATCAAACTCCCCGGGGTGGGGGAGTGGGGGGGGCTTGGCGAGCCCAGACATGTGGGCCCTACCTCGGCGTTTCTGACTCGGGAGCCCTGGGTGGGGCCAGAGAATCTGCATTTCCAGGCGTTCCGAGGCGCCGCTGACCTCTGTGATGGGGCAGGGCCGCCCCTCTTAGGAGACATAGGAACAGCCGTGAGGAGGGGAACACCGCATCACTGACTGCTTCCTCACAGACCAGGACCGAGCGGGAGGCTGCCCGTCATCGCCCCCACCAGCCCACGGCCCAATTCACAGGGTGTCCGGCATGGCTCTGCAGGGAACCCCAACATTGGCAATCCAGTTCCCTACACAAACCTGGGGTGGCCGTGCTGGGAAACAGACACTGAACAAACCCAAGCCCATCTCAATTATCACAGGCTTCTCTCCCAGCAGCGGCCCCCACCCCCCCAGCCCACATGAAGCGGGGGGGCAGCCGTGCTCTCTGGGATGTGACCTTGGCCCCTCGTGGTGATGTGGCACTTTTCCCACTCGGCTACAGTATGGGAACAGGGAACGCTAAAAATGATTTCATCAGGTTCATCCAGGGACCCTGATTTTCCAGGTCATCTACTCAAAGCCAGTCCCCAGGGACCCAGGGCATTTCCAGAGGGCACCTAGCTACTCCCAGCAAACTCACCCCTCCGCTGCCTAAGGAGCAGCCCTGTGCCCCCCACCCTCACTGTGGTGCCCACTCTAGGGTCGGTCTGCCCTGCCTCCACCTGTCAGCCCACCTGACTCCTGCTGCTAGACGATAGGTAGATGAGAGAGAGAGAGAGTGAGAGAGAGAGAGAGATAGGATAATATAGAGATATATGTCATCTTCTATTGTTATTGAATGTGTGCTTTCCCCAACTAATCTCTCCCCATCTCTCATCCCCCAGCCCCCCGCACTGCGCCTACCTCTCGACCCAGATCCAGAACACCTACCTCCCCCAGGAGAGCACTCTGAGCAACTCAGAATCACTAATCTGTATACAGTATTATTGTTTATAAGTATACAAACACAAATTTATATCATATTGTAATTATTATTTACATGGGTATATATTTGTGGTAGGCAGAATAATGCCCCCCAAATTATGCCCACGTCCCACGCCCCGGGAACTGGAGATGTGCTGCAACGCACGGCAGAGGGCCTTCGCGGATTGGTGTGAGCCGGCGGAGGCTGGAGGGGCTCCTGGATTTCCCAGGTGGGCCCACCTAATCACACGAGTCCTTACAAGCAGAGACCCTTCCCCTGCTGTGATCACGGAGACATAAGGACGGGGAAGGAGGGTCAGAGATGCAGGGAGGGCCCACCAGCTGAGGGGCCACTAGGAGCTGGAAAACACAATGAACCAGGTTCTCCAGGAAGAAATGCATTTGGCTGACACCCGATCTTAGACCAGTGAGACCTGTCTGGACTTCAGACTTGCAGAACGGTAGAGAGTGCATTTGTCTTGTTTTAAGGGCCACCCTCCCCCCCCCCCCGCCCCCGTCAACTGTTGCCACAGCAACAAAACAGGTACCGTATTACATCGTATACACGTGCATGCGCGCGCCTATCCCCGCCATACCAGAGGTCTAGGGGCCAAATGATATCCGATTCACCTCTATCCCATAGGGAACCCAGAAAGTGCCCTCACACAGTGCATGTTTTGTACATGTCTGTATAACTCTACCGACCAATTGGTAAGTTTTCAATGACACCACTGAGAATGGATCAGGGCCAACGTTCATTCCTAGGCCCAGAAAAATGGGCCTGGGCAGCAAAAAGGAAACGTGATGGGAGCCCTCGGGGTGGCCAAAATCTCTCAACCGGGAAGAGGCTTTCTGAGAGGAGGACCTGGCCCAAATCAGACCACAAGGGATTGCCTCTCTGGCCTGTAATTACTTCATTTGATAAGGACCTGAAACCCAGGCTGCTTGCTGCCAGGGAAGCCTGGGGCTGCTGAGTCACGTTCAAGGGCCTTCGCCTCCTCCTGACCCCGCTCACGGGTGCTCGCGGATGGGGCTGAGTAGCTGAGCAGCTGCAGGACGTCAGAAGGCTGAGTCTGTGGTTGGAGCAATGGGAAAGGCCCAGGCAGGTGCGGGCTGCCTGGATTCTGGAGAGGGGGCGGGGGCGGGGAGCGGCGGAGGAGGGGAGGGAGACTCCTCTGGGGCACCCCTGATCCCGACCCAGCGGCCAGGACCCCAGGGTTCCCCGCTGAGCTTAAGAGCCTGGTCGCAGTCACAGCACCTGGTGTGCCAGCCCAAACCGGCCAGGGCAGGTGCATGAGGACACCACGGCTCTACTGATCCCTATAGCTGGCCGAAATCGGAGAAAAGCTCTTCTGCTGATGAAGGCAAGGCGATGAGATGTGTGGGTACTTCCCTTACAAAATCAGGGAAATGTTGTTCAAGACAACCTCCAGCTGAACGGACACTGGTTGCAGGGTTACCATGGGCCAGGCAGCCAGGACACGGAGGGGACATTTCCAGTCTGTAGGGAGGAAGACGACGTTCTTGGGAATAAAATCTGAAGGGCGCTTTACACAACCCCCGATTGATCTTCACAGCAGCAGATGCGATGCCAGAGGTATCAGCAGATGCCCATTTTACAGAAGAAACACTGAGTCTCCGCAAGTCAGCAGTTGACCCCCGGTGGGGGCTAGGTGCTTTAGCCTGGGTCCTTCAGCGGGTGAGTTGCCAGACCGTGTAACAGTGACATACAGCTTTTCTTCCCTGTCCTCCTGCCAGACACCCAGGCAGCCCGAGTCCGGGTTCGGAGGCAGGAGGGTATTGTGTTCGGAGCTGGGGCTGCCACACTGCCTGGCTCTGGCTGACGCTTCCTCGCCCTGCCTCAGTTCCCTCGTCTGTAAAATGGGGATAGTGCCTCCATAGGAGGTAGTGCAGAGTCCTGGGATCAGTGCACACGGGAGCCGCTCACAGGGCGCGCTCAGTACATGGTAGCTCTCTTATGCTGTTTTACTCCCAGCTTTTGAGTAGCTCTGTGACCTCGAATGACTTACTGTCTTGGCAACCCAACATACAAGGCCCCTTCTTTCGGGAGTCGATTATGGGGTCAGTGAGTGCCCAGCACCCGAGAACGGGAATCCCCAAAGGAAGATATCACTTCTGCGTGCCACCGAGTCTCGCGAGTGGAATCCGAATTTCTGGCTGGACGTTGGTCTTTGGTTTCTCGGTGTTCTGTGACAATGTTCTCTCACCCTGCTGCATCGCTCAGAAACTTCTGGTCAGGAGATAATATCTAATTGAGCATAGAGTCATTGTCTAAAAGCTGCAGAAACACTTGAAGCTTTCTCAGAAACAAGGGTGAAAGGTCAGTGTGGTTCATGCAGTTGGGATCTGTCACACGCATTCGTGTCCCCATTCACGTCACCGCAGTGTGGGGTGTGACGGCATGATGCTGGGGGGCGTGCGTGTGAGTCCCTCCTGCCTGGGGCACAAATACGCCCAGGCTGAGAACTACTCCTCGGGGAGATGAGAACCCAGCCAGGGCCGCCCGGCCAAAGCGCCACAGTGGGGCACATGGTCGTGGGAATTTGCCAAACAGCAACATCCGTTACCAAGGAAACCCCTGCGTCACTACAAGATGCTGATAGCCACCGTGTGACAGCGCTTGACAGACGCGACAATGTTCTTGCCGGCACTGTCTCGCGCGTCCCCAGCAGGTCTGTCCAGGGCGCACGTTTGCGTGTCATGAGCCCATTTCTCAGCTGAGCAAACGGTGTCTCAGAGCACGGCGCTGGAGGTCACACGAGACAGAGCTGTGACTGTGCAGGTCTCCTCAGAGGTCTGGGAGGGCACTGCCGGGCCGCCTTTCTCTTCTCTCGGCGTGAGTCTGTCACTTTGCTCTGCGCAGAAGCCGGGCTCCCACTTCCTCCCTCTGCCTTATCTCCTGAGCACACAAAGGAAAAGAAACAACGCAACACAAGAGTTCTATCCAGCTCGGAGCCTCCTCTTGAGTCCCCTCCTGCTGCGCCGGGGGCCTCTCCAGGGGGGAACCCCGTGATGAGGGAGATAAGGGGGGTGCAGGGGCTCCGCCAAGTCTGGACATTATTGGAATGCGGTTTCTCTTTATTTTAATTTTTTATTTAAATTCAATTTAACATATACTATATTATTAGTTTCAGAGGTAGAGGTCAGGGGTTCATCAGTCTTATATAACACCCAGTGCTCATTCCATCACGTGCCCTCCTGAATGCCTACCACCCATTTAGTCCATGCTCCGACCCACCTCCCCTCCAGCAACCCTCAGTTTGTTTCCTAGAGTTAAGAGTCCCTTAGAGTTAAGAGTCTCCTTCTCAATTTTCATCTTATTTTATTTTTCCTTCGTTTCCCCTATGTTCATCTGTTTTGTTTCTTATATTCCACATATGAGTGAGATCATATGGTATTTGTCTCTCTCTGACTGACATATTTTGTTCAGCATAATACCCTCCAGTTCCATCCATGTCATTGCAAATGGCAAGATTTCATTCTTTTTGATGGCTGAGTAGTATTCCATTGTATATATGAACCACATCTTTATCCATTCATCTGTCAATGGACATCTCAGCTCTTTCACAGTTTGGCTATTGTGGACTTTGCTGCTATGAACAGTGGGGTGCAGGTGCCCCTTCGGATCACTACATCTGTATCTTCGGGGTAAATACTCAGTAGTGCAATTGCTCGATCATATGGTAGCTCTATTTTCAACTTTTTGAGGAACCTCCATACTGTTTTCCAGAGTGGCCACACCAGCTTGCATTCCCACCAACAGTGTAGGAGGGTTCCCCTTTCTCCGCATCCCTGTCGTTTCCTGACTTGTTAATTTTAGCCATTCTGACTGGTGTGAGGTGGTATCTCATTGAGGTTTTGATTTGGATTTCCCTGATGCTGAGCGATGTTGAGCACTTTATCATGTGTCTGTTGGCCATTTAGATGTCTTCTTTGGAGAAATGTCTGTTCATGTCTTCTGCCCATTCCTTTACTGGATTATTTGTTTTTTGGGTGTTGAGTTTGATAAGTTCTTTATAGATTTTGGATACTAGCCTTTTACCTGGTAAGACATTTGCAAATATCTTTTCCCATGGAATGTGGTTTCGTCTATGCTTTCAGACATATGTCCCCGGAAAAAAAGCCTTCCCCACCGTATTCCTTTCTAGGGCTTCTGTAACAAAACACCACCAACTGGGAGGCCAGGAGTCTAGAATCATCGTGGCACGGCCCCTGATCCCTCCCAAGGCTCCAGGGGAGGACCCTTCCTGCCTCTCTCAGTGCTGACAGCTTCTGGAGGTGTCCAGCCCTCCTTGGTGTTCCTTGGCTGGGGCTGCATCACTCCAGTGTCTGCCTCCATCCTCACACGCCTTCTTTCCTGTGGGTCTCTGTGACCGCTCCTATTCTCATCCAATTTAAGGCCCACCCTAATCAGCATGACCTCATCCTGACTTCACTAATTATATCTGCAAAGCCCCTATTGAAGGTGACCCAAAATAAGGTTGCAATCTTTTTTTTTAATTTTTTTTATTATGTTATGTTAATCACCATACATTACATCATTAGTTTTTGATGTAGTGTTCCATGATTCACTGTTTGCGTATAACACCCAGTGCTCCCTGCAGAACGTGCCCTCTTTAATACCCATCACCAGGCTGACCCATCCCCCCACCTCCCTCCCCTCTAGAACCCTCAGTTTGTTTTTCAGAGTCCATCGTCTCTCATGGTTTGTCTCCCCCTCTGATTTCCCCCCTTCATTCAATAAGGTTGCAATCTTGAGGCTGTGGATGGAAATGAGGGGTGGGGGGACACTATTCAACCCACAACACCAGCTTATCAGTGCCCTGTACCCCTGCCTCTGCCATGCTTCTCCTCAAAGCAAGCAACTGGAGAAGACCACCCAGACAGGCTTCAAAACAGCATTCCAGCACCTGGCAGAGACAAGTCAATCCATCATCAGAAAGGCTAGAGAAGGGGGCTTGGGTCTCAGCACCCCATGTCCTGCCCCCCTCCCTCGGTCCTTTCTTTTGGTGCAAAGACTTCATTCTTCCCAAGATAGCAAGGCAAATAGCTGAGAACCTTCCATTTGTGTAATACCCCAACTTTGTCCACAGCTAAAGAACACTTGGTGTAGACTAGGGGTGACTTAAGAACCTTTTCCATTTATTCAAATATGACACAGCACTCTAAAATTTCCAAAAGGTATGGATTGGGAGGTGAAGGAGGGTGGGCTGTAGGAACCACAAGTTTGACTTAGTCCATGCTTAGGCATCACTGCATTGTTTCCTGGGTCCATGCAAGCTGGAAAAGACGCATTTCTGTAACTCGCACGTGTGGCCCTCATTCCTCAGTGACCCTGCCTCGTACAGAATGTTCACCAACTAGTTTTCCAGCGCTGGGTTTCTAAGCATCACCCCCCCACGTTAGAAGATTCTCCACACTGAAAAGACCTGCAGTTGGGGTAGAAAGTCCTGGCTGGGCTTCTGGGCTTTGTAGCTCTGGGCAGGTCAGCCAGTCCTTGGCCAGAGTTTTGGCACTGGTGATACGGAGGGAGCCGAGGGTGATACGGAGGGAGCCTGCGGTGGCCCCAGGACAACTATACACTCACTGCTCGCACTGCATGATCACCAGTCTCATCACCTATCAGAATGGATCCCATGGTGCCCCAGAGTGGCTCAGGTGGTTTGGCGGCCAGCTCTTGATCTCAGCTCAGGTCTTGATCACAGGGTCGTCAGTTCAAGCCCCATGTTGGGCTCCATGCTAAGCATGGGGAAAAAAAAAAAAGAATGGCTCACATGACAGCTGAGATGTTTGAGATGCGCACATGGGGTCAGAAAGGAAAGGGCGTGCAGCGGATAACAGTCCCCCACTGCTGGGCTCTTCACCGAGGGGCGTCCCTCAGAAGGGAGCGGGTGGCAGTCACTTGAAGAGGGCCCAGATTTAGATCCGAAGGCCTGTTTAAACCAGGCTGCTCCTGGTTCTCCACTTGGTTTAGTCAAGCAGGCTGATTCCCTCCCTGCACCGCATGGAGTGACGTCATGGGTCCCGTGCTTTGTTTCCTCCCTCCTGCCAGCCCCCAGTATTTTTTTTTTTTTTAAAGATTTTATTTATTTATTTGACAGAGAGAGAGACAGCGAAAGCAGGAACACAAGCAGGGGGAGTGGGACAGGGAGAAGCAGGCTTCCCGCCGAGCAGGGAGCCCGATGCGGGGCTCGATCCCAGGACCCTGGGATCATGACCTGAGCCGAAGGCAGACGCCCAACGACTGAGCCACCCAGGCGCCCCAGCCCCCAGTATTTAAGGAACCAATCTACCCTTCAGGTGGATGACACCTGATGAAAACAGAATGCTGAGCCCACCCAACAGGGAGACTCACAATTCACTTTGTGTTTGAAACATTTCTTTTTCTTTTTTCTTTAAAGATTTATTTCTTTATTTTGGAGAGAGAGAGGGAGAAAAGAGAGAGAGAGAGAGGAGGGGCAGGGGGAGAAGGAGAGAGAGAATCCCAGGTAAACTCCCAGCTGAGCACAGAGCCCGACACAGGGCTCGATCCCAAGACCCCAAGATCATGACCTGAGCTTGGACGCTCGACCGACTGAGCCAGCCAGGGGCCCCTAAACATTTCTGTTCTTTAACCAGAACTAAGGGGCCCCTGGCTGGCTCAGTCGGTAGAGCCTATGACTCTTAATCTCAGGGTCGTGACTTCGAGCCCCACACAGGGCTTGGAGCCTACTTAAAAAAAAAAAAAAAGCAATCATAACCGAAACTAAATTTGGGAGCTAACCAACAGCCTAGAACCCACCCCAGAGCACTGTCTTCTCACCCCGTCCTAGTCTGGCTTCCCCGCCCTACTTCCTCGGCCTAGAACCCTGCCCCCCTGGCCCATGGAAGGTTCTGTGCTGCTCGGTGCTCACACCTGAGGACCGAGGGCCCGGGTGGGGGGGGGTGGGGAAGGGCATGTACAGCCCACGGCCACTCAGCGAGGGCAGGACTCGAAATTCAAACCCAGACCCTCCCAACCCTTCCCATGCTTACTCCCTCATTACCCTTAAGACTGTGGGGAGAATCTGAAATGTTTCCGTGTTAGGATAATGTTTCTTAGATTAGATTCCATGAGCTGCATCTCAAATTGAAAAATGTTTCAATTTTGTATTTTCATTTCAGTGATCACATAAATGTACAAAATTACTCTACTTTCACAAATTCAACGTTGAAAGGTAGTTTCACAGAATAAGACTAACTCGGTGTCTCACAAATGAAAGAGAATTTATTATTTTTCCTCCTCTACGTGCGGTCTAGGCATCACTCATATTTGGAGGGAAAAACCAGTGTTAGAGTCTATAATCCAGTGGTCCCCAAGGGGCTTCTGTGACCAGCGGTGGCTGCAGCAGGATCACCTGTGAACTTGTTGGAAATGTAAACCGCTGGGCTTCACCCCAGACCTGGAGTCAGCAACTCCAAGCAGTGTAGCAGGAATCCTTCCAGGGGATTCTGACCCTGGCTGACGATGTGATCTCATGAGTAGTCAAATTGTTACACCAGAACATAGACTTCCTACGGTATGTCATTGAACCTGGGACATTTCTGCACATAGTCTCACTGCCACCTATATCACCTTGGAATGGGTCCCTTATGACCAATCGTATAACGAATACTTCCAGAGAAGCTTCAGCTTGACCCCTGGTGCTGCTACCCACTGGCCTAACTCTTCACAGGCTGGCATCATTCACTGAGCACTTAACTCTGCCAACAACCCTTGAGATTAAAAAAAAAATTTATTAATTTCATTCTGCGGATGAGAAAAATGAGGCCCAGAGAGGTTAAGCAATTTGCCCAAGGTCACACAGCTGATTGGGACAGTGGCGGGGCTGGAGCCCACGTTGCCTGATCCCCACACCTACAAGCTGTCAACTCTACAGGAAAGAACATTTCAGAGATGCGTTCTAGAACAGAATAGATGCCCAAATGACAAAGGACTTCAGAGGTAATCGAGTCCCATCCCAAAGGCCAGGGGGTGGGTGCGAGGCGCAGGGTTCCCAAGCAGAGCCAGGACAAACCCAAGGTCGGAGACTTCCCAGCGGGTATCTCCCCTGCACCATCCTGTACTTTGCACTTTGGAAAGCAAGAGGCCCGGAGGGCAGTGGAGGGGGCGGCTCTGAGGCCAGGAGTCCCTGAGCACGGTGCTGAATTTCCCAAGCTTTCACAGTTCCCAAAATACAAGAACTCAAGACCTGACTTAATGTGAACAAAAGAATATTTCAATTAATAATGAACCAAATAATTCTCTTCTTCAGAGAAGGATATTTTAAGGAGAATAACTCTGGTTGTAATAATTCAGCCTTTTCTAAGGAAGTCATTACTCTTCCTGACATATCACATCAAAGAGGATTTTTACTTCAAGTTGTTTTAACCTGTTTCTGGTTTCTGTCAAGCCTGGATGTTGAGCTGTCCCAATAAAAACCTCCTCTCCCTCCTTTCCTTTTTTTTTTTTTTCTTCCCCCATCATCGTGACTTCTGTTTTCAGGTGCCATCTGCCCCCATCCTCTCCAGTCTCTGCACATCTGCTTACAAAGGTGAATCTCCATTTTTCTCATTCTGGAATGTTCTACCGCCATTGGTTCTTACCCCTATCACTATGTTCCAAGACTAGATTTTGAGCTCTAGTTATTTTCATGGCCCTGCCTATGTTTCCTCAACAAAATATACCTTTGGATGGCCTTATTTATGCCCCACCTCTGCCTCTTGAATGACTGTTTCTCCTCGTGTGACCACAATGTAGGTTTTCATCACAGATGTGTTTTTCCCAAAACACTTGGCCCCCAGGACCTGCCCCTTTTGGCCCTGCTGCCATGTCGTCTTAACAGTATGCCCGCATATCACACGCTTCCTACACCAGGCAGCATCCCTGTGCCCCAGGAGGCCTTACAAACTCCCTGGGAAGACAAACTCTGCACTCACCCAGTGTCAGATTAGGAACATAGTGGGCTCACTGGGTGGCTTACAGAATCCCTGTCCTGGGTGAGCCACAGAATTATGACAAGGGAGCTATGGACCCAGACATCAATCAAGTATTGTCTCAAAGTTGAGTAGGTGCCATTAGGATTGACAAAACCCAAATTCCTTAGAAGAGTTAGGAATTTATAACATCTTTTAAACAATCTTTTCCCAATCAACAAACGACAAAATCCTATGGATCTTTAAGATGTGTTAACATTACAAGGGAGACTCACTTTCCAAGACTCTGGGAACCCCTGGTCTGGGCAGTAGATGTCCTGGAGACTAAGGCGTGGGAAGGGTGGGGACAGGCTGGGAGCAAAATGTGGAGGACTGGGGGAAAGACCCAGCAATCGCACTACTAGGTATTTAC
This sequence comes from Neomonachus schauinslandi, assembly GCF_002201575.2. NCBI lineage: Eukaryota > Metazoa > Chordata > Mammalia > Carnivora > Phocidae > Neomonachus > Neomonachus schauinslandi. Next base: position 6,498,259 of record NC_058403.1, on the reverse strand, counting down.
CCCAAAGATACAGAAGTAGTGATCAGAAGGGGCACCTGCACCCCAATGTTCATAGCAGCAATGTCCACAATAGCCAAACTGTGGAAAGAGCTGAGATGTCCCGCAACAGATGGATGGATAAAGAAGATGTGCTCCATATAGACAATGGAATATTACTCAGCCATCCGAAAGGATGAATACCCACCATTTGCATCGACATGGATGGAACTAGAGGGTATTATGCTAAGTGCAATAAGTCAATCAGGGAAAGACAATTATCATATGGTTTCATTCATATGTGGAATATAAGGAATAGCACAGAGGACAATAGGAGAAGGGAAGGAAAACTGAATGGGAAGAAATCAAGAGAGGGAGACAAATCATGAGAGACTCCTGACTCCAGGAAACAAAGTGAAGGTTGTGGAAAAGGAGGTGGGTGGGGGGATGGGGTAACCGGGGGATGGGCATTAAGGAGGGCACGTGATGTGATGAGCACTGGGAGTTATAGCAGCTAATGAATCATTGGACACTGCACCAAAAACTAATGATGTACTGTATATCAGCTAACTGGATTAAAAAAAGTAAAAAAGACAGCATTCTTGAGGTTGAGACAGAATTTGAGGAAAGGTGCGGAGGAAGAAGCAGATCTGACCTTGGCCTTTGTCCCCCGCTCCTTGCCCCCACCCCCACCTCTTGTGCACTCGCTTGTTGGCCTCTGAAATCGGAAAATGGGGAGCTTCTCGCTTGGGCAAATTTGACCTTTAGGTACACAAGTAACTGTCCTCCCAACCCCCCACATTCCCCAGCACCTCCAGGCCTTGCTCAGTCACCTGGCCAGCCAAGGTGAATCCGTTGAAAAGGCAGCCCCTGGAGCCAGGAAGAGCTGGAGGGACGCCGTGAGCCCTGTGAGCCCACTGTCCCACTGAGGAAAACAGATCTGCTTCCATTATATGTTTGGGGTGAGAGGCAGAGACCCAGAAAGGAGGCTGGATCGCGTGGACTTAATCGGCACAAATGGTAATGGGCTGGGGAGACTGGAGCACTGTCTGTTGCCCTGGGAGCTCTTTGATGATGGGGATCAAATAGCATGTCCTCGACTGCCACCTTCCAAGATGAGGAAAGGGAGCCGAGGGGTTAGCCCACACACCCCAAAATAAAAATACTCTCCGTGATATTCAGACCCAGCAGCTCACTGTCAGGGGCCCCGAGGGCCCTGCTCCGACGGGAGGCCGCCGCGTGCTGGCTCCAGTCCCCTTAACCGTGGCGCACATCCTCTTCCTGCACAGTGGTTAACAAAGCCTGACACCGCCCCCCCCCCCACCACCAGCACCTCCCTCCACACTCCCCCCACCCCCCATGCCCCAGCTCTCATGTTTCCCGGACTGGCCAAGGCCACTTTTCATTCCAGGAATCCCCGTACCCCTGGCGCTCAGGAGATTTCGTCAGTCTCTCTGTATCTCTTATGGTGCCTTCCCTGGGGCAGGCCGGGGGGCCGGGAGACCATGGTGTTCAACAAGACAGACAAACTATGATCTCATGGCGCTTACAGTCTCATCTTGGAGAGAAACTAAACAATCACAGGCGTGGCTATGTAACTACCACTGATGTAAGTGCCACCAACGAAAAGAACGCCATCCTACGAGAACGTGACCAGTGGGCTGGGGCACTGGGAAGGTGGGGGGGGCACTCTGTAGAGTGAGAAGAGATGTTCTGATCAGAATGCCAGATGCCCTTCCATTTCACCCTGGCAGCCCCTGGAGGACGGGTTGGAAGGAGCTGAAAATGGGCACAGGATGGTCACCTGGACATCTTCCGCAGTGATCCGGGAGAGACATGGTGACTGGTCCTAGGGGACACAGTGGGGGCAGAGCCAAATGCACAAAAGGACTAGTGGTGTGGGAGAGGAAGAGAGAGCACGTTAAGCAGAGTTCTCCAGAGAAACCCAACTGAGAGGAGATACACATACATTTGTTATAAGGAATTGCCTCTCGCGGTTATGGAGGCTGAGAAGTCCCTGAGCTGGGAGTTGGCAAGCTGGACTTCCAGTCTGAGTCTGAGTCTGAAGGCAGGAGAAGATTGATGTCCCAGCTAGGGGTCAGACAGAGAGAGGAAGTCCTCCTTCCTCCATGATTTGTTCTATTCAGGCCCTCAACGGACTGGACGTGGCCTCCCCACATTGCAAATCCACCCATTCAAAAGCTCACCTCATCCAGAAACACTCTGACAGACACACGCAGATAGTGTGTTAGCAAGTGTTCAAGCACCCCATGGCCCAGCCAAGTCAACACACAAAATTAGCCATCACAGGGAACGATGGAGCGGAGGGCAAGACTGTGTGTGCAGCCTGGGGGTCTGCATGTCACCCACACGGAGTGGGAAGCCACACACGTGGGGGTAGAGCTAAGAAGAAGAATCACAGGAACATGGATGGGGGCCCAGGAGATCATGAACTTTCTGAAGGAGAAGGGGCCTCAGTGAGAGGCACTTCCTGGACTGAGCCCCTAGGAACCCCAACATCTGAAGCTTGAGCAGACAGGAGGATGCACGTGGTGAAGACACCTGAGAAGGAGCTGGGATGGGCTGGCCCAGGAGGAACCCCGCCTCTCCAGGGGCCCTGTCCACCCATGTGCTGGCCCCTCATCGCCCCTCACCCTGCAATACGGCTCTGGGGGTCAGCAGAGAAGGCGTATTAATCACTCAAAATGTTTTCGATATTATTTTTTTTAATCTTCTCCACTAGTTTCCTGAATAAAAGTATGAATGAATGAATGTGTCTTGCTCTCTGCACTTTTCCCCTGCAGTGGCTCAAACAGCCCCATCACCGTGGCTCCATTGTCATCGGCACTGGCACTGTCTATAGACACGGGAGTCCAGTACGATCTTCTGTCCCAAACCTAGCCCTAGAAATACACAGCAGGCAAATTCTGGGGATAAGAAAGAGCATGGCTTTTGTGCCACTAGTTACAGAAAGAGCCATGTATTTCACTTAATTTGAGGTTGACCCAAAGAAGTGTGCATGCACCCTTACTGAAAGTGTTTTAAAATATGTGTAAGTTACTATTAAAAAAAATTGAAATAGTCATATCAGAGTGGTGGACTTGGAGTTTCAAATTTTATTCCTCTAATGTTATCATTTTACACTTTTAAATACTTATTAAAAGGAGAAATATTAGCCCATTTTCTTTGACCTTTTCAAGTGGTCGCAGTGTCATGTCCTGTGTCCACACCTGGAAGCTGGGGCTCTCAATTCCATGCATCTGCTGTACACCATCACCTAAGCATCCTGAGAGACCCGGCTCCAAGGGGCAGAGGTGTCTAGCCCTCACGTCACCCCACTGGGTCACCACAAATGTTTTCTAAGAAAACCAAAATTTCCAACTTCATTACTAACGCGTGTTTTTCTTGGATACCCGGTAGAAAGGCAACACCAGCTTCAACAGAAATCTCATGAGCAGTTACCAACACACAAACAAAGGAGAAGTAAGCACCTTGCCCACTGTTGTGGTTTTTGCTTTTCTGGGAAGTTTACTTTGTACATCCTCTGCTTAAGTCACTCTGTAATATCACTAAGCAAAATTTACTCAGAGCTATGGAGTGTTCCTGAACTGCTAGAATTCAGTGAATGTCACTAAGGACATTCTTTCTCCTGGAATAAAGTTTCCACCCTCTCTAAGTTAGGGTTGCCCAATCAGAGCCATTTCCTTTCTCACTCAGCAGTTGGAGGCTTTCAACTAACTATCTGAAGGGAGTGTCTGTCGGTAAATGACACAGACGCAGAATCCAGCTGCGGCTTTTGTTTCCTTCTAGCATTCAGAGTAAGCTGGGTGTCAGAAGAAAATTTGCCACCCTAAAATGTGTCTCTTTGGCATGCGGATTATTTTAGGCTGATTATTTTTAAGAAACAGAAGACTCACAAAGTTTTTTGGTGTTTTGTTTTTGTTCTTGTTTTTGTTTTGCCTCCTCCCCAACCTCCTAAAAGAATTTAGATAGAGGACCTCTTCCAGGAAGGGAGCTATCATGATAAATAACTTTCATATACTATGAACTAGGTATGGTAGACAGAGAGAAACCGAGCAAGGCCTGTTTGATCAAAGTCCTCTCTAGGTCCCATTGTTTCTGGGTGGTCCAGCAAACATTTGTTTACCAAACATTTACTTTTTACATTCTTTCTGTGATTGCCTTCCTTCCCTCTGAAGCTCCAGCCCCCTACCCCCTTCCCCTCAGTCCAAAATGATATATGTACCTCATTTTGCCTGACTGTCTTTGTAATCTCTCAGGTTTATGTGGATTCCCCATATGTATGTAACTAAATTTTATTTTCTCTTGCTAATCTGTCTCATGTCAAATTAATTCTTAGATCAGCCAGAAGAACCTTGAATGCTATAGCAAAAAGTTTTCCTCCCCAGTGCCTGCTTCCTTCCCCAGGGCCTCTGGTCTCTCTCAAGATTCCTGGATCCCATTTTTGTAGACTTACCAGTTTTCTAAACCCATGTGCACTCTCTGTCCTGGGTTCTCTAGAGCTCCTTTTTGGGTATCCACAAAAAAAAAAAAAATCCTGTTAAGATGAACTTTTTTACCCCATGGTAGAAGCCTGCCATGCTCAGCAAACCTTTGAAATAACCAGGGCTCCTGGAACCTGTCCTACAAAAAATAGCAGAGTGGCTGATCAAACAAGAGTCAGACAAGCAAAGTTCCATTTTGGGATAGGCTGAGGTGCAGCAACTAGACCGAATCATTTACCTCCATTCCTCGGTTTAAAAAAACACAGAAGAAAAAATACCTGTGAACAACCATCTGGGCTTTGCTGAAAGGTTCTCCCATATTGATGAGGGTTTGTCTGTTTTTCTTTCGTGTGCCCAAAGGGAAGTGAAATGATCATAAGAAATCTTATCCAATGGAAACACCCCTAGGAATGTTATGGGGAGAAATAAACACACATGAAGGGCTCTGGGCTCCAAGGGGAAGGGAGCTTGCTTGGTAAGTATAGTATAAGCAGCATGATTACTAATATGATGATAGTGATGACTCCCTAACTACTGGGTGACTCCAGCATCAACATCCAAACAAAGATAATGACAAGTTGAAGGGGACAAGGATGGCTTGCCCTTGAACACGTTCCTATCCCATCAAGTCAATTCTCTGTGTAGCTCTTTGACTTCTCAAAAATCTGAGTTCAAGACTTTCTTGAAAAGCTTTCTCGGCTTTTCCTAGCCCTTCCTTTACCACCTCCCACCTGACTCGGGCAACATTCCCTGCAGAGGTCATCCAAGACAAATGTTGAAAGTTATTTAGGGAAGTTACGTGTGTTCAGCTTTAAAAATACTCTCTTTCCACAAAGGTGAGTCGATACAAAAATATTGTCCCAGGAACTGAAGCCAATGTTCTGAGGGCGGGGGTTGGCCAACTTCTTTCTGTAAGGACCAGATAGTAAATATTTTCGGTTTTATGGACCATTCAGTCTTTTTGCAGCTACTCAGCTCTGCCACTGGGGTGTGAAAAAGCAGCCATAGATAATATGTAAGTGAATGGCATAAATATGTTCCAATAAAACTTTATTTATGGATGCTAGCATTTAAATGTCATATAATCTTCATTTGTCACAAAAATAGTGTTCTTTTGTTTTTTCCCAATCACTCAAAAATGTAAAAAGCATTGTTAGCTTGTGGGTCATACAAAAACCCCTGTAGGCTGGTGTTGATTTGTGGGCTTAAGTTTGCAGACCCCTGGTCTGACATTTTATCAGTAACAGAATCACTGTGCTTACCTCTAATGATGTTCATGCACATTGTATGTGTATATGATAAAACATAGTCAAAAAAAAATCTATACGGTGATTGACATTCTAGAATTTTCTTCCTGAACTCCTCCAGTGGGTCATCTTACAATGCCCTGGGTACACCCCTTTGGAGACACCTGACCTAGCAAATGAGAAGAGAAAATTCCTATGAGATTTACATTTTCTATTAACCCACTGTTTCAAGAGATAAAGGAACTACGGAGCATGCAACATATCAATCTGAGTTATTTTTATAGAACGAAGACATGCTGGCTTGTATTCACAAAGCTTAAACATGAGAAACGGAAAAAAAAATCAGTATTTCATGATCTGAGTAGGGCCATGCTAAAATCATTCAGCTCAAAATTTGCAGAGGCACTTTGGTTTGCTCAGAACCAGTCAAACTTGTGCTATGGGAACAATAGGTCTATTATTTTATCTCAATTGGAAAAGGATGTGCTGTGCCCTCCATCCACCTCCTTTATTTTCTGAACGGCATGAAACCATCCCAATTTCTTTTTCAAACTTTGACAATGAATCTAAGGTGTCATGCTAGCCTTGGAACGGGCCATTACTGGATGCCCATAGAAATAGTCTATGTGAGGGGTATATCCTTGTTTATCTTCTGTAGCCTTGTGTCCCAGCCTAAATCTGGATCAGTCAACAGTCTGATCTCCCCCAACTACCTCAGGTTTAACTCTGTCCCCCAGACAATTCAGAACTAGAGGTTGATTCAAAAATAATCTAAACAGCCCTTACTCACTACCCAATGCCTCTCTCTTGGTCTCTCTCCATCTCTCTGTCTCTATCTCTCCCTCCCACTTCCTCCCTCTCTCTCTCTTTCTCTCTCTCTCTCTCTCTCTCTCACACACACACACACACACACACACCCCTAAGGTCAAGCCATTGAAGCCAGACCCAAAGGGAAAAAGGGAAAACAGTGTTAGGAATAAAGCATGTCAAATCATCATTCCTGCTCCTAAATGTCTTTGAGTTCTGAAACTGCCATTGGGCAATGTGCAAGAGACTGAACGTTCTCGAAAGCAGGCTTAGGCACTGAGAATTTCCACCAAGGCCTGCAGATATTGCCCCCTTGTGCAAAGTGACAACCTTTTCCAGGTTAGTGCCCATTGCAAACATTCTGTCTTCTTGTCTTTTGACTGTCCTCACAGACCAGAAAAACAAACATCGTTCAGACCACGTGTCCTGATTTGAGGGTTAGACCATACGGTCATAATCCCTCTGAAGATGAATTTTAAACATTTTTAGAAATTGTGGCGAATGTACACTCAGTTCATTGGTCACTAAATGCTCTATTCTACCCCACCCTCCCACTTTGTGGGGATAAAGATATCCGAGAACTTCTGAAGAGTCCAAAGACAGGTGACGTGGCTCCTGGGCCATGAGGAGATCTGTGGAAACTCTACATGAGCCATCCTTTGGCCTCTAAAAGGCCTGAGATGAAAATCCTGGTATTGTAGGAGATTAAAATCAGGAAAGTGAACAGAAATGAAGAGCTGGCACTTTGGATGGATAAAAGGCCCACCGCACCCTCCCGCCCGCGTGGCACCCTGCCCTCAGGACACCCCGCGTATCAGCAATGGCTGCAGCCCCTCAGTACAGACATCGTCTGCCTGATCCTGTCTCTTCAGTCGGGAAGAAAATCACGGGCCTCTGAAACTCCATCATCAGCTCACGCAAGACACAGCTGCAGATCGCCTTCCAAATAAATCCCTCTCTGTTGTCCTACAACATGCTAATTGCCCGTAATAAGCAAATTATAATAATTACGGACGATTGCACAAAACCTTTGACTTAAGTAGCAATCCTTCACCCATGAATTGCAGGGCCTTTCCTAAATATTAATTAAAGGCCACACCAGTCACCTGAACTAAGACAGCGTTAGCCCACTTTAGAGGGGGGGAAAACAGAGGCGCCGAACATCACGTTTCTTATTCTATTCCAAAAGGCAAACTTGCACACTTTAATGAATTAAAATTAAATTTTAGACATTATCTATAAGGAGTTAGTTAAATAAATGGCTTAGCTTTTCCAAAGAATGGTAGGTAGCTGTTAAAAATTTCCTGTTTTCAAAGACACTGGGAAGAATGCTGATGATGGAATTTTAAATGAAAACAAAGGATGTATGCTGTATTTGTAGGGTGGTCTCCATCGTGTGCACAAGTGTAAGTGTCTGGATGTCTGAGCGTCTGGTTATCAAGACTACGCCACAAAGTGAGCAAGGTTTGGTTGTCAGTTTCTGATGGGATTCAAGATGATCTTTAGCTCTACCCTTAAATTTTCCTGTCACTTCCTGTCACTTCTAGATTTTCTGCAATAAACATTTAAACTCTTATGATAAGATAAAAAAAAGCTGAATGCTATTTTAAAGATGCTTAATTTTTAAAAAATTAAGACATTTTTAAAGACTTTCCTAATCCCCGTTTTAAATCCGTTTCCTTAATCTTCAAATGCACCTAGGACATTTCCTTTTCCAGTCCCCACAGAAATGCAATCCCCAGTTACCTTCACTCTTGCTTGTGGTGAATGAATAAGCATGTCCCAGGGTGGGACCCTCGCTTAAGTTGCCCCCTGGCTGGAATTCACCTAGAGAGGCTGGAAAGGTCCACTGAAGTCTGGAGACGAAGCCTCCAACCAAATCCCGGGTCTCAGAGCAGGTGTCCCTCAGAAGGGACTCGGGAGCCCCCAGGTCCCTGTTCAGATTCCGTGGAGTGACTTTGGCCAGCCACTGCTTTCCTGGAAACGGATGCATGCCCGCACCTCCCTCGAAGCCAGCCGGCTGTCCGGTGGCCAGGGAGAGAGGAGGGGGCAGCCGACATCAAAGAACTAGCAACTGCCTGGCGAAATCCTCCCCTGCCAGCCCGGGGGTGTCGCTTCCTGCTGCAGAGGAGCTGCTCTCTCTTCTTGCCCTTCAACGAAGGGTGGAAGGTTCACACTGCCCTGTAAACACCACCCTCACCCTCTAACACACCTGCGCTAAACAGAGCAGCACCCAGACATCATGGGCTAAATCTGACACCCCTCCAGGGTGCAAGGGCTCGTGTCCACCAAAAAAATCCACCTGCCACACCCCAAAAGGAAAGAACCAGCACCCCTTAATCTCCTTCCGCTCCGCCCCTCGGGCCACCTGGCTGCTGCTAGGGGCTCGGGGACAGGGAGTGCTGGGGGGTCCTGGCATTGCTGGATGCCGCCAAGGGTCCTCTCTGCCACACTCAGGATTCTGGCTGTGCGTGGAGAGCAGGGGACACAGCGCACTGTGGGCAAAGCCGCAGCCTCAACCTGTCTCTGGCTTGTGACTCCAGAGCAGTCCGGGCCAGTCTGATTCATCCTTGCAGATACAGGAATCCCAGGCTCTGTGCCCCCCTTTCTGCAGGGTTGTGCTGCTTTTGCAAGAAACTTGCTCAGAAGTCTTATCTTCGTGAAGCCCTGCATGGAAGTTTCCTGTAGGAAGGACACCTGTCAGGGGGGTGTAGGCCTGAAGGAAGCCTGGGTGGGCAGAGAGGGGCTGGTGGAAGGGACGCTAGGCAGGGTCACAGCTTCACCCACCCTTCTGGGGGAGCAGAGCTGGCCATTTCATCCCACGAGACAGGCCTGGATGCAAAAGGGAGGTTTGGGGCCGGCGTTCTGTGAGGGAGCACAGAACACAAACCACGCCGGGGACGTGAGGAAAGAGACGGCACCTGGGCCTCCCAGTAGAGGCTGAGCAGACAGGCAGGAGGTGTTGTGGGTGCTCAGGGATTCTCTCGCACCTGCCAGCTCGTGGGTCAGCACTTACCATCCGTCGTGCGAAGCTGCAAACAGGAGCAAACACAATCTTTGCCCCAAGAGGGTCACAGCCCCGTTGGTTGGAAGCTGTCCATTTTGAGGATGAGGATGGGAGGAGGGTGTTCAGATCTCCTTTCCCCGAACTGGTGGCCCAGCGTGTGGGACCCAACCTGTTCTCCTCAAGCCCCCCACTTCCTCCAAGTCTACCCTGGCCCACATCTCAGGCTCTAGCTCTTTCCACCCTGCAAGCCGCCTCTCTCCCAGTGGAGTTCCTGACCACAAATGCTTTTTCCCAGGGGCCACCCAAATCTCCCTCCCACCCCACATACGACAGGCCTGTGGAGGCAGAGCCTCGAGGAAAGCTCCGCCGCGGCCTCGGGAAGCCACACCGGGTGGCCCCAAAGACGGTCACCATCCACACGAATAGACCCCCAGGGAAAGCGCTGTCGAGCCCCCCCCACCGTTGGGCCACTATTTGGTCACTGGACTTGCACGCTCAGTGACTGGGGACAGTGTCGGTAGTAACATCTATTGTCGCCATTCCCATAGACAGGTGTTTTTTTGTCTCAAATATGGGACAGGGACAAAGCTCCGAGTGGAGAATTCGGGAGACTTGGACCTCCCCCTACTTCGGGCTCTCACCCTTGTGTAATGTAACCTACAACTCTGCCTCAGTTTGTCATTTACAAAGCTGTTGACAAACCTCTGGGACGTTCTCTCCAGCTGGGAAACCAGCGCTGACAACAGGGTCCCTGCTGGCTCTCGGGAACTGCTTCCCCGCATGAGGCAGGCTCCCCTGCCATCACCAGCCTCCCGCCTCCCTCACCCCAGAGCCAAGACCCCCCCAGCACAGGGTGCCCCTCCTACATCCCCGTCTGGCATCATGCAAGTGAGACAAAAGCCCCTAAGTGCCGTTTTCCAGCTGGTTGAGAGGAGATGATATTCCTGCACCAAGGACGTGGACATGTCCTTTCTGGGGAGAGAGGCACGGCCGTGGCTCCCGCGGGACCTTAACAGCAGCCTCCTTACCCCTGCCTCTGTGGTAACCCGGGCTCTGAGGGGAGTTCACCTCTGCCAAAGCCTAGCTGCTACCTTCAGCTTAGCTCAACATTCAGTGCAGGGAGAAAACTGACCGGATGGGGGAAGGCTCATCTTTCTGTGCCACCAGAGAGTATTTGCGAGTGCAGCAAAGCTGCACACCAGCGGGTGAAGATGCACTGTTATCACAGACATTAATTCAGGCCCCACATCATCAGCGGACACTGAAATAATGATGTAAATGCTGCCGGGTCAGAGGCAGGCCCAGCCGAGAGGCAGAAGCGCCCAGGATCAAGGCCTAAACAGCACCCACGCGGGGCTGCTGGGGCTGCCATGTCAGGGACCGGGATGCCCAGCAGTAATGAGGGCGGGCAAGTTCCGGGGCGAGGGGAGGGAGAGGGGAGCCCTCCGCGAGCCCGCACCTGTGTCTCAGCCCGTGGGCGGAGCTCCCACCTGCAGGCTGAGGACACCCGGCCAAATGCTGACCAGGAATGCGAAGCTGGCCCACGCGGACCCCCGGCCGGGTGCACGGCCGCCTTGAGGGGCGAAGTCTTCAGATTCCATCCTCCCACTGGAGAATGCCCACGTAGCCCATCGGAGGCCCCACCGCCACAGTGGCTGGAACTGTACCAGGCTCAGTGTGACCTGGGAGCGAGATCTGGGCTTATGTGGGATACTGAAGAGAATTCCAGAATTGGGGTCTGTGTCCGTACGCTGTGGCGGCTGCAGGGTTAAAACGGCAGGAGTGGGTAATCTCACAGCCTGGAGGCCAGAAGTCAGGAATCAAGGTGTCCCAAGGCTGCAGGGGATGACCCTTCCATGCCTTTCCCAGTTTCCCAAGGCAGTTGGCAGTCCCTGGTGGTCCCAGCTGGCAGACCCACCCCCCGGCTCTGCACCACACGGCCTCCTCTCATGTGTCTCTATCCCTGCACTGTGCTCCCCTCCTCTCCTGAAGACCAGTCCTATCAGATCAGCACCCACCCTAACGACCTCACCTTAGCTGGATTACAACAGCAAAGACCCTATTTCCAGATAAGGTCCCATCCAGAGGTACTGAGGGTTAGCACTCCAACTTCTATTTGGGACAACACATCGACCCATCACTGAGTTCTTATACTTGGCTACAAAAGAAAGGAAACAGGAGAACTCAAAATGCGGGTCCAGAGACCACGCATGCCAATTTTTCACTGCAACGTTATAGCTTAAAAATATATAGAAATGGGGCGCCTGGGTGGCTCAGTTGGTTAAGCGACTGCCTTCGGCTCAGGTCATGATCCTGTGGTCCCTGGATCGAGTCCCGCATCGGGCTCCCTGCTCGGCAGGGAGCCTGCTTCTGCCTCTGACCCTCCCCCCTCTCATGTGCTCTCTCTCTCTCATTCTCTCTGTCTCAAATAAATAAATAAAATCTTTAAAAAAAAAAAAAAAAAAAAAAAAAAATATATAGAAATGACCTGAAGGCATGTTATTTGGAATTTGTATTTGGTGGACTCTTGCAAACCATTAAAAAAGATTATTGAGAGACCATGTGGCAATATGATGAAACATTTCTGGCCATGCTGAGTCACACCTCTGATATGATCGTGTGTGAACGTGGCCTGGTGCAGAAATGAAAACAGCCCTGTCAGAGGTGAGGGGTTACGGGCAGCTTTTCTCTCTGCGTTTTTATCTTAAACTTCTCTTTATGTGATATATTTTTTAAACTAAAAACAAGGAAGAGGGGTGCCCTGGGTGACTCAGTCCGTTAAGCGTCTGCCTTCGGCTCAGGTCATGATCCCGGGGACCTGGGATCGAGTCCCACATCAGGCTCCCTGCTCGGCGGGAAGCCTGCTTCTCCCTCTCCCTCTGCTGCTCCCCCTGCTCGTGCTCTCTCTCTGCTCTCTCACTCTCTCTCCCTCTCAAATAAATAAATAAAATTTTTTAAAAATAAATAAATAAAGTGCACAGAATCAAAGTGAACTCAACAAGCACACAAGGGGAGCATGGGCAGAAACTTCCGGAAGTTTGGTTCGCTATCACGTGATTTTCCTGCCACATGCTGAGCCTTATCTTGGAGCCGCCCCAAGAACTCACTCACTTCTGGAGCCCAAGGGCCAGCCTCCCACCCCCTCCACCAGTGCATGCTTCAGTCATTCTGCATCATCCACCTGCTGAACGTTCACAATGCCATGAAAGCATTCCTCTGTGATTGGGATGGGGCAGGGGGCAACACAGAGTCCCCGAGGGAGACAATCAACAGACAAAATACACACAGCGGGTCCAGAGACCACGCATGCCAAGAGGGAAAAATGAGGCAAGGAAGAGCCCTGTTGGATGAGGACGTGTTTGGGCAAAGACATCATGAAGAAAGGGAATGAGAATTTGGCCCTGTGCCCGGGAAAAAGCACATCTCATCCAGGAGGACCAGCAAGTGCAAAGCCAGACATGGGGGCAGGGTGGGTGTAGAGCAGGCGCAGCAAGGAGACCAGTGTGTCTGAACAGAGCGGGCAGGAGGGACAGGAGAGGCAGGAAAGAGCTTGGGGAGAATTGGGGGCCAGACCACCTACAGCCTTGAAAACAAAGATGTGGACTTACAGATTTTAATTTGCATGAAAAGGGAAGATGCTACAGGGTTTTGAGCAAAGGAGTGACATCTGTAAAATGATCACTCTGACTGCTGTGTAGGGGACAGGTGGGGGACAGCAAGGTGCAGGCTGGGGATCAGCAAGGGAGAGACGGTGCTGCCCCCCAAGGGCAGAAGTGGTGGGAGGGATGAGAAGTTCCAAGGTTCTGGACAGATGGATCAGATGGAAGAGGAAGGGAAGAGTCTAGAACTCAAGAGTTTAGATCTGAGGACCTGGAATAATGGATTTTCCATGTACTGAGATTAGAAGACCCCAAGAGGAGCAGATTGGGAAAAGCAAGGGGATGGAGAGGTCACCTTTGGTTAAGACTACAGTGAATGAAGTCCTGCTGAGTGAATTCAACCAGCCCTGAGCCTCCAGGCTGCTTCAGTGCTGACCGAAGCCAGCCCTGTTTCCAGAATTGCTCCCGGCCAGCACTGCGATTACCAGAACACGACATCAGAAACTAATGACGTACTGTAGGGTGACTAACATAAAATAGTAAAATAAAATAAAATAAAATGTAAAATAATAGTTTTAAACCCAGAATTTAAGATGTTTCTGGTTGGAAAATAAATTGGTGTGGTATTCTTGGAGAGGGGAAGAATTTGGCAGTATAAATTAATATTATTTTTCTCCTCTAATAAGATTCAGTAATTCCACTCCTAGAATTTATCCCTCAGAAATAAATGATCAGAAAAATGTCCAGGGGCGCCTGGGTGGCTCAGTCGTTAAGCGTCTGCCTTCGGCTCAGGTCATGATCCCAGGGTCTTGGGCTCGAGTCCCACATTGGGCTCCCGGCTCGGCAGGAAGCCTGCTTCTCCCTCTCCCACTCCCCCTGCTTGTGTTCCCTCTCTCGCTGTGTCGCTCTCTGTCAAATAAATAAGTAAAATCTTTTTAAAAAAATGTCCAAAATGTGTGTGTAAGTATGTTAATCACAGTGTTGCATGCAATAGTGAAACACTGAGAGCACTTTAAATGTTAGACAATAAGGCAATGTTCAATAAATCATGATGCATTTAAAAAAAAAAACTGTAATTGGAGATGGTCTTCCACACAGGTTTTGTGCAAATACATGAAAACACTGTTCAAAGGAGGGCATTCCCTCCTTTAGGGCTGCTTTTGGTGTTGAGAAGAGGGAAGGCTGTTCTTGGTGCCTTGCCTAAATAAACCTGTGACAGATTTTGGTTTTTCACCCTGGAAAGGGGTCCTGACAGGGGGAGGAGAGAGCCAAGTGGTTTAATAACCACACAGGTGCCTCGGACCTGCCACAATCGGGGCCTTGGGTTTGTGGGTGGCCCAGCAGGGCTCGGGACCAATAGTGGTATATGATAAGAATGTGAGATTATGGTAAGAACTGGTCCTTAACCGCTGGGGCAGGGGCTGGGGAAGCCAGGGTTGGCCAGGTACCTGAAACGTGGGCAAGGACAGACCAAGCGCACCCAGCAGCCAAGGTGGGATGGCCTAGGGGAGCTCAGGGCGTGATGGGTGAGAAGCTGTCAGCAGGGCCTGTGGTGGGGGCACAGGGATGCAGAGCGGAAGAGAGAACAAGCTGTGATTCCCTGGGTACCTCTGCTCTGTCCCCGACTGCCTTGGACCACAATTACCTTCTGAGCCTCACACAAGTTTGCAAGGTTGTTGTATAAAATGCAGAATGCCCCATTAAATTTGAATTGCAGATCAACACTGGATCGTTTTTTAGCATGAGTATGTTTCATGCAATATTTGAGACATACTTAGCCTAAGAAACTATTTGCTGTAAGTATGAAATTCAAATTTAATTAGGAGTCCTATGCTTTTCTTTGCTAAATCTTTGGCCAGCTTCTACCCAAAATTTCCAAGGAAGGGATCCAGGGCAGGGCTCCGGGACCCAGGACAGCCGCACCTGCTACCATGATTGAGTGCTTGTGGCACCAAGTCCAGCTCATACATGTAACCCCCACAGCGGAGGAGGGCAGGTTTCATGACTACTGCATTGCAGATGGGAAAACAGAGTGTCCGAAATAACAATTTACCAAAAATTTTATAGGTGGGAATGATAACAGCACTTACAAGGTCAGGCACAACTCTGATAGGTCTGTGCATAAGATCTCATGCGATCCTTTTTAACAACTCTACGGGGGGCTGTTGTTGGACCCATTTTACAGATAAGGAAATAAAGTCACACCACTAGTAAGTGGTCGGGGTTGGAACCCAGGGAGTGTGATTA
Organism: Neomonachus schauinslandi; assembly: GCF_002201575.2. Taxonomy (NCBI): domain Eukaryota; kingdom Metazoa; phylum Chordata; class Mammalia; order Carnivora; family Phocidae; genus Neomonachus; species Neomonachus schauinslandi. The sequence goes on along the minus strand of NC_058403.1, from coordinate 6,482,871 downwards.
TAGTCTGTGCTCTTACCCATCATCTTAAACCCCCACTGAACACGACCACCACCACCTCCCACTCCTGACGAGGTGGGATTCATGCACAGGACACCCGCAGAGTCCAGGTGGCAGGTCCAGTCACGAGCCCATCGGGATGCAGTGAGATGCATGAAACTGACAAGGGAAGAGGTAGAAATCACTGTGGTTTGGTTCGTGGAGCAGATAAGTGGGTGACCTGAACAGTTGGAAGACGCAGCAAAGGGGAGGTTAACGCCCATGTCGGGATCTGTAAATACGTAAAGTAAATATCAGGGTTCACTGAGCACTTCCTAGGGACTGGGTGCTGTACTACCGAACTCACCCGAGTCCTCACGGTCACCCCCTCTCTACAAGCTAGAAAACGGGGGTTGGGAGGAAGCCAAGCAGCTTGCCTGAGGTCGCCCCATCAGGAAGAGGCAGGTGCAGGATTGGAGGTGACCCCGAAGCCGACGCAGGCAACATCCGTGCCATCTTTCTTCCTCGCCTGCTTGTAAGCGTGTGTATCCTCAGATTCAAGACTGAGAGACCCATGCAGTACAGCTGGATCCAATGACATGTGTGTCATCACTGCTTCCGTGACAGTGACAGAGCGGGGGTTTGTTCTGAGAAATTCGGTCTCCATCCCCCAGGAGGCAGAAGAAGGGTGAGCAGACAGCTCACCCAATAGAGAAAACTCTGGCAGGGGCTTCCACCTGGGGACCATGGAGGAGGACAACAGGAATGGCCACCTCCTCCCCGGAGACCACCTCGACACTGTCCCTGCGGGTCTCAACTTCATCCACGTCTTTTCTTGCGAGTGCACGAGTTTTCCAAGAACGCCCCAGTGGGTGCTACAGAGCTTCGGTCATAGGGATGGAGAGCCTGGGGTTCCGATCCACATTCGCCACCCACTCGGCAAGGCCAGCCGAACACACGGTGGTCAGCGTAACTCTGAGTCACCTAATCAGTGAACTAATTAGCATAAGGACAGGGTTGGGCATTAGACTGTGTCCAGGGCATTAATGGGGTCACCCCGAAGGAATCGCACTTGGAAGACCTAGACCCACAGTCTGAGACCCAGCTAGGGGCCTCCCGTGTTGCTCTATCTTTTTGCTCCTTTGCCTCCATCTGCCCTGGGCTTGAGGCCATCAGAGAGGTCCGTACGAATAGTTCAGACTGGCCAGTGCACTCCTCCATCCCACCATCCACTAGAAGCCTGCGGCTGTCTCAGCCCTTCTCTGCACTCCTTCCAGGCAGCAAGTCCTCAGGACAGCAAGCCCAGAGCGGAAAATCAGAGGGACGGGCACGTGGACTTAACGTTTCCTTTAAAATAAGAAAAAAATAATTTCAAAATGTCGAAAAAAAAAGGAAATGAAAAGTAAAACTAAAAGAAAGGGATGTTGAGGACAGCAGTTGCCAAACGTTACCCCTGGGCCACGGACTTCACCCCGTGTCACCTACAAAACACACCACACTTTCTGTTTCACTCATTTAATAAAGTCTTATCCATCTGTGTAATAAAACACAGAAGTATGTTGCAGGGGTGGCATTGACCTGAAGGACTTTCTGAATCCCAGAAACATGGAATGGAATCCATTTCTCAGTCAGGAGGCTTTTCTCCTTTGTTGCTTTAAAATAACCCAGTGGATGGCACTGAATTTCAGAAATTGAGCTATGCACGTACTTTCCCAGCAGGAGACAAAGAGCAGCCCCATGGAGGAGGGCAAGGTGGGCCTGTGGGCTTTATCCTGCAGCAGCGTGTGGCCACTTCCAAAACGGTTCTCAGCTGGGACCCATTGTCCTGACCCGCCCCACAGAGGAAAATCGCTATTAGTACCCATCTCGGTCGATGTTGGTGCAGGATGCACAGCCCTCTCCAGATGCCACTTACAGGCAGTCAATCCTCATTCAACAGAAAAAAAAAAAAAAAAAAAAAACAGAAAGTAGGCGGGCGCAAGGGAAGAATACATTGCTCTTCAACTATACCAGGCCACCCCCATCTCCGGGACCTTGTTCCAGTGGCCCCCTCTTGCTGGAACCCACTTAACCCTGAAAGGCTTCTAGCTCACTCCCTCACCTCCTTTAGGCTTTTTTTCCAGCTTACTTTCTCACTGAGGTCTACACTGCCCTACCCTGGACTGGGTCTATAATAGTACCCCCCAAAATTCATGCCCATGTGCAACCTACACACAAATAAATTTCCTTATTTGGAAATAGGGTCTTTGAAAAGGTGATTAGCTAAGAATCTTGAGATGACATCATCCTGGATTTCGGGTGGGCCCCGAATCCAATGATTGGTGTCTGTATAAGAAGAGGAAAGGGAAATTTGAAGCACACAGAGACATAGAGTGGAAGAAAGCCACTAAAGACAGAGGCCAAGGTGGAGTGATGCATCCACAAGCCGAGGAACACCTAGAACCACGAGAAGCTGGAAAAGGCTGGAAAGATCCTCCCCTAGAGCCTCCGGAGGGAGCATGGGCCTGTCGATACCTTGATTTTGGACTTCTGCCCTCCAGAACTGTGAGAGAATCAATCACTCTTGTTATAAGCCACCCAGTTTGTGGTCCTTTGTTACAACTGCCCTAGGAAACGAATCCACTCCCCTGTTGGCTCTCGCCACCTGACCATTCCCTTCCCACCCTCAGTGGCCCCACCCCCCCTACCCTGCTCTGCCTTTTCTTTGTTTTAATACATACATGCATATATGTATACATACCCAGACACCTGAGAGCGGCTTATATACATCAGGGCCCTTTACACCTCAATACCACACGCTCCCTTACAGAGCTGCAGGAAAGCTATCAAATCCAGAAAATTTAGCTTTGATACAATACTTTTCTTTAACCTGTAGTCCGTATTCCACTTCCATCAATTACTCCAACACGGTTCCTTGTGGCATTCCCCCCCTTTCATGCGGGATCCTGTCCAGAATCACGGATTGCACTTCGTTATCGTGTCTCTTTAGGCTCCTTTAATTTCCCTTAATAGCTCTCAACCCTGCTTGTCTTCCGTAACATTTGTAGAATGCAGTCCAAGTAATTGTATAGCATGTCCCTCTACTTGGGTTTGTTTGATGTTTCCTCGTGGTTAGCGTCAGGCTCTGCACTCCAGCTAGATGCGTCATAAGGAATATTTTGTCCTTCATGGGGTGTCCCATCTGGGGCACCAAGTGTCACCTGCTCCTGAATTGTGATGCTGATTCTAGTCGTCCAGTAAAAATGTGGTCTGGGGTCTGCACAGTGCTCTCTATTTCCTCCCTTGCAGATAATGAGTTATCTATGCAACGTGCAGGGAGATGCTTTACGAAAATATGTAAATATCTTGCTCCTCAGCAAACTCTCTCTCTCTCTCTCTCTCTCACACACACACACACACATATACACACTCACTCACGCTCACAGATGCGCAATGATATTCTGGCATAAAGCAATATTTACTGCGATGATTGCAATATGTTGATTTTTGCAACCACAACACTTTTGCTGCATTTATCAGTCAGCACCCTCCTGTGAGAAAGAGTCTCCCTTTCCCTCACTTACTTATCAATTTATTGTCAGCACAGAGAAAGCCTAGCTTTCGAGATTATTGTTTCCACTGTGCACTTAAAAACAGTTCGATATTTACTGCGGAAACTGAGCAGTAACTTCTTTGTTCTCAATTCCACCTGCATTTTGATGGAAGAAATAGACGCTTTTGCATCCACAAAAATTACTGGGAATAAAACACATACCAAGCAACCTTTTAAAAATATTATTCCATGGTGGTTATATTCCAACCCAGACAACATAAGTTTGTAAGCAACGTAATGCTAACGTTTTAACAGAAGTAACTAAATATTACATGGTCCTGAAACTGGATGGAAACCATTGATGATCAGCATAGCAATGAAAGAGTATGTTCTATGTTTAAAGAGACTAACGGAAGGAGAAGACACGGACACCACATGGCCCAGAGCGTGAACAGAGATGCACAGGGTCTTTAGAGTATTTAGCCAAGCATAACATCAAAGGTCACCGGGACAGGAGGTTGTTTTCAGAATATACGACAAGACACTCAGGCAGGTAGAAGATGGCCAATGTCGAATACAGATCCAAAATCGGGCTGGAAGGCCAGGTCCCATAGTGATGGTGGCTGTCGATAAACCAGACATTGGCAGGAGACCCGATACTAATTCAAGTAAAGCATCTGACCAATTCCTGGCATGCCTCCTTAGAAATTTCATCTCTTACAACTTTGCCTGGCCCCAGTCACTAGGCAGCCCAACAGCCAGTCACATGGGGAGCCTTTAAGCTGAGAGATTCGAATTAATACAGCGACCTAGGGTGTGACCCTGACCATGACCTCTCGTGACCCACAGGGATGGGGTGGGGGGTGCAAAGGGTCTACTTGGGGTCTGTGTAATCACCTCTACCTCTTCCCGATGCTTAGACCCTTATATCCCACAGGGACTAAATTCAGTTTTAACTTAGGTTCCTAACACACAGCATAGTTCACATGCAACCCGAGAACCACGTTTTAAAACAAACTTATTCTCTTTCACAAAGCCATAAGTTGTAAATAAATATATATACCCAAGTGAGTTGAAAACCTGTGTCCACACACAAACCTGCGCACAGATGTCTAGCGGCTTTCTTCATAATTATCAAAACTTGGAAGCAACCCAGGTGTCCTTCAGCAGGTGAATGGATAAATTCACTCTGGCACCGCCATACAATGGAATGTTATTCAGCAATTTAAAAGCAAGGAACTGGGGCACCTGGGTGCCTCAGTTGTTAAGTGTCTGCCTTCGGCTCAGGTCATGATCCCAGGGTCCTGGGATCGAGCCCCGCATCGGGCTCCCTGCTCCGCGGGAAGCCTACTTCTCCCTCTCCCACTCCCCCTGCTTGGGTTCCCTCTCTCGCTGTGTCTCTCTCTGTCAGATAAATAAATAAAATCTTTAAAAAATCAAAAATAAAAGCACAGAACTATCAAGCCACAAGAAAACATGGAAGAACCTTCAATGCGTGCCACTAAGGGGAAGGAGAGAATCTGAGAAGTTTGCACACTCTGTGATTCCACCTCTCTGACATTCTAGAGAAGACAAAACCATAGAGATAGTAAAAAAGACCAGTGGTTGCCAAGGCTTTTGGGGGGTGGGGGCTGCCGAGTCAGAGCACAGAGGACTTGCAGACAGTGAAACTATTCTGCATGATACCGTCGTGATGATACATGTCATTACACGTGTGTCAAAACATAGAACGCACGACGTGAAGAGTGAACCCTAATGCAAACAAGGGACTTTAGTGAATGATAACGATCAGTATTGGCCCATCCTTTGCAGCAAATGTGCCACACTAATTCAGGCTGTTTATAACTGGGACACTGCGGGGAGGGAGATGGTACAGGGGGTACTCTCTGTACTTTCCACTCCATTTTTCCATAGCACTAAAACTCTTAGAAAGAAAATGGTATAATATGCATAAAATCCGCTCTCAATTATACAGGCTTCATATGGTATCGTTGTACATGTTAACATGAATAGGCCAAAGATGTCAATACAGGACTTGGATCCCACAATAGATATGACTGTACACTGAAAATGAATACTTTGAAAATTTAGACAGAAGTGGCCCAGCTGTGATTTCTGGCACAGATGAAAGGTTATTCATCTCCAAACACGCACAGATAGGTCAAAGGAAAATAGTAGAATGTTTTTAAAAGATAAATTTTGAAAGAAAAAATTCAATTGGATGTTTCAGCCTTTCTTAAATGACTGAGTGAAAACCAGACCCTCTGCCCACTTGTTCCCAACATGTCCTGATGAAGTACAAAGTCTAAAACACAGGGATGCTCCCCCAGGCCATGACCTATGTTCCTTTGATCTATTCCTGCTGACGTACAAGAGCTTTTTTTTTAATACAGCCTCAGTAATACAACCTCTCAGTAAACTGAGAGATAATCCTTCAGCAGAACACAGCATCCCATTTCAGAACTACATATAACTTTCAGACAAAAGCGTCCGTGTTTGCCCAATATGCTCTTTGAAATTAACACTCTTCACACCTTCCAAGAAAAATAAAAAGCTATTTTTCCCCGGTAGCTCTAGAGATCACACTAAAGGTTCTACTTCAATACAAACCTAAACACACATCCACCCATGGTGACTAAAGCTGTTTAAACACTCAATGTATACAATAAAATAATTTGCTGGTACCAAGTTTCATTTGCCTTAGGTGGGGGCTCTGTTTCTCTGGCTTCTGAGCCCCTCCCCTGCCAAGAAATGTCTAATTCCAGTAAAGATTATGAGCCAATTCTCAGGGGTTATTTTAAAGAACCACTCCTAAGTAGACAGATTGCCTTTGTAAGAAAACCAATCTGTAGAGCGCTTTTAAAATGAAATAAAATTCAAGAAGAGCAGACTTCTGGTTTAAAGTTCAACCTGATAAGTTTAGTTAATAAAAAAAAAAAAAAAAAAAAAGACGCTATCATGGAATTCTGGCTCCAGGGGACCATGAGCTAAGTGCAGGACGGCTATATGATGTGGGCCCCCACAGCAAAATGAAAATATGGGTCCCCTTGCTCAAACATGAAGAAATTCGCTGTGGCAGGAGGATTGAGCCAAGTACGGGGGCCTTCCAGGTGGGACACCGGTGGGGCACGGGAAGCCTTGGACTTACCCTAATGTCTTAGTTTGCCTTTTGTAGACCCTGGACAGCCCCCCATGCACAGCCAGGATATTGGAGCAAAGGGAAGTGCACAAGGCAATGTTTTACTCCTTTGTCTCTTCATTCATTTAAAACAAAAACTTTGACTTGCATTCACTACGCAAGAGTATGAGAGGCGTGTGCTTTTTAAAACATTTTGAAAATAATAGTTTTTGTCAGGACTAGGCCCTTTTCTCTCCTGCTTCATGTGAGTCTCCAGAACCCATACCCAGCCCACACCTGCGTTGAAAAACGCCACCACCTCCTTCTACAGCTTTTGTGAATTGAAAGCTTCCCTTCTTCTGCCACTTCCTTCCTGCAGACAAGGGACTCAGGGAGGGGTGTCCTGGGGTCCAAGCTGACCATTTGCACATTCAGGTACCCTCTCAAGGAATGCTTGGCTGCTCCTGGCCCCTTCCAAAGAACACTGCTGTAACCCCACACTCAGTCCAGCATTTCTCTACATTCCCTTTCTAAAAATCAAGCCCGTGGACCAATATAGGGTAGCTGAGCGGAGCCAGAAAGTGGCGATCTGGGCCTGAGCCTTTGCGCACGCATCCCAGTTACGGATCAGTAAGCCCGCCGTCTGTTAAAACAAAAAGGTCATTCATCTCAGCCCAGGACTGCCTCAGTTTACAGGGGTCCAGTCCTTGTCTAGAAAACCAAAGGGCTTCAGTGAAAAAGACTTGGGTTGCTTTTGACCTGGGTTTTATTTTATTTATTTATTTTTTATTTTTAGACTTAGTTAATGTTTGAAGAGGTAACACACATGCAGGGTATCAGAGGGTATAAGAAGGCATACATAGGAGAAGTTCCCCACCCCACCCCACCCACTGCCCAGAGGTCCCCACTCACAGTGGATGGTTTTATATATTCTTCACAAGCTATTATGCACATACAAGCAAAAATATATTCCCCCCTTCACACAAAGGGTAGCCTGCTGTATTCTGCACTCTCCTTTTTAAGTGAACACTCAGAGCAGTCCCCTTCCGTACTGAGAAAGCACACCCCTTGTTGCATCCTATTGTACGGATGTCCCCTGATGTACAACCCGTCTTCCCTTAGGGGACATTTACGTTGTTGCCAACATTACGCGATTACAAAATTACATCTCTTCTTCAAATGTGACCTGTTGACTGACGTTGGGCACAGTGCCTGAGTCCATCGCTGGATGTCCCACAGGGCGCTCCGGGCGCAGTGTCGCCGTCCTGAAAAGTAGATTTCCAGCAGGTAGCGCTCAGTTTCACCCATCAGAAATTTGGAGCTGAAGATTTTTCCCTCTCCACCTAAGTTCTCCCAGAAAATTTTCTGAGAATTTGCCTTCAGTCTAAGGATGTGTGACCCCCTTGTTCCCAATATGCGAAAGAGACTAGGGGTACCACAGGGGCAAACAGCTCAAAGCTATCAGACAATTAAAGGGCCCAGGAGCCCCTTTAAATTTCCATTAACATTTGATTCCTATGACTCAAGCCCTTTGTTATGCTAAAAGTACACAAATGATAGGCGGATTTTAACAAGAGAAAGAGATCGGCAAAAGGACTAACCCACTAACCGGTGGGAAGTGCTCTGTAAATAATAGTGAAAAAATCAATGAGCCACCTATATCCTACTTCCTAGAGTCAAAAAAAAAGCACTGATGAAACACTCCAAAGATATAAATAAACACTGAAAAGAAAGTTTACTACCTGCAACACCTCAGTTTCCCCCACCCCCGATTTCTAGGTCAGTATGTGATGATCGCAGCCAGACTTCAACCTGGAACCCTGCGCGGCACTTAGATGTGGGGCCTCTAGAGTCCAGGCACTGCAAATTCCTTCACAAAGGCCAGTGCCCATGGTTCTCAAAGTGTGGTGAAGCTGGGGATCCCTGGGGTCCCAGACCCTTCAGGGACTCCATAAAGTCAAAGCCATTTTTGTAATAGCACTAAGACATTATTTGTCATTAGCATTCTTGTTCTTCTGTAGCGTGGGGTTTTCTAGAAGCTTTGTAACCTGTGATATTACAGTGGGTTGAATTCAGAGGCAGATATAAGAATCCAGGGTCCTCCATTAAGCCAGCCCATAAAGGGACTTGAAAAAATGCAAAATAATGCTGTTCCCTATTAGACGATTTTGCTTGGGAAAATACAGTTTTTTAATAAAAGGACTGTATTTATGCCAACATGTAATGGATTTGTTACTTTCTTATCAATGAATAAATAAATACTTTTGAAATTTCTCAGTTTTACTTTTTTTTTTTAAGGTTTTATTTATTTGACAGAGACACAGCGAGAGAGGGAACACAAGCAGGGGGAGTGGGAGAGGGAGAAGCAGGCTTCCCGCGGAGCAGGGAGCCCGATGCGGGGCTCAATCCCAGGGCCCCGGGATCATGACCTGAGCCGAAGGCAGACGCCCAACAACTGAGCCACCCAGGCGCCCTCGGTTTTACTTTCTAATACAATAAAAATTCTCTGTTTGGCACAATCCACAAGAACGAATGCTCTTTGAGGTCTTCAATAATTCAGTTCGTGCACAAGAAGTTCCAGAAGGGCAGCCAGCCTGTGGACTTGGTTCCGTCTTGCCTCCCTGGCACACAGCATAGCACCCACACGTGGTGGGCGTCCCAGGTGTGGAGGAAAAAGGGAGGGAGGGGGCGAGGAAGACAGGAGGGCCTTTCCACCGAATGTTAGTAAATAACACAGTGAAGTCAAATGTAGGAAAACTCTCCAATGGTAAATGGCAAGTTTTTTGGGGTGAATTGCTTACTACTGAAGAGAATGAGCAAATGGTAAAAGACAGGAGATCCATGTTGAGAGGAAGGGAAAGACATCAGTAGAATATTCATGACCCAGTAAGGACTGTCCAGCACATCCGGTTCATCACCTCTGCTGGCGCTCCACGAAGAACTCCCTCCACATCACCCACCGGCTGGCCCCAGCAGCGGGCAGCCAGGTGTGTCCAGCGTCCTGGGACCACCCGCAACAGTGTAGCCTCACCCACATCCCCCTCTGGTTCTGATGAAAATGCATTTGAGATCTTTACCCAGAAACACTATTGCTGGGTGATCCCGTTCCCAGTTTTCACACTGAATGTGCCTGTGTCAAAATAGGTTAAGTGTACCATTTTGCTCTCCAGAGTACTGTACCTGTCTACACCTGCCAGCAAAGCCTGACGGTTCCTCTATCCACTTATCCACTCGCATTTAGCATTAGAAGCCTTCCTAATTTTCCCAATAGACCTAAAGTGGTATCTTATTCTTTTGCTTTGTGTTTCTCCTGCTGCTAACGGGGGTCTCCTCATATGCTTGAGTATCAGGTCACCTCTCCTATAAATCACCTGCTTATATCCTTCACCCTTTCCCTCCTCCCCAGCATTGCTTCTCTCTCTTATTGGTTTGTAGGCGTTTCTAGAATATTCTCCATTGGTTTTAGTTATGGATGTATCTTTCCACAACCTTCTCTAAATCTGTCATCCTCTAACTTTGTTCATGGGGTCCTCATGGACAACAACATTTTATCCACTATTTTTGCTTATGATATGAGCTTTTAAAAGTTTGCTCACTAATCCTTTCCCATCTCTAGGGCCAAAAATATCCCCCTACATTTTCTTCTATTGAATTTATGGTTTTACCTTTCACTTTCAGGGCTTTAGTCTAGTTGGAGTCAAAAGAGATAATGAAGTATTTTTATGTAGTAAAACAAACAGTAGAACAGCCACCGCATAAAGCCAGGAACTTTCTTGCAATGACCAGAGGTTGCCATCTGGAGCCTACACCTCTGGGGACTGCTCTGTAGGTATGTCCACATTCTAGTGGCTGAAGGCATCAGAGAGGATACTTCTAAGGGAGCTGCTCCATTCAGAGCCCCTGGGAGGAACACCTTCTCCTTCCTCACCATGACAAACCCCACTGAGTACAAGCACGTTGGACCATCTTGGCGCACAGTTTCCAAAAGAAACCAATTTGTGGTCCTAATATGGTAGGAGCAGGGATCATCAGAGGAGTGCCTGAAATACGTTCATGTTCCACTAACCCGTGTCTACTGTCTGCCAGGGACTATTATAAGCACTTTGCACACTTTATCCCAGGATCCTGTCTGCTGTGTAAGTTCTCCCCAAAGCCTCAATGGAGACACCCCAGGAAGTGTTGAGACATGGCTGGTGAGAATTCATCGGGTTGGCTCTCGCTGTGGAACATGGAGTGACACATTACACTCCGACAGACCAACGCTCTTAGCCAACCTTCCCGCACCTGCTTCAGGAAACCACTAACAGCTTATGTGTCTTTTGAGCCCAGCCCTCTGCTGGAGGGTAATGGTGACAGCTTGACTTCTTTAGAAGCAGGGCAAAGGCACAGCCATGGTGAGAAATTCTCCCTCTTAAAGTTGTAACCCAATGTGAGATCTTAAAAAATAAATAAATAAAAGTCAAACTCATAGAAACAGAAAGTAGAAAATTGTTGCCAGGTGCTGGGGGTTGGGGAGGAGGGGGAGGTCGGGAAGAGGGTACATACTTTCAGTTACAAGATAAATAAGATCTGAGGATCTCATGTATAACATGGTGACTACAGTTGATAACATTGTATTGTGCAATTGAGATTTGCTAAGAGAGTAGAACTTGAGTTTGTCTCACACAGGCACAGAAAGGTAAATAGGTGAGGTGAGGGGTGGTGATGAACTCAGTGGTGGGGATCTTTCACAATGTGAATATATATCAGATCATCACATTGTACACGTTAAACATACTACAATTTTATTTCTCAAGTATACCGCAATAAAATGGAAAAAATAAATCTGTAACCCAGGTGTTAAGCAGGGTTCTCCCCACTCCACAGACCTAACTGAGGGGAGCTTAAACCCCAAACTCCATGTGGGCTGCAGTGTGTGACGCCCTTCCCGTTAATTCTAAGGGTTCTTGAAGTGATGGTCTCCAGAAGCACAGATGGTCCACTTGGGTTGTCTCTGTATTGCACAGTGAAACCAGATGGAAACGCAGCTTCTGTCTTACACAGAAACACGTGAGTGTGCATGAACAACACACGGGCACGCCTGGACACGTGCATGCATGTGAACACAAACGCACACACAAAGAGCTCAGCACAGTGAACATTGCACATATGAACACAAGCACACATGCGTATTTGTGTTTGTGGGAACGTGTGTGCATGCATGCACCCGTGTGAACGGGTATACACATGTGACGACCTACATACACATGAACAGGTGTGCACACATTCTCACAAAACTAACTCATACAGAACATCTGTTAGGGTGACTGGCTTGACTGAAGATCAGGGTCAGAGAAATATGGAGGAGGGTTCACACTGAAGGCTTGAAAACAATCTCCAATTGCAGATGAGGCTCTTTGATTAACAGTCCTCTCAGTTCCTGTCCGGCCCTCCCCAACCCAAACACCACCATCACTAACATTTCCTGACATCGCAGTTCTCCTCCCTTGTTCCACTTCTGCCTCTTCTTGTCTCTGACAAAGCCGTTCACATGTTGGGTTTCACGAGCCCCCATAATGTACTGCTTCTTGAGGGTTTTTTTCCTACCCCAAGCCTTCAAGGTGTTTCCAAGCATCATGATGATTTCCTCCTTGAGAAGATTCTGCTGCCAGTGGTTTACACAATTAATTTTTAAAATCTCTGTATAATTAGAAGAAACCTACAATGTCAAGAAATTCCTCTCCTGGGTTAGCCTTCCAGTGTGGACTCTTGAATGGGGGTCTCTGTCACCTGCCACAGAAAGGTGGGTAGGCTGGAGGGTACTGAGGTGTCTCACTGGATCAGAACCAATGTCACAGGGGCACCTGGGGGGCTCACTCTGTTAAGCAGCCGACTCTTGACTTCAGTCCAGGTCTTGATCTCATGAGTTGTGAGTTCAAGTTCCATGTTGGGCTCCATGCTGGGCTCCATGCTGGGTGTTGAGCCTACTTAAAAAAAAAAAAAAAAAAAAAAAAGAACCAATACCAGAATTCCAGAACAATGCACTGAGGCATTCTCAATGAACAGGCAAGCAATTTACACTGGTAGCTGATAAACATTTTTAATCCCTTGGGACATTTCCTACAGATCACCTTCTCCACACCCAGTTCCATTGCTCGTGAAGTTCATCAGCTTGGAACAGGGAGTGGAAAAGCCCGCAGAGACAACACAGTAAATTTGGAACCCTCAAAGGCAAGTGGTTCAAGACACCTACACTTAATGTGGCCTTTCAGAAAAGTGGATGAGGTAAGCCCTGAAAAGAAGACTCCATGATGGATGAGGAGGGGCCAAATCAAGGACATAGAGTCACCTTCCTCAGGAAGAAAAGGAGTGAAGCTTATCTTTAATTTTAAAGTAGGTTCATCATGGGCTCTCCAAACTTTGGTGGATCAAATGTCAGTATTATTTATTCTGAAATAAAGGATTAAAAGGGTAACATAAATTTTCCAATCTCACATTTTGTCCCCTTGGGAATTCAAACTATAAAATGACAAAGGAAATTCTGGATTCTTTCCACATGTTCATCCTCTGTTAAGTTGATGAGTAGGAGATCAGAATATGGTACCATGCTTGGAATCCTAGCAAATGGTGACTCTACCATGCATACAAAAATTCAGGCTCAACAGAAATTCCAAATCCAAGGGTTTGGGGGATGTTGAGTGACAGTTGTTCAGACATTTGCAGAAACGACTTAGAGACTTGTTCAACTTTGGCAAAGACGCCTCCATACACCCCCTCTCCCAATCCACACAAAAACTGCAACAACTCAATACTGATGCACTGTGAGCGTCTAATTCTCAATGTTCTTGATGCTTCCATAAAGAGTCACCTTAGAATTAGTATTTGGTGTCTAGTTAAATATTGGTTGTGTGTGGCTGGAACAAAGGTTCTCACCACACTTAAGTAAACACTTGGGCTCTTTTGTAGGCATTTTCCCTTGGAGCAAAGATGAATCTCTCTTGGCTGAGTCCAAGTGAAGGCATTGGATTCTATTTGTAAGCTTCCAGTTCCTCAGAGCCTCGCTGGGGAGTTTAGACCAAGTCATGGCCACTGGCATACCTCCATTAATAGTGGTGTGAACTGGTTTCTTCCCAAGAGGATTCTGTGCCAATACCTTACAATGAAAGGAATCGATCTAGAAATACATACTGAATTTGGAAAAGGGTCCCCTTTGCCCTGCCATTTCCAATGGCATAGATCCTCTAAGTGAGCAAGCATTCATTGTTTCACAAAAATTCAAGGGCTGGACAAGGCTGGCTTTTAGGAAAGAAACCCACCATAGAGCATCCTCCACAACTGAATGAGACCCTACGGAGCACCCACTCAGTGTCAAATGCTAACCTTCACCCTAATGACAAAACTACCAGTAAGGCGTATTAATCCTTCGTTACTTATCAAGCTCAGAACGATTAAATAACTTGTCTGAGTTATTCAATCAGCGAGTGGAAAACCCAGAATTCAACCAAACTTTGACCCAAAACTGTTCATCTGTTCCAGTCTGCTCAGGCTGCTAAAACAAAGTACCACAGGCTGAGTGGCATAAACCACAGAAGCTTATTTCCTCACAGTTCTGGAGGCTGGGGAGAAGTCTATGATCAAGGTCCCAGGATGGCCAGTTTCTGATGAGAGTTCTCATACGGGCTGGCGGGCACCAGGCTCCTTGTGGCTCTTCTTGTGAGGACTCTAACCCTATCAGAGCAGGACCCCACCCTATGACCTTGTTTAGCCTCAATTACTTCCTTGGAGGCCGCATCTCAATATAACTACACTGGGGTCAGGGCTTCAACAAGTAAATGTGGGGGGACGCAAACATTCAGCCCATAATACCTCGTCTTGCTGTCTTTCCACATCAGTAGATCTACTAGTGAAAATAACACTAAAATGTGATATTTTCAGTCACGACATCATAAACAGAGCCTTAAGTCTTCCCTGGCCTAAATATTTTCGACTGTTACATTTTTTTCTTCTTTTTTATAAAGGACACATACTAAAAAACAATCAAGAAGCAAGAATGTAAATTGGCAAGAGAGCCGATCTTTTTCTTGATGATCTCCAAGAATTTTGTCTGTGTCATTGGACCTCCACTTTAATCCTCTATGAATTTAAAATATCACCAATATTTTCTCTGGTGTGACACCTGCCTGTTCGCTTTACCTGAGGTCTCTTTCATTGAGTGGAAAGTCTTCGTTTGAATGTGATCAATAGAATAGTATCAGCACAGGCAGGTCTGGAAGGACAAAGGACAACTTGGAATTTTGCTTTGCTGGGCACAGAGGCACGTTTCCTTGGTGCAGTGATCAACGGGGGCTCATCGGACCCCTCCCTCTGTGCCAGCCGGGCCAAATAAATCTGTTCCCCGCTCAGAACGCCATAGAATTAAGATATTCCCCCAAAGATTATTGAGCCACAAATCAATGAAAGACAGGAACCAGAGAAAGATAAGATTTGTTCCCAGCTATAAAAGACATAATCTCCCTTTAATATTTTGATCCCCTGGCAGAACAGAAGTCATTTTTCTCAGAGCATCACCCTCAGAGGAGGTCCTCAGCGCAGGAGGGATTTTGAAACGTATGCAACGTTGTGCTTTCATGTCTGAGGCTCCAGGGATTCTCAGAGAGGCGGGCCTGGTGGACCGGGAGGGTGCAGACGAGCCAGGAGGGAGCTCAGTGGCTCGCCCTGCTCCAGGCTCAGACTTACACACAAAGATGGCTGCCTTGGAGGGCCACTTGGTCTAATGGTCTAATGGGGGGCAAACAAGAACATGAAATACAACAGACTTGGTCTTTTGAGAGCACAAGGGGCCACGAAGACACCCAAAAAGAAACAACTCCCAACTCGGCAAGTGAGAGATGCTGTCAGGCAAAGGGGAACCCGAGCTGGGTTTTGAAAAACGAATAGTAATAAAGAAGAGCAATTAAGACCATGGGCCTTAGGAGAGATGGACAAGGGTCTGGTTTCCATTTCCAGCCCGTTCTGGCTGCATGACTTAGGAGCTGTGCAGCTGATGCAGGACTGGCGTCCCACTTGGAAGAGGAGGCCATGCGGAACCGGCTTGCGTCAGTGTCAGCGCCTGGCTCCCACTCGAGCAGGTGTCTGTGGGGGCTAGGAGGGAACTCACTCCTGAGAGCAGCATTCCGCTGAAGATGAAGCTCTTGACCTTGGGACAGAGGAATTGGCACTTGCTCAGCGGGGAGGGCCGAGTGTCCAGGCTGAGAAGCCTGAGTCAGGGTGCCCAGCGCTCTGGAAGGATGATCTCAGGTCCCTCCCAGGGGCGGTGGGGGGCTTGTCCCTCACACTGGCTTTCTGTTTTTTACCTTCTTTTTTTAATTGTGGCAAAATATTCATAACACAAAATTTGTCACATTAACCATTTTTAAGCGGACTGTTCAGTGGCATTAAGCACATTCACGCTGTTGTGCAACCATCAGCACCATCTGTCTCCAGAAACTTTTCATCCTCCCAAATAGAAACACTGTCCCCGTGAAAACACTAACTCCCCACTCTCCCCTCTGCAGCCCCTGGCAGCCACCGTTCTGCCCTTCGTCTCTCTGAATTTGACTCCTTTAGGGACCTCACGTAAGCGAGATCATACTGAATCTGCCTTGTTGCAACTGGCTCATTTCACTGAGCACGTCCTCGAGGCTCATCCCTTATGGAGCAGGTGTTGGAACGTCCTCCCTTTTGAAGACTGAATATAGTCTGTTGAATGATTGACCACATTTTGCTTATCCTTTCATCCATTGAGGGATGCTTGGTTTGCTTCCACCTCTTGAAGACCATGGATGATGCTGCCGTGGACAAAGGTGGACAAGAACCCGTCCACATCCCTGCCACTCCTCAGCGCCTTCCCCCTGCCCCAGCCCCAGAGACCTGCCTCGTATTCGTGTGCACTTCTCTGATGTTGCTGATTCCTGGGCATGTCGCCCTCAGGTCTCATAGTAGCAATGTTGACTTCATGCCTTTTCTCCAGCCCTCTGCATTCATCTGCGCAGCTGACTCTTCCAGAAAAATTTCCAGAACAATTGTCTGGCAAATGTCATGGGGCCCTGGCAGCTGGGAAAGGGATCTAAGTCCCCTCTTTCTGAGCAAGTGCAGATGACACACTGTCGACCCACCACCTGAATGTCCCACAAAAGCCACTGCTTGTCTTTTTGTCAGACAATATTTTGGGGACCTGCCTTAGTCCCAAGTAGAGAGAATGACCTAGAGTTTCCTGGACACAAAGTCAGATGATCTCCAAGCAGGGAGCCTCCATGCAAACCTGTTTCACCAGGACACAAGGACAACCCTCAAGAGACTGTGAGTCCCAAGCTGGATCCTGGGGCTCCTCTACCTGGGCGATTCACCCCCACCCCTGGGTGGGATGAGGACAGCTGTGCATGTGTTCCTGGAGGAGAGATTTCACTTGAAGATCTGAGGGCAGGAGTAGAGCTGTGGAGGAAGGGACCAAAAGGTCAAGTGTTCAATTGGTGATCAATAAACACAGTAAAGAATAAAGCAGACTGCTATATTATGAGGTAGAATCCAAAATTTTTCATGAATGTGTGCAGAATATGAGAAAGGGTCTGTGTAAACACCTTCTGAGGCCAGCTCCATATTGGCACCAGAGAAGTAAGTCTGTCCTGTCCCTTATTTCTTCCCTTGCCCCAGGGCCCCGGTCCTCCTGGAGAGGTCGGAGCCACAGTGGGGGATGGGGTTAGGAAGAAGATGTGGAGTAAAGACAGAAGCAGCCCCCTTCCCCAGTCCTCCTTTCCCAAGGCTGGGGACTCGGACCACAGTGGGGGGGTTTGAGCACACGGGCTGGACATGTCATGGCTGAGCTGAGACTCTGAGGGGAGGTCGATGCCCAGACGATGTCTGATGGTGTGAAAGCAACCAAGAGAGCCAGGGGGCCGGCCCTGATTTCAAACAAAATGGTGGGAAAGAAGGGCTTGTACCCCAGGGCGGTATGCGGACAGGAGTCAGGTTGTCTCCCACATAAGCCATGTGTCTTGCTCACTCACGTCAGCAGCTCCGAGAGCTTCCAGGAAAATCCTCCCTGGCTGGCGGGACAGATGACAGGTTGCTTGGGGGTAACTAGGGAAAGCTCCAGAGGTGGGGCACCCAGAAAACAGAAGCCACCTCTGCGCCAAGGGATCAGGGGCCTCCTGGCTGACTCATGTCTGAATCAGGTAGCCAAGGGGGATTAAACACCAGCAGACACCAGCTTCAGTGATTCGCAAAGTTATTCTCACATGAGTGGAGTGCACTCCATGATGGGGCACAGGGCACCCAGTTAAATTTGAATTTCAGATAAACAATGACTGATTTTTTAGTATGTCCTAGCTGTTGCAACAGACACACTTCTCCTAAAAAATGAGCCATTATTTATCTGAAATTCAAATTTAACTTGGCTTTATGTAGTTTTTAACAGCTTTATTGAGATATGATTCATGTGCCATATAATTCAGCCATTTCATGTGTATAATTCAACGGCTTTTAGCATATTCACGGAGTTGTGCAACCGGCACATTTTAGAATGTTTTCATCACCCCAAAAAAGAATCCCAGTCAGAGTTTAGCAATCGGAACAAAGTGTGGGTTCCTCTAATCCTTGGTGGCTTACGGCTGATCTTTCCTAGGAGGGTGCCCAACCCCTTCTTTGCTCTCAGCATGAATTCACATCTGCCTTCAACCCTTGACCTGAAGCGGGAGGCGGGGGCTGCTGAGGTGAAACCACTGAACCCAGCCTCTGGTAGCCCGTCCTAACTTCCCAAAGTTGGCATGGCCCTCACTGGATCCATCTTCCTGGCTAGGGTTCAATGATCTGATCTAGCCTCCCCTTCTGCTGCAAATTTGAAGCTCTAAATCCTGAAACAGCCACTGAAACTCACGAATGTTGCTTCTTCCCGAAAGCAAGCCCCCGACCCCGCGTCTCTGATGTTTTCTCCATTTTAACACGTGTACTTTTCCAAGATGGCAGGCACCAGAAGGCCCATGGTGCCCTTTGGACTCTCTGGCTCCTGCAGTTAGTCATTCTCCCTGCCTGCTGCCACCCAGGTTCCCAGAAATCCCCTTCTGGTTTGCAGGCCACCGGCCAAACCACACGAGAGCCCTGCCCGTGAGCTGCGAGCACGGAGGGACGCTTGTTGGACTGTCTCCACGAGGGGTACAGAGGCTGCCCAGCACAGCTGCTCTCTGGGAGAAGACCCAGTGCCCTGTGCCCTCCCCCTGCCTGGCACTTAGCCTGAAAGCCAACCTGCTAACTTACTTTAAGGGTCAGACTCAACATGGCTCATAACTTTCTTCTGAGTCCCTGAAGTCAGTTCCCCAGGCTGGCTCTGCCATCTACACAGATGACTTGTTCATTAGCAAGGGTGAATAATGCCTAAACGCACTGTGGATTTTCCCCACAAAGCCCTGCTGGGGTGTGCATGACCGGAGTGAACTCCCCTGCGAGCCTGGAATTAGACAAGCACCTACAATGCTCTCAAATGTCTTGAATCATACCTGGGAGTCATGACCGAACACCTCCTCCATGGCCCGTCTAGACAAACTGGGGTGGGGGTGGGGCTCGGGGAGCCATCAACCCACTTCCAAGGGGTTTGAGTTAATAGAAGGTTCGTTGTCTCTTGATTACCCCTAGGAGGAAGGCAGAAAAACCAAAAATGTATCCACCTTCTCCACTCAAGACGGATTATTTTTTTCTACCTTCACAATGGAAAACATACCATTAAACTCACTTTATTAATAAAATGTGTCATCACAGTGAGACCTCCGTTTTGCCCTCACCAAATGCATCAGTGAGGGCCCTAGCAGAAAACAGAACCAGTAGTGTGTGTGTGTGTGTGTGTGTGTGTGTGTGTGTCTAGAGAGAGAGAGACAGAGAGAGGGAAAGACAGAGATCGGTGGATATCCAGGAATTGGCGTGTGTCGTTGTGTGTTCCGGCTGGACAACTCTGAAGTCTGTAGGGCAGGCTGGCAACTTCAGTCCACAGGTGAAATTTCTTCTTACTTGAGAAAGCCTCTGTCCAATATGTTCTTATGGCCTTGTAACTGATTGGAGAGGCCCGGCCAGATTATGGAGGATAATCTCCTTTACTGAAAGTCAGCTGTTCAATCAACATCACATCTTCAAAGTACCTCCACAGCCACACCTAGATTAGTGTTTAATTAAATAACTGTGTACAGAGCCAGGTGAGGCTGACACATAAAAATGATCATTGAACCATAAAACGCCTTTCCGTCTTCGGGTGAGGTGACTGGCCCTGCTATCTTCCAGGTGAATAATCTGCGACACACACACACAGCATAAGGAAGCTGCCAGCTGACCCAAGGTCACACAGACCTAAGTGGCTGAACTTGGGGGCCCTCAGGAATTGTGAGCCCAGGACGAAACCTACAGAGGACTCAGATCTCATCCAAGGGTCCTCAGGCCAAGGCCATGCCTCAGTATTCCCCATGCGATGGGGAATATCCCACCGACTGCGATGCCCCTTCTCACCATCCTCCGAGTTCTGATCACATCTGCCATCCGATTAAAACTGCTCAGTGCTCGGCAGAACCCCAATTCCTTTGCATGAGGCAGGAGACCAGTCATGGCTTGGTCCTGGCCTGCCTTTCCAGCTTTTTCTGCGGCCAAATTTGGCCCCTTGCTTTAGGTGGTTACACACCAGAGCGCATCGGGGACCCACACATTCCAGCTCCGCCAGGTCACCTTAGCACCTGCCATTGGTTTTCCCTGAATCCCATTCTGGCTTGACATCCTGAAGCTCCTACTTTCTCCTCAAAATCCGTCTTAAGTACCACTACACCTGAGAAGCTCCCAGACCCCATCCTCCCTCCGGGTCTTTTCACCCAGCGGCAGCCCCCCATTTGGGGTAGATTATGTAGGTGCCCCTCCTCCGTGGCTTACTAGCACTTTCTGTGTTCCTCTATCCTGCTCTTCTCCGAGTGTGATGTAATGATGCTTTCACAGTCAATAAGCTGAGATATTGAGAAACGGATTCGTGCCCTGTCTTTCAGGTTTTTTGAGGAGAGAAATGGGCAAACTGCAGCCAACTGGGCAAATCTGGCTGACTACCTGTCTATGCAAATAAAGTTTTATTGGAACACAGCTGTGCCCATTCATGTAAGTATTGTCCATAACGGCTCTCAGGCTGTAATGGCAGAGTTGAGTAATTGTCCAGATGACCAGCAAACCTTAAAATACCTACTATTTGGCCCTTACAGGAAACGTGTGCTGATTGCTGCGATAGACTCATCAGCAAGAAGGCACTTTTCCTCCTGCCCTCCCCACCTCTAGGAACACAGACATGCTCTTCAGCCCCAGAACTCCTTGAATCTAGGGGGTCAACAGTAGCTGTGGGGTTTCAAGGACTGCCGGGGAAGACCTCCGCAACCCTGGCCTTTGTTAGGAGGAGGCTGCCCAAGAAGGGGAAATGCTTCATGGAGAAGACCCTGGAGGCGGAGTGTCAGACTGGGGGCCAATCCCAAAGTTTCTTAAAGTCCATGCAAATATGGCTTCAGTGTTGGCTCAGTCCTTATCGACTTGTTGCCCTCAATAAAATTCCAGGGGAAAGACTCCACAGAATTAGAGGATCTCTCTCAAGGACTTTGAGATTCCCAGAAATCTGATGCATAAACCAGAACATGTGACTATTTTATGAAGCTTGAGGGTCTGGAAACAGGACATCAGGTATTCGCTCCTCCAGGAAGAGATCAGAAAGGGACAAATTTCTTCTTCCCCTCCCATCTTCAGATACCCAAGTCTGTGGAGTGGGGGCCCCAGGCCCTGAAATTGACGGTGTCTTTGTAGCCAGAGGCTTCAAGAGGTTGACCACAAATCCAGTGACAGTAGCCAGGATCCAAACAAAGAGCCGTTCAGATGCCATCTCCCCCACTGAAAGGTGCTCTGCTTCCCAGATCCCCAAATAACTTTAGTAATCTCAAGTCAGAACAAGAGCCCCAGGGCAAAGTTTCCTTTGGATGCCACACCAATATAGTTGCCAGTTTTCTGAAGTCCTAGCTGTGGGGCAGAACCACATCCGTGGCAGGCAGGTCTTGGAGAGGTCAGCCACCCCACAGGGTTTGAGACTGGTCAATCAATATTTCCATTAGGAGATAGTCAATGTCCTTATTGGTCTGACCTTTTGGCTACTGCCATGAAATATTTGTGGACTATGGTAGAGATCGCACTTGTCTCCCATACCCACCGCCCCCATCTTCCAGCCAACCCCGGAGAATTGCCCCAGGATTTCAAATTATTTGCAGAGCCACATGGCCATGTATCACACAGCTGCCATCCCCTCTGAAGCTTCACCTGGCAAAATCACGTGCTGTTCAAGAAAAGGAAAAAATTGTCCACCTTCCCCCTCCCCAAAGGAAACCAGAAACTACACTTGTTTTTCCAAGACTCTCATACGGGAAGCTTACAAGGGACCTGGCCAGATTTCTCATCAAAGGATTCAAGACAATGACAATTTCCAACATGATCAGAATTGCAACAGCAGAAATGGTTGCTCTGTTATTCAGAAACTTTCTCATTGCCTTGGCTGGTCTCTACCCTTGCTTCTAGTATTATTATTACTATTATTATTATTATTATTATTACTATTATTAGGGTTTTTTCTTTTTTCTTTTCTTCTTCTTTTTTTTTTTTAGAAAACATCTCAATGTGTTTTCAACAGTTGTCATGGAGAGTTGGCACCACAGAGACTCATGTCCTCAAGACAACACACCAAAAGGAAAAAAAAAAAGGCTTTGCAGGAGAAATAGAAAGGAAGACATAAATATTAACAATATGATCTATAAATTCATTTCTCTCTCTGGCACCCATTTGTATCCTCACCATCTGCCATCACCTACAAATTATTGGCTTTTATTATGATGTTATGATTATACATGACAGCAAATACAAAACTTTAACAAATTAATGAAACATAATTACCACAACTGATACATGATTGAAAAACAGTCACAAATAAAAGCTCTAGTGAGCCAGGAAAGGCACTGGGGAGCAGGTCTGCAGGCAAGTGTCTGGAAACCTCTCTGGGTCTGGACTATTTGTCAACTCAAAGGCACCAGCTTTTTACCGGCTGATTCCCAACATCAAGAGACATTTCGTAATTCCCAAGCAGTTCTACAGCAGATGACTGCTGAATAACCCACAAAGTACCAGGCAAAAGCATCCAATTTCTGCAATGTTGGGTGTGTGAGGATAGTGTTCTGCACGTTCCACAAATGTATACACGCATAAGACCCTAAACACTGTGTCTTTCAGCTATCAGGACCATTATATGTATTTGGAGTTGGGTGAAAAATATACAGGATACAAAGGCACAGTGAACAAAACTGCGCCATGAGGCCATGCTGCGAGAAGAAAATGGGATCTATGCGTTGAGACTCAGCGATGGAAATCACTGGAATTAACCATTCAGGAGGGATGAGAGAGAAAGTGCATTGTTCCAAAAGCCATTTGTTCTTTCAAATGCAATGAAGCTCCAAGGTAAGACATGGAATAGAAAACAAAAGATCAGAATAGGAAAATCAGAGTTTGGTTCTATCAAGCCCAGTGCACCTCTGTGCTAATTTTAGGTTCTCTTCTTCCCTACCTGTCCCCACGCTCTTGGGTACACATTGAAGACTCTCAATAACGTGGATGAAGGAACCAGAACACTCCTTCTGGTTCCTTCCAGCCTAGATTGGCAGTCTCTTCCGAGGTTATCCAATCTCTGCCATGATCACCCACAAAGCACTCATTGACCCTCTGTGCTCACCCTACAGACAAAACTTGAGGAGTGCAGCCTACCCCAACAGCCTTGGCCAGGTCCCAGCAGGAGGGGTGCGTTCCTGGCGAGCCCCTTCTCTCCTTGCCAAGTATATTGGCTTCCTACTGCTGCTGTAACAAATAACCATAAACATAGGGGCTTACAACAACAAAAAGGTAATATCTTACAGTTCTGAGGTTCAGAAATCCAAAGTCTAAACTGGGCCCAAATCGAGGTATCAGCAGGGGTTCCCTCCTTCTGGAAAGAGTAGGGCACAACCTGTTTTCTTGCCTTCTCCAGCTTCTAGAGGCAGCCTGCATCCCATGCCCCCCCGCCTCCGTCTCAAAGCCAGCAGCAGCAGAATCAAGCCAACAACGCACGTGTAGGAACCATTTTGGGGTGGCAGGTGTTTTCCCCCATGTGATGGTTTTCATCACCGTAGGGAGAGGGGAGAGTGGCCCTTGGTTTCTCGTGTGGGCAACTAAAGGGGGGTCCTTCACTGAGACAGGAGACAAAGTGGGAGAAGGGGCTTAATGAGAGTAGGTCATAATAGTTACTTACCCATTTGTTACGGAATTATTTGTTTACATAAATGAATATGCATTTGTTAAGAATAATAATGGATTCATAATAAATGAATATTTCGTATTCATTCATTCGTGAGTATTGCTTGCGGGGGTCCCCTGTGCCACGCAGTGTGCTTCAGACACTGAGACAGCAGCAGCGAACAGGACAAATATCTTCTCTGCCCCGGGCGCCTCGTGTCTTCTGCCAACATCCATGAAACTGGCAGAATCACTTGCTACCTTGCAAATAGAGTAAAACCTAGGACCCTTCACAGTTTTTGACCATGTTTTTAAAAGCACTGCTTAAGACCTTTATATAGAAAATTTTAATTTGACCTATGGAACCTGACCACTGAAAGAAACTTCATTAACAAGATATTAATTTCAGAGGACGCCTGGGTGGGTTATTAGGTTAAGCATCCGACTCTTGGTTTTGGCTCAGGTCATGATCTCGGGGGCCTGGGATCAAGCCCCACATTAGGTTCACACTCAGCGGGGAGTCCTTGAGATTCTCTCTCCCTCTCCCTCTTCCCCTCTCCCCACACCTGTGCTCTCTCTCTCTCTCTTTCTAAACTAAATAATCTTTTTTTAAAAAGGTATTAATTTCAAAAAGCAACCAAATCCCAAAGAAATGTGGTAGATATTAATTTACTAACCTCTGATTCAATAAAAAGATTATTTTCCCATTCCTGGGATGGTTCGATTTACCAATTTAGAGGTTGGCCAGGGGGACAGAGAATGCCTTGTGTCCACATGGGTTTCTCTGCTTCCTGGGCACACAGCTGGACCACCTTCCCAGTATCCCTTGCAGACAGGTGGATGTGTGACTCTTCTGGCCCATGGAACATGGACAGAAGGAACACGTACCACTTCCTGGTCCAGCCCATAAGATTTCTGTGCAATCCTGCAGACACTCTCTTCCCACATCTGCTGGCTGAATGAAAAGGATGTTATGGCCCTGGAGAAGGGCACGGCCAGAAGACAGAAAAAGCCTAGCTCCTTCAACCATGCTGTGGACCAAACTCCCTCCCCACCAGATTTCTACTGCCAGTCAGAATTTACGTGAGTAAGGAATAAATTCTATTGTATTAAGCCACTAAAATATTGAGGTAATTTGTTACAGAGGTTAGCCTCTGGTGACTAATTCAGACAGTTTCTGTATATGGATCTCAGGATTATTTCACACGTGCACACACACACACACAAATATGCAGACACACATAGAGAAGTGACACACAGCTGTGCAGAGAGAAACACCAGAACACGGCGGCCCTCTCCTGTCACACTAAATCTTCTCCCCGCCAAATCTTGCAGGCTCCTCTAATTCAGAGAAATGTTCCAGATTTGTGTATTATAATTGCTGTTATTTTTAGCAAATGGTATGTCATAAAGTTATATAAATTACATGTGACCACTTTTGCTTGTGGAAAAATACATAGAACGCCGCTGGGTTCAGGAGACTCAGATTACGAACAAAGAAGACACTGGGAGTCCAACCCTCCTGGTGACACTGAGAATTCAGTGTCCGTGAGCTTTGTCTGGGGGATTTATGCAACAGAGCCCCTGGCACTTTCTTTATGGATCAGATGGTCTCCTTGTTGGAAGCTGCAGTGAGACCCAGGTAAGGTCCGAATGCAGCTAGCCCCTCAGTTCTGAAAGAAGACACTGAGCTGCCATAGTGTTTGTTTACACCAAGCCCCTCAGTCAAAATGGTCTGAGCCAGACACCCCTTTATGCAGGTAAGATGTAGACCTCGTGCATGGCGTTTAGTCCAGGTCCCCCTCTCCCCGCTTCTGACCTGTGGCTACTCGGGGAAACAGTTCTAACTGGGGAGTGAGGAAGATGTGACGTGGCAAAGCCTTACTGCCCACACCGCATGGGAGGCCCACGCTCAGCACCCAGAAGGGCACTGGGGAGGGAAAAGCCCCAGCCCCAGCCCATGTGGCACAGGAACTGAGCTTCCCTTTTTTTGGACGCAAAAGCATCTCTCAAACGCCCTCTCCTTGTCCACACCCCACAGTGCTGCGAGGTAGGTAGGCTTGCTGCCCCATTTCACGGATGAAGAAAGCAAGGTTTGGAAAGCACCGAGGCGGCGCCTCGTCCCGGGCAGGACTGCTGCCTCAGGGCACCTTGGCGTTCTGCCCACGCCACTGTGCAATACAGAACCTTGATTACAATCCGTCCAAGTAATGTTCAGTCAATAATAGAAAATATCCAAACTTGGAGAACCAAACTCGCTCTATCTCAACCAATCAACACAATCCAACCTAGAGGTAAGGCAATTATCTGCGTACTTTACACATACACACACAAACAAGTTCATGGTCCCCACCCCTTGAGTTTCCTTGGAAACTTCCCCCCACCCTTCCCTTTGTGTGGCTTACATTGGCAGCCCCTCCTGGCGGGAACCATTGGGGTAAGTCACTGGGTGACTGTTTCCTCAAGGAAGAAATGACCTGCAGGATGACCCACAGCTGGAATTACTTGTGGACGCCCAGCCAGTTTGTTCAAGCCATGACTCCCCTTCTTGGGATTCTGACTCCCCCTCCAAGCACGCTCTGACTTGCAGACTGGCTGAAAGACCTTGATGACAGTCATGAAGGGGAATCTGCAGAGCCTGGCACCTTTCCTGCATAGGAACCCCAGCGTCTGCTCAGTCAGCGTGCACAGAGAAAACTGAACCCCCTGCACCCACCACGGTAGAGGGTTGCTGGGATCCAAGCCCAGAACCTGCCACCCCGTCTGCACGGGTTGTCCCACGGGGGGTGTAGGTCAGCGCCAGGAAGTTCTCGAGGGATAACCATGGGAATTAGCAGGAGGGACAGAGCAGCGGGGGGGCCGCTGCACACTGCCCAGGCCCAGGGGCACCCCTTCAGCTACAGCTTCTTCCAACTCTCTCTGCCTGGCCACCTGCTGTGCACCCCAATCTGCATCCCACCAAGAAGGTTGATATTTTTGCAGTTTGGTTTTCCACACTGGGAAGCTTGTGGTCACTGTGCCCTGGTTAGAAACCCCGCCTACCAGCAGCACAGAACTGCATCTCCATGGGAAGTGGGGAAAACCACTAGCTTGCCAAGTGCCAGAACCAGACGGAGACATCCTTGAGAAGTAGACACATCTTCCAACCTATTTGGGGACTGTCCTATGGTTCAGTCAGCAGGGTCTAAGGTGCCCAGCTGGCAGCCAAGCGCAGGCTGCCCAACCCTCAGCCTAGAACAGAGGCAGGAGAGGGAGGTACTGGATGAGAGCAGGTGCTTCTCAGACCCCCCAAAACCAGGCAACCTATCTGACCTGCTGGAAAACACTTCTGTCTGTCCCTCACATGGACACACTGTCGACAGTTTGTGTCTGCACTGGCCGGGCTGGGTCATCTGAAGGCAGTGGGCCCAGATGGAATCAGATGAGGGGCCACCAGGTGAGTGGAGTGAACTTTCCACAGCACCGCGTGCTGCCTGGGCATGCCACTCCCTTTGGGGTCACTTAACTCAGTAGGTGAAGGTCCCTCAGCTTCCTAATGGCCCTGTATTGTTCATTGTAGGGAGCCCTGAGACCCGAGGCAAAAATAGAACAGGAGACTCCAGGTCTTGGATATAGGTATGAGTAAAAAGGTAGCCATCTGAACAAAAATATAAGCCTTTGATGGTAGATTACAGATAGCCCTATATTCGTTGAGATTCCTTCTGTGAAGAGGTGGACTCTAACTTTCATCTTCTTAAACTGGGGCTGAACTGCAAGCACTGCCCAACCCACAGAACTGGTGGAAGTGGTGGAAGTGACATCCTGAGACTTTTGGGGTTGGGTCCCAAGAAGCCTCTGTGAGCGTGCCATCTCAGGAGCCCTGAGCTACTGTGTAGGAAGTCCAGCCAGCCTGGTGCTTTGCTCAGGAGCACCAGCTGAGCCCATGCTTCCAACATCCACTTCAAGTCACCAGACTTGGGAATGAGGCCCCTTTGAGCCCTCTGGACTGACACACCCACCAGCAGAATACCACTGAGGGACCTCTGTCCTGGCCTCCGGGAACAAAGGAGTTATCCAGCCAAGCCCCGCCCAACCATATGACATAAAATCATGTATCATGTGTTTTATCTTTAAGAAATTACATACTGCTCACTGAAAAGGCCTAGAAATAATAATCCAGTAGCACTGAGCACCCACAGTACTGTGTTGTGGTCTCTAAATACCATTTCCCATTTAAAAAGTCCCAGAGCTCCTTGTTTGAATGGCTGATCCCAGGTCTGAGCAGGAAATACACAAGGTAAATGTAAAATTTATCATCCAGAAAATAAGGAAGCTACCAAAAATTTCTAGGGACCTGTCAAAAGAAATCAGGAATCAATCTTAATGGTATAATTTGAGCATTAGATTAAATCCCTAAGTTCATAATAATACCGAAAAGCTCATTAGTCATGATTGGAGGATGGTATTGAATACATCACTACTTTGAAAACTGGCGAAGAAAGAAAACCTGGCACTTACTGTACCTTGCCTCTACAATCCAAACTGCAGAGTAACAAAAGAATTGATGAGAAAAAGAATTCCAATTAATAAACAAAGAAAAAAATGATCTAATGACACCATCTTGAAACTCCTAGTGAATTAATGGATCTAGGTGATAATAATCACAAGAAAAGAGAAAACCTAACATGAACAGCATCCCGGTGGAAAGAGCAACAACATCTATGAGGTTGTCTTGACACTCCCAAAAACCAACTTGAATCTGACCAAACCTCTGCATCTAACCACTCATGGACAGGAAAAAGAAGGGATAGAGGAACATGCTAGACAAAACCATGGGGATTCCATCAGCAATATCAGACTCTAGAAAATTACAGGGTAAATGTGTTGGTTTCTTCAGTAAATAAATTACAACAAAATAAGAGAGAGACACACAGACCAATCTCAATGAACTGACTTTGTTTAGTGCCCAGTTTGAATAAACTGTCAAAAACAAAACAAAATTCACAAGACAGTTGGGGAAATGTAAGAGTTGGCTATTTAGTAATATCTTAAAATTGTTTTCAGATGAGATTTTGTTGTGGTTTTATTAGAATTATTTGTTCTTAAGTTCTTTGTCTTTTCCTTATCTGTCAGATACATACTGAAATATTTAGAGATAAAATTATATGATTCCTGGAAAGTGCTTCGAAATAATTTGGGCTGGGGAGGAGGGGTGTGGAACATGAGGCTTTGGAACATGAACTCAGCCTTTTAAAGTAATGCTCTCGAGTCTTCAGCCATGTGTGGGTACCATCCTCTTAGGAAAGGCTAGTGCATCTCCCATGGTGTATCGTAGCACTCAAAGTCTGTGTCTGGTGAGAGACGGTGAGTGTGTCACTCAGCGTTTAACATGAGGGACCATATCACAGAATCAAGGATGTATTTGTGCGTCCAGAATTCCACTCCATATTACCAAAGGAATAAAAGAATCCGATCATTTCACCTGTTTGACTACCTGGATGTCCCCAAATGAACAGAGCCAAGTAAATAATAATTATTAGATCACTAGTAAATAATTATTATTAGGAAGTTCTAGAAACTTCTGTACAGAGTTGACTTGGATATTTTATCTTTTTTGTTTTAGTGAAAGATATGATCCAGAGGATTGCACATACTCCTTACACCTTTGTGCACGGAAATCAGACCTCCGGCCCTCGGTGGGTGGGCTATGCCTGGCAGCTCTTTACTCAGAGACCCTAAGTTGTGCTGCCTCGTACAAGCAGGAAATGTGCTTCCCAGTAGA
Organism: Neomonachus schauinslandi; assembly: GCF_002201575.2. Taxonomy (NCBI): domain Eukaryota; kingdom Metazoa; phylum Chordata; class Mammalia; order Carnivora; family Phocidae; genus Neomonachus; species Neomonachus schauinslandi. The sequence goes on along the minus strand of NC_058403.1, from coordinate 6,453,174 downwards.
GTTTCTGTGCCACTGCCTTCTTAGGCACCTTTTTAAAGAAACATATAAAAGGAATACTGATAGAGATTGGAGCAAGGTGTACATCACCCACCAGCCTAGAAAGTTCTAGAAGGGTTCAAAATGTTAATGCAGCTACCAGCAGGCCTTTTCCATTCCCATGGAGTCATTTATACCCTGTGACAATCAGGCTAAATATCTTTCCCCATAATCTCTTGGATTTCTTTGTGGTTTTGTTTTATTTTTCCTTTTTTTTAAAGATTTATTTATTCATTTTAGAGAGAGAGGGAGAGCACAAGTGGGGGGAGGGGGAGAGGGAGAGGGAGAGAATCCTCAAGCAGACTCCATGCTGAGCGCAAAGCCCGATATGGGGCTTGATCCCAGAAACCTGAAATCAGACCTGAGCCAAAACCAAGAGTTGGACACTTAGCCACCCCTCCTCTTTATTTCTCTATATTGCCTATGGATGATTTGACCTCTCTGGCTAAATCTTAACTTGGGAATTTCTTGGATTTCCTGCTTGGAGATCATCACCCCAACATCTCCACATCCCATCTGCACACGTGCATTGTTCCCGGCAACTGTACTTCATTCCTTCCCTCCCGGGTACCTCTCAACTGTCTTCCCCGATCTCTACAAACCACCCCCTAGGGTTGTAAATTGCATTTTATCAGTGGGAAAATAAAGATGCCAAGAGGCTGAAGTGACTTGCCACCGAAGAAGTAGGCTCCAAATTTTCTTGCTTTTGCTACTGGAGTCACAGCTGGTCCCCTCAGCGAGAAGCACGGGGATACAACGAATGTCCACACTCACACGCAGGCTTGCATGCTCCATTCTGACATCCAAGGGAGCCTCTTATTTACACACTCAATCCCCCAAACAGGAGACCGTGGCACCTCCCTTCCAGGCTTCGTGTCCCAACCACAGGCATGTCTGCTGTGACCACATCTACTCCAGGATCAGCAGGGGAATGAGTCAAAGTCACAGCACTTGGACAGGCTTTCCAATAAATGTCACAAGACAGAGTTGCAATTTACAGGGACCCTGTATGTGGGAATCTAAACTGTAGGGAAGAAAAAGGAAGAGCATCACTCGCCAGAAAATAGGAGAAAAGTTAGACTACCCACCCGCCTCCTTGACTTCACCCAGATACAACAGAAGAGCCGGCTCCCGTGACCTCGGACACAAACGTGGTTTTGTACACTCCAGTGCACGCTGTCCCTCCTGCCTCAGGGCTAACAGCGATCAACCCCCATTCGCAGTTACTGAGCATCCGGAACCAAAGCAGGGCCTTCTGAAGCCCCAATTTTTAGAGGAGGGGATTGAACGTTTCTTTTTCTCTTTTGCTGTGTGCAAGCCAGCTTTCATCACCAGCCACCAGATATGAGGGGGCAACAGTTCAGGGCACCACCCCGAGAGAGCCTAGAGCAGTGGGCACTCCACGAGCAGGGCAGCTGGATCACCGGGGACCCCGAGCCCAGGGCAATGAGAAGCTGGGGACAGGAGAGCAGCTGCTGGTCTGTGGTCAGGCCGCAGGGAAAGAGATACCTCCTCATTTCTCTTTGTGCAGAGGCATCCTGCCCCCGGGGTCTGAAGAGGTGAAGTCTGCAACAGAGCTTCTCAAACTACAGTGTGCCAATGTGCATAGAAGTCATTTGTTTAAATTGCAGATTAAAAAATTAATTAAAGGGCGCCTGGGTGGCTCAGTTGGTTAAGCAACTGCCTTCGGCTCAGGTCATGATCCTGGAGTCCCGGGATCGAGTCCCGCATCGGGCTCCCTGCTCGGCAGGGAGTCTGCTTCTCCCTCTGACCCTCCTCCCTCTCATGCTCTCTGTCTCTCATTCTCTCTGTCTCAAATAAATAAATAAAATCTTTAAAAAATAAAAAAATAAAAAAAATAAAAAAAATAAAAAAAAAATTAATTAAAAAATTAATTAAATTAAATTAAATTAATTAGATTAAATTGCTCGGCGGGAAGCCTGCTTCTCCCTCTCCAACTCCCCCTGCTTGTGTTCCCTCTCTCTCTGTGTCTCTCTCTGTCAAATAAATAAATAAAATCTTTAAAAATAAATAAATAAATAAAGCTGAGCTTTCCCGGGGGGGCCTGGGTGGCTCAGTAGGTTAAGTCATGATCCCAGCATCCTGGGATTGAGGCCCGCATGGACCTTCCTGCTCAGTAGGGAGCCTACTCTCTCTCCCTCTCCCTCTGCCCTTCCCCACTACTCGTTCTCTCTCTCTCTCAAATAAATAAATAAAACCTTTAAAAAATAAAAATAAATAAAGCTGAGCTGTTCCTGTATGGTAGCTCTGGCTACTGGGGCTTTGAATCCTTGAAATGTAGTTTGTTGGAACTGAGAATTGAAATGTGCCGTAAGTATAAAAGATACACTGGATTTGATTCAGATGCAAACAAAGAATGTAAAATCTCAGTAATTTTTATACTGAATATATGGTGAGATGACAATATTTGGGATTTATTGGGTTAAGTAAGTTATATTATTAAAATTAACTTCATTATGTCACTATAGTATTTTAGGTTACAAGAGGTTTCACATTATATTTCTCTTGGGCAGCACTGATCTACAGGATTCCCCCAACCTTCAAAGCCATAATTTTTGTAAGTATCCTTTTTTTTTCTTTTTAAGTAGGCTTCACGTCCTGCGCAGAGCCCAACGCAGGGCTTGAACTCACAACCCTGAGATCGACCTGAGCCAAGATCAAGAGTCGGACACCTAACCTACTGAGCCACCAAAGAGCTCCTTTTGTAAGTATTCTTTTTTTTTAAAGATTTTATTTATTTATTTGTTTGACAGAGAGAGAACAAGCCAGAGCGGGGGGTGGGAGGAGAGGAAGAGGAAGATAGAGAATCTCAAGCAGACTCCCCACTGAGCACAGAGCCCGACAATATCACGACCCTGAGATCATGACCTGAGCCGAAACGAAGAGTCAGACGCTTAGCTGACTGAGCCACCCAGGCACCCCTGTAAGTATTCTTAAAGACCATTTTATATCTGTCTCTCTGAAAATTCACACAATTTGTCAGCCTGCCAAAATGGGCTGGGCATCCCACCTGTTCTCACTGGGAAGCAGAAGAAAGAGGGCTAAGGGAAACCAGATATTTATCTGCTACAAATTGTCCCTCACCCTAGTCAGGGCTTCCTTTGACTATTCTCATAGTGACCTTTGATTTAACACAACCAATCCAGATATCAGAGGACTGTGCTTATTAAAATGATCATTAAATACCATTCCACAAAATACTCTCTGAACACCTGCTATCACCCTTGTTTCTGGTAAAAGCGACAATATGATTAGAGTCCCAGGCTGACACTTTGCTTTATCAACGTGCTGTGGTCAATGTCTCTTTCGTAATGATGACCCTGTCTTCCGTCCCTTTCAGCTAAAAATGCCTTTCTCATTAGCCAACGTTTTTTGAAATAGAAAGGTTGTTTTAGGCTTCAAGACTGAGGCAAACATTTGTTATAAGGCTCCAAAGGATTTTGCAAACAATTTCCACCCATGATTTCCAAAGCTTGTGTAACATTCTGTGTAAAATGTGTGGGCTGCTTCCATGAAGCAAGCATTTCCAGAAATGTTTACTTTGCAGAAGTTAGCGTGCATGTTTGCCGTCCCACGTGAAAACTTCTGCGGGTGCACCCAACCGCTGGAGTGTTAAACAGACACACGCTCGGCCCTCTGTAAACAGCCTTGGCCCTCTCTGCGCCTGTCCTCTGATGAGCTGCATTTCTATCACTTGACACCTCTCGATTTACCGTGGCTGAGTCTTCACAGACCAGGTACAGACAGGTTCTCCAGCCCTCTGAATGCAAACCATCCAGCCAAGTTTAAGAACAGAAAGGCCCTGGACGGTCCTGGGACTGTGTTATGGGTTGAAGTGTGTTCCCCAGAAAAGATAGGCTGAAGTCCTAAGACCTATGTTATAGGCTGGATATGTGTGTCCCCCCACCAAAATTCACACGCTGAAGCCCTGATACCCCATGTGATGGTACTAGGAGGCGGGGTCTTTGGGAGGTGATTAGGTCACGAGGAGGAGCCCTCCTGAAGGGATTAGTGCCCTTAGAAGAAGATACCCCAGAAAGCTCCTTGCCCCTTCTGCCCTGTGAAGACACCCCAGACCCTGGGATCATGACCTGAGCCGAAGGCAGACGCTTAACCAGTTGAGCCACCCAGGTGCCTGACAAATAATTTTTTAGCATAAGTATGTCCCATGCAATATTTGGGACATACTTATACTAATAAGCATTTGCTGTTTATCTGAAATTCAGCTTATGTGGGTGTCCTATATTTTATGTGGCAACCCTAGACAGAGAGCATCTTTGGATTATTTTAAACTCCCCAGAAAAGACATGTCCTTAGTGCCACAAGGCTGGTAGAGAGAATTTCATGAGGCTAGGCCAAATAACAGGATCATTACCTGGCATCAGATCGGTGATGCTCACATGATGAATGGCAGACATTTAGTTGCCCTGGTAGAAAGCTCAATTCTGACATTTTCTAAGTAGGTAAAATATTTCTGTTGTTGCAATTTATCTAATACTGATACTGTAGTTCAAAATGTAGAGTCCATTGTCATTCATGTGCATGACTGATTGTTCCACCTGAAATGAAAATAATCATCCTGGACTATGTAGAGCAGACAGGACCGGTTTCCTGGGCAGGTGGTCCATGCAGCCACACTGGGCCCCGTGCACAGAAGGGCCCTGTGTTTGGTTCAAACTGATGCTGTTGCTGTATTGGAATTCTTAAAAGTATTTGAGCCAGGGGCCTTGCATTTTTATTTTGCTTGGGCCCCACCAAGTACGTAGCCAGTCCTGAGGACGGATATACCCAAAATGGGTAAGCAGGCTACACAAAATGCTCTCCTCTCTAAAACCCATAAGACCACTTCTTGGTCTGTTCCTGGCTGAACTCACTTACAAGCGACGTGAGACCTTTTGTCCCTGGCATCTCTTCTCAGCCCCATGCCGGTGTTTCCAGCATTGCTTTGATCTCATTCGTGTTGTGCTGGTTCAAAGGATTGTTGTTGATTCTGCACGTGCTGTGTGAGCTGCACTCTGGATCCTCGTCCAACTCGGCATCGGGAAGGCCAGCGTAGAATCCGCGGCTTTGGCTCCACGGGGCTGTGGTTCTTAAAGAACAGTTGTTCTCCTAGCAACCTGAAAGCTGGGTGGAGATCTTCCTGAAACCCCCTTGAACCAGCAGACTCGGGGCTGACTTCCCACCGGTAGCTGATTCCCACTCTGTGCTGGTGCAGAACCAAGTCCCTGCATGGGCTGCTCTTCTTTTCCTGACACTCGGTGTGTCCTGTCCTTCCCACACATCTTCAGTTTCTCTCTCCCCCTTAGCATTTCTCTCTAGATGTCCCTGGCTTGTGTCTGACACACCCCTTCCCTTGTCCTCGTCATGTGACTAACCCATGATCCTACCAAGCCCAGGGCCAAACCACTTTTTGCTCGGGTCACTCTCCAAGGAAAAAGACACAAAAGATGACATTCAAGTTCATTCTGCTATGCACCGATGTCCCTTTTAAGGGTCTACCAAGGGCACTGAAGCCAAAGGTCAGAGGGAGAAGATTCACAAACAAAGAGTATCAGAAGAGGGCAGAATTCTGGCTGATAGACTCTGCTGCGTAAGTCACTTAACCTCTCAGACCCAGTTTCATCATTTCTCAAATAAGAGTTAGATTAGATAATGCTCTCAGACGAGTCTATAATTTCCACATCAAAGTTACAACCCTGAAGTATCCCACCAAGAGGAGCAGGTATTTTATAAATCTGAGGTTTGTGATCTGCTGCATCCATCAGCAGCCCCTGGGGTAATGTTACAAACAAACGATCCCGAATCTTAGTGGCTTTAGAACAACAAACATCTATCTCTTGCTCACAGTTCTGCAGACTGGCTGGGACTGCAAACCAGGTTCAGCTCGGCTCCATGTATCTGTCATTCTGGGACCCAGGCTAACCTGGCAGCAGCTACACGGGACATGTTCTTCTCATGGTAGCTGGCAGGGGGACAAGAATCTGGGCCAAACCACCCAAACACATGCAGAGTCCCTGCTTGTGTCCCATCCCCCCTAAAAAAGATATCAGAGTCCTAAAACCCTCCCCAGAACCCTCTTACACTATTGGTGGGAATGCAAGTTGGTACAGTCACTTTGGAAAACAGTGTGGAGGTTCCTCAAAAATTTATAGAGCTACCCTATGACCCATCAATTGCACTCCTGGGTATGTACCCCAAAGACACAGATGTAGTGAAAAGAAGGGCCATATGCACCCCCAATGTTCATAGCAGCAATGTCCGCAATAGCCAAACTGTGGAAAGAGCCGAGATGCCCTTCAACAGATGAATGGATAAAGAAGAGGTGGTCCATATATACAATGGAATATTACTCAGCCATCAGAAAGGATGAATACCCAACTTTTACATCAACATGGATGGGACTGGAGGAGATTATGCTAAGTGAAATAAGTCGGGCAGAGAAAGTCAATTATCATATGGTTTCACTTATTTGTGGAACATAAGGAATAGCATGGAGGACATTAGGAGAAGGAAGGGAAAAATGGGGGGTGGGATTGGAGGGAGAGATGAACCATGAGAGACTATGGACTCTGAGAGACAAACAGGGTTTTAGAGGGGAGGGGGGAGGGGGGATGGGTTAGCCCGGTGATGGGTATTAAGGAGGGCACGTACTGCATGGAGCACTGGGGGTTATACGCAAACAATGAATCGTGGATCATTACATCAAAAGCTAATGATGTATTGTATGGTGAATAACATAACGTAATAAAAATTTAAAAATAAATAAATAAAAAATAAAAAAATAAAACCCTCCCCAGTAGCTCAGAATGTGACCTCATTTGGAGATAGGGTCTTTTGCAGAGGTGATCAAGTTAAACCAAGCTTATAAGGACGGGTATCTTTATTAAAAGGGGAAATGTGGACACAGAGACGTGCACACAGGACAGATGGTGTGGAGTCATGGGGTGAAGACAGCCATCACAAGCCAAGGAGAGAGTCTGGAGCACACTCTCCCTCGCGGCCTCAGAAGGAATAAACCTGCCCACACTTTGACCTCGAACTTCCAGGCTCCAGAACTGTAAGACAGTGCATTCCTATTGTCTAAACAACAACCACCCCCCCCGGCCCCCGTCTGTGCTACTTTGTTACAGCAGCTCTAGCAAACTAGCACAGCATATATGCACATTCGTCTGGGGAGAAAGTTCATAATTTTTTTTAGATTTCAAAGGAGGATCTATGATCCACCAATGTAATGCAACTAACATCACTGTGAGTTACAGTTTGGCTGCAATGGAAGGGCAAGGGTTAACACACTGGCTCCCAGATTGGTCCCTGTTGACCAGAAATCTGTATCTATCCTAGGACAGCTCCAGAACCTCAGCCTGCCCCAAAGAGGGCATGATGCCCCGACCCTCTTCTCAGCTCTCTCACCACCAGGGCTGGTCAGATCTATTCATCTCCTCGGCACTTGGATTTGCCCTTGATCAAGAAAGGCTAAGTTTGGGCAAACCACACTTAGAATCTCAACTGTCCACACTCACCAACCAATGTCTTTTCCAGGGCCCTATGTTATTGGCCAAAAATCAGTTCAATTGATACCAATTGACCAAATAACTAAGATGCTAAATTTCTCTTAACTGATGTTCATGTCTTATAGGATTGCTTAAGGACTTTAACAGAAACGTATTAACAGTGTTAACAAGAATTTAGCTTCTGGGCGCCTGGGTGGCTCAGTCGTTAAGCAACTGCCTTCGGCTCAGGTCATGGTCCCAGGGTCCTGGGATCGAGTCCCACATCGGGTTCCCGGCTCCACAGGAAGCCTGCTTCTCCCTCTCCCACTCCCCCTTGCTTGTGTTCCCTCTCTCACTGTGTCTCTCTCTGTCAAATAAATAAATAAAATCTTAAAAAAAAAAAAAGAATTTAGCTTCTAATGATTACGAACATAGAAAAATATAGTTCATTATCAGTAACCAAACTTTAGCATTTACCAGTGAAGCTTTTTTATATTATGCTGGCATATGAAAGAAATAAGATTAGGCTAACTGGTTTGGTGAATTGATTTTTACTCAAGAGATCACTGTGTACAGTTGCTCAGGTTGTGCACTATGCAACCACAGGGACTCCACACAACCATGATGTAACGGCACCTCCAAAACTGCACAATGCAGCCAGCATGCCTTCTACAAATTACCCCTCCCCAACCCAAGAGCCTTGTCTCCTCCATGCTAATTGCCCACAGGGACTTTGTCTCTGACCACATGTCTCAACCTCTCCCACTCCCAATGCCACCACCATCCTGTCCTTTTCAGAACCCTGCAACAATACCCTCTTTGTTAGTGCATTTCCATCCATTCTCTGCCATCTCTGCCTGCCTGCCCCCTCCAAGAAATGTATGTGTGTCTAAGATGAACACACTGTGGAAACAAGACCTCTACTAGCGACTATTTCTTGTGTAGGAAACCAAGCACCATGAAGGTTGGAATGTGGAAGTTCATTGGCAATAGACAGGACCTACTTAATGGAGAGATTCTGAAGAGGGATAATAGGACTCTGCCTACTGACTTAATAGAAATATGCCCTGAGAAATGTATATAGTGTTCCTCTATCGGAAAGGACTTAGGATCATCGTAGACACACCATGCCCAGGTGCATCATGGATGCAGGGAGGCTGGCACATCAAGACCTCCCAAGGCTGCAGATGCCCTTCTGGGATGCATTGTGCTGTTTAGCATCCCCATCATATTTTTCAATGGATGTGTATTCACAAAACAGAAAATTAACCGTTTGGAAGTAAACAATTCAGTGGTGTTCAGCACCTTCACAATGTCGTTCAACCACTGCCTCCATCGAGCTCCAAAATATTGTCATCACCCCAAAAGGACACCCCGAACCTACTGAGAAGTCATTCCCTGTCCTTCCTTCACTCCAGCTCCTGACAACAACTAATCTCATTCATCTCTTTGGATTTAGCTATTCTGGGCATTTCATAGAAATGGAATTTTAAGTATGTGGTCTTTAGTATCTGACTTCTTTGGCTAAGCATAACATTTTCAAGGTTCATCCACTGTTGTAGCATGGATCAGTACTTCATTCTTGGTTGTGGCCAAATAATATCCTGTTGTATGGACTTATCACGCTTGTTTATCCGGTTATCTGTTGATGGACATTTGGGTTATTTCTGCCTTTTGGTCATTATGAATAATGCTGCTATAAACATTAGTGTACACATTTTGTTGAGTACTTATTTTCAATTTTGAGGGGTGTATACTCAAAGATTCTCTGCCTCCTCCTCATCATTTTGATTGTATAGCAAACCTTGCTGAGACCTTATATTTCAGGGTATTATGTGCCATATCTGCTCATATTTTCAGCATTTATCCTCAATCTTTTTACTATAGATCAAAGATCAGCAAACTTTTCCTATAAGGGCCAGGTACGTAAATATTTTAGGTTTTCTGAGCCTTATGGTCTCAGCTGTAACTACTCAGCTCTGCTTTTGTGGCAGAAAGCAACTACAGACAATACACAAAAAGTTTTGTGCTCCAATGAAACTTCATTCACAAAAATAGGTGACAAGTCAGATTTGACGCTCGGGCTATAGTTTTCCAACCCTGCTCTAGGACAGGCACAGGATGTGACCTTTTCCAAGTGCTGCATCCCATGGAGGCTGGACTCCCTTTAGCCACATAGGCTAGGGTAGAGTAAGGTAGGGCAAGGTAGGGGAGGATAGTGTAGGGTGGGGTAGGGCAAGGTAAGGGAGGATAGTATAGAGTAGGAAGAGATCCCAAAACATGTGGGTTTGTGAAAAAAAATTCTAGTCACCTCACATTTGTTACAGCAAATATAACGAATCCCTGGAGTCTCGCTGCTGGCCTGTGCATGACTGGGAAGTCCGTGGTGAAGTGGGGTCCTGTGAGCACGGAGCCCAAGGCTCCTCTTGCAAACCTCCCCCCACCCACTGTCCATTCGTCATGCTGGGATTCTGAGGTTCCAGGCTTTATGTCTTCCGTTTTCTGAGGCACTCGATTTTAAATTGGGTTACAAAGGGAAGGTATCCTTTTAAGTCAATTGTTAAGGAAGTCCAAATCCCACAGGGCTCTTTCTCCCGGAAGCCTCCCACCCCTCCCCTCAACACCAACCCCTTCTCCTTTCCTCTCAGGCAATGCTGAGTAAGATGGTGATGGTAGCACCTAGCAGGGTGACCACCGCATCATCCCTCATCCCCATTTGTCTGGGACTGTCGAGATTTGTCCCACTGTCCGGGGGTCCTCGCGGTCCCCTCATGGAACCCCCTGCATAGAGCTTGAGGCAGCTGGTTACCCTGGCCATGGCCGGAACAAGCTGCCCTTTGCCCTCCTCCCTTGTCATGGCTGAGCTCAGCGCTCCCGATTTGTCAGCTCATCCAACATAACCACCCGCCCCGGGACAGGCATTGCTATGGTCCCCTCTTGGCTGGTGTGGATCTGACGTACCCAGAGCTGATGGGACTGGGAGAATGATAGTTATGGGAGGCAACACAGTGGCAATCATGTCACAATAGACCTGTATCAATCCATATGCTGTGCGCCTTAAACTTACACAACTTTATGTCAATTGTATTGCAATAAAAGGAAGAGGTGGCGGGATTTGCCTGGGTCAGGCAGGAGGTGAGCTGGGATTCCGAGCCCGTGCTGACTCCAGGGCTCCTAGCTAGCTGCCTCCAGCGCTGGCCAGCACGACCACGCTCCAGCCACGAGGCTCCACGCGGGAGGAGCAGCCAAGATGGATGCAGAGGACAAAGTGATGGGGCCAAGAGCCAGGGGATACAGGCAGCCTCCAGACTCTGCAAAAGACAAGGAAATGGAGTTCTCCCCTAGAGCCTCCAGAAGGCACACAGTCCTGCTGATGATTTGATTTTAGCTTTAATGAGACGCAACTGGGACCTCTGTCCTCCAGAACTCTAATGTGTGTGCTGTGGTCACCAGTTACAGCAGCCATGAGAAACTGGCACAGATTGTGGTCTATACTGGCCCACCCTCGAGGATCTTATAATCTAGCAAAAACAAAACAAACAAACAAAAATAAGCATTCACGGTGAACCTAAAATAATTATTCAAGACTCAAGCACTGTGTTCCCACAACCAGCTACTGTCCGCCCGTGCGTAGCTAATTGCCACTGCTAACAGCAAGCAACACGGCGCGTTGACAAAACGCTTCCCTCTCTTTAGAACCTCTTTCACAGTCGGGAGCTCCTGATGCTCAGAGCAGGCACCAACATTACCACTTTGTTGGGTGAATGGGAAGATGAGAGAACTCATAGGCAAAATCTAGCCCATAGATGTATTCTGTCTGGGTCCACCAAAACATACAAAATTAAAAAGTTTACATTTTGATTGGTGCCTGGGTGGCTCAGTCGTTGGGCGTCTGCCTTTGGCTCAGGTCGTGATCCCAGGGTCCTGGGATGGAGCCCCACATCGGGCTCCCTGCTCAGCGGGAAGCCTGCTTCTCTCTCTCCTACTCCCCCTGCTTGTGTTCCCTCTCTTGCTGTCTCTCTCTGTCAAATAAATAAATAAATAAAAATCTTTTTTTAAAAAGGTTTACGGGGCGCCTGGGTGGCTCAGTCGTTGAGCGTCTGCCTTCAGCTCAGGTCATGATCCCCGGGTCTTGGGATCGAGCCCCGAGTTGGGCTCCCTGCTCTGCCGGAGGTCTGCTTCTCCCTCTCCCACTCCCCCTGCTTGTGTTCCCTCTCTCGCTGTGTCTCTCTCTGTCAAATAGATAAAGAAAATCTTTAAAAATAAATAAATAAATAAATAAATAAAGGTTTACATTTTTTAGTTAGTTGCCAGTATTTAAGGTTTGATTGAAAATAAAGATCTCTTGCTTCCCTTAAAACCATCAGGAGACCCAGGCACACCAAACACCAGGTTCCTGCCTGACTACCATCAGCTGGAGCCAGGCCATGGCTGCCTCGTCATAATGGTCCGAGCTGTCTCAGGCCCCGCTCCTCGGGTCCGTCAGCAGTCCCTGCTCCAGGCAGAAATCGACAGGAGGCTTTCCAGAAAAATGACCTCACTCCCTGAACCAGGGCCCTTTTCTCTTGCCTTCACCACGTAAGTCCCTTGAGGGGAGTCTGACATTTGTTCTTAAAATATACTCCAAGGTCCCAGAAGGGTCAAACACCACTGGGAGCCTGAACCGCCTCTCAACTGACCAGTGTGGGCTTGACCACGTTCCACCGTGGGATCACCCTTGGCCCCAGCAGTACCAACACATCAGAGTGTTCCTGGCCCCGGGAAGCCTCAGGAGAAACCAAGGGGCCAACCAAAATGCAGCAGAAAGTCCCAAAGTTTCCAGTGAAAAGAGGAGAGGAATGTGCTGTGCTGAGGTCCTGGTGTGGAAAACTCCCTTCCAGGATGTGTAAACTTTCATGGGAACGAGACTTCGAGAATATGCTTCAAAGCCCCAGGTAGAAACCCATGAGCTCTGAGGATTTGTCCTGGAAGCTAAGAGGGCATGATTAACCAAAGAGAATGAAAACAAACCCCGGACATATTGAGGAGTGGAAACGCCAGCATGTGGCGAGGACTGGGGCTGGGAACCCAACCGCAGTGGAGAGGGGCCAGCACCAGGGGAGCGGCCGGCCACCTGCAGCCCGCAGGAAGCCTCCCCTCTGCGGCCAAGCCAAGACCCAGGAAGCACTCTGGGCCCACACCGCTCACCTGCCCACAGCGCGCACGAACACACACACACACACACAGTCTGCTTCCCGTAGACACAATCTCCCCAGCCAAGGCCCTGCCGAGTCAAGTTTCTAGAGGGCAGGGAATCGGGCAGAGTTCCTTTTTATCAACACAATACACAGGATGGGGTTCGTCATAGAAGCCCCTCCTTGTGCCTATGATTGAAGGACTTCCTCACTCTCAGAAATATTTATCAGGGGCTGTCGTGTACCAGGCAAGGTGTGAGGTTGGGAAAACAGTGGTGAGGAAGAGAGGGAAGGGAGGAAGGAGGGACGGAGAGAGAGGAGAAAGAGAAAGAAAGATGGTGAGGTGAGAAAGGAGGAGGAGAGGGGGAGGGGCGGGGGAGAGGAGGGATGGGGAATGTAGGGGAGGGAATGGACTGTGCAGCACATTGTGGGAAGCCAGGCAGACATTCCTGGTAAATGGGCTCTAATTCAAGGGGTCTTAATCAGGAGTCCACATTCTCCTAGAGAATACAGGGTGTTTGTGAACTTGCATAGGAAAATAATGATATTTTTATTTTTACTAATCTCTACCTGAAAATTAGCATTTCCTTCTATCATGAATGGACACGAACATCAGGGACAGACCCGGGACTTGGTCATGGATTAGAAATGCATATACTTTGATGGTAATATTACATTTGTTCCAGCAATCTCAAAACTGCTGTGATCGCCCACTTTGAGATTGTAGAATGCTTGTCAGAACTGCTGGTAGATCTTATTACAAAATGTATTAAAAAGTTTTTAAAGTTGATAAGTGTGTATCAAGGTAATTGATTTACTCTGCAATCCAGAGTGTTTTGTTTGGCGCATTTAAAAGCATCATCCTAACAAGGAGTCCATAGGTTTCACCGAAGAGGTCACGGCGCCTGCCCTCATCAGAACCTGAGTGAGACTCTGGGGAAGGCGGCTCTCAGGAGAGGACCACTTCTTAGGCAGCCTTCAGAATCTTAGTTCACACTTGATACTAATTAAACTGATTCAAAGCCTTTCTGCAGAGCGGAGATGGCTGTTTATGTTCTATTCTCACATAACACTTTACAGATAGCATGCACTGCACTAGAACCCATAATGCAAGGCTGGCAAGTACGTATTTTGCCTTTTTTTAAACAAAGAAGCTGAAACTCAGAGAAAGGTAGTCTCTTGCCCAGTGTCACTCAATCCATCTGCCGGGGGCGACGCAAAGCCTTGCAGCTCCGCCTGCTGATCTAAACCCCGGGCACCAGCCTGCCCTCCGCACGGCCAGCCTTGGCACCTGCTCTTGCCGCGCATGCGCTCATGCAGGGGCTGCAGGCGCACCTCCCCGCACTCTTCTGCCCACCGCCTCCTGCGAGCTGCTCCGTCTGTCCTGAGCTGCCTGGGACACCATGTGACGAGGATCATTAGGACCAGTGTGCACTAGCTTATTGACCTGGGAGCACCTTGGTTTCTCAAAGCCCAGAGCTATCTCCCCATCTTCTTCTTCTTTTTTTTTTAATATTTTATTTATTTGACAGAGAGAGACACAGCGAGAGAGGGAACACAAGCAGGGGGAGTGGGAGAGGGAGAAGCAGGCTTCCCGCCGAGCAGGGAGCCCGATGCGGGGCTCGATCCCAGGACGCTGGGATCATGACCTGAGCCGAAGGCAGACGCTTAACGACTGAGCCACCCAGGCGCCCCTCCCCATCTTCTGTCCAGTGCCGTAGGTGAGGTTGCCGGGAAAGCAAGAGCAAAGAGCCCTAATGCAAATAACAATGACGAAGGCACCCGGCCAGCCACCCACTTGCTTCAAGATATCTGTAAAATTACATGTAAAAGGTCAATAAACATGTTCATTTCCTGACCCATCTTGGCCCTTAGAGTTCTGCCTCTCCAGGTGCGATCCCCATTAAAATCCCACACTTGGGGTGGGGGGAGTCCGCCCCCAGCCCCTGTCACTGCACAGGGCCAGGCAGGCATCCTGGTGATGAGAAACCTCCGTGGAGGGTGGGGGGGCGACTTCACGCACACACATCCTCTCGCATGTCCCTCTGGGGGGAGTCGGGAAGATATTTCCCTCCCATTTTATAGATGTGGAGACAGAGAGATGACCCTGACTGTGAAGGAGCCTTGTTGGCGCCTGCTCTCCGTCCTGAGGTCCCACCCCACACCCACCCCCTGGTTCTGAGTAGGAGAGAACACAGGCTCCACACATTCTGGATGAATCTGGATGAATCTGGGTTACCCTTCCTCTGTTCTCCTATTGTGGTTGCCCTGACACTGAGCCTCCTCAGAGGCAGCAAAGGTGCCCTTTGCCCTGTTCCTCTGCCCTCTGACCTCTTAAGTGTCCTAGTCTCCAGGACGTCTTTGGAGGAATCTTCCTAAGTACTAGTCACAGGATTGCACGGGGCAGAGCTGGAACACTTTTAGCTTAGAACACTAGTCCTGAATCAACTGCAGGCTGTTTTGCAAACTCCCGTGTTTTGCATACATCTGTCTCCTGAGTGTGTGGGGCTGTGGGTGGGGGTCATGACTCAAGGAGGCGGCTTGCCTAAGCTTCGCTCAGACCAGGTGAGTGTGAATGCAGGAGCACCTGTTTGCATAAACATCTACATATCGTTAGCCACTGGATAGCATCTCTGCTTTCCTGGGAAATTGAAGGTCAGTATCCAAAACGCTACAATCAGGCTAGCTGAGCCTCCTCACAAAGAAACAGTCAACAGCAGCTAAAGTTGGGGGGTGCGGGGGGACAGGGTGAGGTCCCGGACCCAGTCCTGATGAACCTGAGCAAAGTGAAAGTTTTCCTCCCTGGTGCTGGGATCTCACAGTTGAGAGTCCCGAGTGGTGTGAGTGGCTTGCAAGATGCCAAGCATAATATGGACCCACATTAGTGGCCACGCTGTTGCCATGGCAGGTCCTGGCAGTGGGAGGTGGGAGACAACAGGGCTTGACAATGGGATGACAGACACTTCCTCCCTGGGAAGGAGGAGCCCCTACCCCAACCTTCTCTCCCCGCTTGGTGTAAGAGTCATGGGGGTGTTTGTTCAAAATGCAGGTTTGGGACACTGCCCCAGAGCTCCAGAATTCAGCTCTCCAGCACCCCTGTCCGTATGCCAGGGGCTTTCAAATATCAGAATCCCAGGGACATTGTCCAAATACATGCATCCCCCCCCCAACACATGGCAGACTTACTGAATCAAAATATCCCAAAGCTAGGCCCAGGTGACTCTCAGGCATCCAAAGTTTGGGAACCCATCTTGGACAAGCAGTTTTCAGAGGGTGGTCCCCAGACGGGCAGCAACAGCATCACTTGGGAGCTTGTCAGACATGCAGATTCCCAGGCCCCACCCCAGACCTGTTGCATCAGAAACCCTGGGGGTGGGGCCCCGCCCTGCAGGTGATGCTGATGCAGCTGAAGCATGAGACCCTGGGGGAGACCATGAGCCTTCCAAGAGCATGGACTTATCCCAGCTCTGGCTGCTCCAGAGGGAGCTGTTTGCTCCTCCCTGCTCCCAGGGGACAGAACACAGCTCCCGGGGCGGGTGTGTGTGCAGGGAAGGCTGCCACCATGAGCCGACAGAGCCTGCCCATCGCTGTTGTTATGAGAACCTTTTGCAGGCTCTGGCTTGGGCTGTCTTACTTCAAAGCTGCCCAAGAACCTGACCAGAGCCTTATACACTTCACTTCAGAGTCCAGGGGCACCAAATCCAACGTGGATGGTGCTTTCTCTGCTAGTGTGAAGCATAGAACAAATTTCCCGAGGCTCCTACGTGCACACGTCTGGCCCATCTTAGCCGCAATTCTGAATGAGGTCCTGGCCCCTTGCCAATCCCCTTCAAGTTGACGTGGACATTAGTTTCTGCTGCAGTCCTACCAGGTTCCTGATAATCACGGAACACACGGAGCCCCCAAGCCTTTGCCACCACCATCCCATCCCGCACCCACCCTCCTTCGCCCTTCGAAGCTCCACTCAAGCTCCCCTCACCCACGAAACTTTTCTGGCCCTGTCCAGCCCTCCCAGACTTGCCCACTCTCCACACACGGAGACCCAGTAGTCTTCAGTATTTGGCACTTTTGGGTCCCTTGAAACTTCTGCTTTATTTCCCCGCTGAAAACGCCAGTCTGCTGAGCCAGGGACAATAATACTCATTTATTGTTTTGTTTTCCTTCCCTCAAATTGCTCAGCATCCGAGAGACTTGTCATCAAGGTGCACAGTGAGTATCTACAGGATGACAGTCAAAAACCTCATCACGAAAAGCAAGAACCATATGTCACTATGGCTGCATGGAAGGCTCTAGATTTGCACCCACACACCCTTAGTATGGTTCCAGATCAATGGGCATTTGTGCTGAGGCCTGGGAGTGAGCTCTGGGCTCTTTACAAAGACAGGAAGGCAACACCAGCCCTGAAAACCACGGCTGACCATCAAGCTGGCTCCTGGTGACTTTGGGCAGGCCCTCCGCACCTGCTCCTCTCTGTGAAATGGGAAGGGCTTGAGTTCGACAGCCCTATCTCAAGTCCCAGCCTCGCCACTTATTAATAGTGGTAACATAACTATTAACCTACAGGGACCTCGGCCACCCCCTCCTCTGGCCTTTTCACACCCTGCACGCCCAGGATCCGGGAGAATCTGGCTTTGCACACCCAGGGACTGCCCTTCCTGCACACCCAGGCAGGAGGTCCTGCTCTGGGAGGAATTTGTGTTTGGGGATCAAGGAGAATGGAGTGGATAGAAGGGGTTGAATGGTGTCCTCCACCAGCGTGGAGGTCAAGAGAAGAAGGTGACCGGAGGCTGAGAGAAGGCTGTGGTACCCAGGAGATGCAGGGATGAGACATCACTGGGAGTGCCCGCCTGGAGCCCTTCCACGTCCTCCCAGGGGCACGAGTGAAGGTGGCCTTTCCTTGACATGATCTCTGATGATCATCTGTGCAATTCTCAGGCAGAGTCTCAGGCCGATGAAGTTCAGGACAATGGCAGTGTGCATGTACTGGGCACTGGGGCTAAGGATGTCACAGCAGGCACCCCTGAAGAAGGGACTGCTGTCGTAACCTCAGTATGGGGGTCAAGTAAGGCACAGAGTTCAGAAATTGCTTCGGGTCCCACAGCTTGTCATGCAAAGCTGGTGCTTGACCTCATGCCAGTCCCTTGTCTGTGCTCTCGGACACTCCTGTCCTGCATTTAGGCAGGGACGTGGGTCCCACGAGCCAGCCCCTCTCCACCCACAACTTTCCCCGGGCTCTCATCCCCTCTCCCTGAAAGTGAACCAGGTCCAGAACTGCAAGCTTGAGGCTGCCAGCCCTGGAAACTGATCCAAGCTGCTGTCTGAGGCTCAAGTTCACTCTGCGCCCACCCCACAGGGAGCCGGCTGAGGTCTGAGCGGGGCAGTGGGGACAGAGCCCCCCAGGGGTCTGTGCCAGCTGGGCTGCGACACAGAGGGGGCGCAGCCGGAGGACGGAATGGAAACCAGACGGGGCTCTGCGTCCAGAGGGTCTGCAATTAATTAAGCCTGAAGGGAATACTGAATAACCCTTTTGTGGATCAAAAGCACTCAGTTGGAAATCCAGCTGACAAGCCCAAGAAAACCAACTTCATGGTTTCTTACGAGAAACCCAGGACATAGAGGACTGAAGAAGCGCTTTGTTCCAGACCTTCGTGGGAGCCCCAGAGATTCAGATTACAAAGCGGCCGGCGCTGCCCAGTTAGAACAAACATCGGCTCGCTGAAGCCAAGGCCGTCCAGGTGTAGAAAGGCCAGAAATAACACATGACAGCTGAAGCCTGAGCCAGGGAGCCCACAACTGCTCTTTCACAAAGAAGACACACACACACACCACCCAACCCGAGTAGGCACCAGGCGCGAGTAGAAATTGCACTGAACCCTCCACCAGGTGGACCCCCCACCCTGGGCCTGTTTCAGGTTGGATTTTCCAGTCATATAAAAGGCAACTGGAAACACAAAGGTGTCTTTTGGTTTTGCAACCAGGAGCTTTGAAAACTCCCCAGGACTGTGTCCCCAACGCCGAGGGTTCTGGTGGAATTGACGGGGGTGAGCCTGGATGGCAGGACTCTTTAAAACCTTCCAGGGATTGTGGGTTGAAGGGTGTCCCCCCACCAGAAGATGGGTCCACCTGGAGCCCCTGAATGGGGCTTGACTGAGAATAATGATCTTTGCAGGTGTAATTAAAGGAAGTCTCTCTGGGTGAGATCATCCCAGGTAGGGTGGGGTTTAGGGACACACAGACACCCAGGGAGAAGGGCCTGTGAGCGATGACCAACATTCCTGGTGCATGCGGGCTCCTGTGTGAGTGAGCTAGGAAGTCTGGGGGTGCCGGGGAGAGGCTGGGTCACTGGGCCTGTGTCCACATTTCTCCTTTCTATAAGGACACGGTCCTGTTGGATCAGGGCCCACCCTAATGACCTCATTTTAACTTAATTAGCTCTGTAAGGACTCTCCTCCAAATCAAGTCCTATTTGAGGTACTGGGGTTAAGATTCCAACACAACATTCCCCTTTTTGGGGGACACAATGCCCCCTGACCGGCCCCAAGCTCACATTCCTGTCCAGACCGCAGAGGTTGGCCTGGTCCTTTCAAGGTGGAGGGGACTGGGCCCTGAGAGGGCATCCTGCAATGAATGAAGACCTCGAGGCTCCAGCCTCTCCTGAGCTGTGCCCAGTCAACACATGGCAGGTCCCAGTACCTCGACCTGAGACCCTGGCCCTGGCTTGTCTTGGGATCTTTGGCCCAAGTTTGAGGGTGGATGAAAGAGAGGGGTCCCCGGAGGTCAAAGTAGAGGTGTCAGGGCTCCTCAGGGGGCATCCAGGGACAAGGAAACTTCCAGAAGGGGCTCCTTCCCGTGGCAACCCAGGAGGGTGATGCTGTGTTTCTATTAAGAAACAATGTAGTCACTTACAACAGGGACTGGATTTTAGCTCCCCTTAATAACAACGCTGGGGTGCCTGGGTGGCTCAGTCGGTTGAGAGTCTGACTCTTGGTTTCAGTTCAGGTTGTGACCTCAGGGTCGTGAGATTGAGCTCTACACTCGGTGTGGCATCTGCTTGAGATCCTCTCTCCCTCTTCCTCTGCCCCTCCCCCTGCTCACCCTCTCTCTCTCAAACAAGTGAATAAATAAAATCTTTCAAAAATAAAATAACAGGGGCGCCTGGGTGGCTCAGTTGGTTAAGCGACTGCCTTCGGCTCAGGTCATGATCCTGGAGTCCCTGGACCGAGTCCCGCATCGGGCTCCCTGCTCGGCGCGGAGCAGGCTTCTCCCTCTGCCTCTGTCTCTCTCTCTCTCTGTCTCTCATGAATAACTAAATAAAATCTTTAAAAAAAAATAAATAATAATAATAATAATAATAATAAAATAACAACACTGCCCACATTTTATACTGAAATAAGCTGTTCTTAGCATTTTTACCAAAAGTAGATATTTTGATCCATAAAACAGACCAGACTCAGAAAAAAGTAGGTGCTCAGTTAAAGGCCATGAAAGGAAATGTTAAACCTAAGGTCTTAGCTCTAATTAAAAACAAAGCCATCCAGGAACCGAATTGAGGGTTACAGAAGCGAGAGGGGTGGGGGGATGGGGTAACTGGGTGATGGACGTTAAGGAGGGCACATGATGTGATGAGCACTGGGTATTATACACAACTAATGAATCTTGAACACTACACCAAAAACTAATGAGGTACTATATGTTGGCTAATTGAATATAATTTTAAAAAAAAGAAATTACCTTAAAAACACACAACCACATAAATAGCACATTAATCCATACACAGCACTGTAATTGTAAAATACTGAGGTGTTGAGGTGAATAAAATGAGGAAGAGCTCTTTGAAATGAAAAAAAAAAGAAAAAAGCCAGACCCTAAGCCGTTGGGTTCTAGAAGTTTCTGTACTCAGCACAACACTTACCACACCCCACCTTTTTAGGAAGTTGACTCATGGGTCCATACACAGCCTGGTTTAGACAGATACACTGTCCCCTCCTTTCCTCCCTCTCAGACGCAGCCCCTGGACGCTGACCACCTCCCACTCCGCTCTGCTCCTTGCTTCCTCTCTGCCCAGGGCAGGACCCTGAGGGGGCAGGTCCCCTGGCTTCCTGCTGGTTCCTGGGCCACAGAGGGGATCTTCAGTGTTGACTGAATTTGTTCATGAATGGACAACTACCCCAGCTGGTTACTTGGAAGTTTCCTTTTTTTATTTTAATTTCTATGTTTCATAGTTAGTATTGCCTATAAAAAAAAAAAAGGCTCTTGGGAAATACACTTCAATAAAAGAAAGGGAGAGAGAGGGAGGAGAGCGAGGGAGGGGGGAGGAGCCTCCTTTATAGGTTAAGAGACAAATCTTCTGAGCTAAATAAATATTGATTCATGGACACAAGATGGGCATCACTTGTAACAGTAAGAGATCACTGTGGGAACACCAGCAGGTTGAAGAACTACATGAGGGATAAAAAATAATTCCACACATTGAGAAAGTAGGTCGTATTGAAGAAATAGTAGAGCAAAACCTGTTAGCATGGGAAGGTGGTCATAATAAACTGCTAAGCAAGAGATGCTGGTTACAAACAGTATGTAGACTGAGGTCCCTTCAAGGATTGAAAGATCAACCCCGGGGTGCCTGGCTGGCCTCGTCAGTAGGGCACGTGACTCTTGATCTTGGGGTTGCGAGTTTGAGCCCCACATTGGGTATAGAGAGTACTTAAAAAATAAAACCTTTAAAAAAAAAAAAAAAGATCAGACCACAGATCTTTTTTTTTTAAAGATTTTATTTATTTATTTGACAGAGAGAGACACAGCGAGAGAGGGACCACAAGCAGGGGGAGTGGGAGAGGGAGAAGCAGGCTTCCCGCGGAGCAGGGAGCCCGATGCGGGGCTCGATCCCAGGGCCCTGGGATTATGACCTGAGCCCAAGGCAGATGCCTAAAGACTGAGCCACCCAGGCACCTCCGGACCCCAAATCTTTAGCAGCATAATTTGAGTGGCAGAAATTCATGTCGACGTCTTTCCTTTTTTTTTTTTTTTAAAGATTTTATTTATTTATTTGAGAGAGAGAGAATGAGAGAGAGAGAGCACATGAGAGGGGGGAGGGTCAGAGGGAGAAGCAGACCCCCTGCTGAGCAAGGAGCCCGACATGGGACTCGATCCCGAGACTCCAGGATCATGACCTGAGCCGAAGGCAGTCGCTTAACCAACTGAGCCACCCAGGCGCCCTCGACGTCTTTCCTTTTAATTGATCAATTTTCTACAATGAACAACATTAATACTTTCACAATAAAATAGCTTTCTTTAAAGTTAAAGGGAAGGAAAACTTCCATACATTTTGTGGATCCCCTGGGTCTCCAGGAACTTCCAAGTGGAGGAGATTTAGAAACCCAACACTCATCAAAAAATCAGCCCTGTCGGAGGGCTCTGGGTTCGAAGCACAGCCCTTGAGAGGAAACCTAAGAAAAACCAGATCGCTGGCTAGACTCTCATCCAGTCCCTGGGCGCCTGGCCCCCACACTGACCCAGCCTCCGACCTTCCCCTCCACGGGGGTGTTGCCAGCCTGCCCTCCCCAGGGGTGTGCAACTTAGTGCTGATTCTTCATCACCCCCAGAGTTTCTATGAGAAGAGTCACGTGTTGGGTGTTGAGGCCAAAGAAAAGGGGAAGACCGTCTGTGTCCGAGCCCCTGACCTTGCGTGGCCACGTGGAGAAGCCTACAGACCCCCTTCCCAGAAGAGTGCTTTCAACTGCATAAGATAAAACCTGAGGGGTTCCGAAGGAAACCAACGTTACCGGAACACACTGAGCTACGGAAGCAGCTCCTTTAACACATCGGGTAACGGGAGCCAGAGGGCCATCTGAAGGAGGGACGAGCCTCAGCCCTTGTTTCTAGAAATCTGCAACAACCAAAACACGATACGAAGCTACCTGGGGTCTCTGCCAAGACACCGTGGCATGAAGGACACCCTGCTGTGTGCCATGCGCCCCGCGGTGGAAGGGGATGTTCGCGTTGTCTTGAAGTAGAGGTCGGGAAACACGAAGTCCTCAGGCCCTTGAGCTCTGGCTGGGGTTAAGAACGGCTCATCTCCCGCGGAGGGAAAGGCCCGTGTGTGCTTCCCACAGTGCCCCCCGCGGCCCGCAGGATGCACACGGCCCAGGCTGAGACTTGCCTGTCGCCGTGAGACCATGGTGACTGAGCAGGGGCCCTGGGTGGGTGGACAGTGTCTTTCACAAAGACCACCACTGTCTGTGCGCACCGCCCCCCCAACCAACGCCAAATGAGGCGAGACAAGGAGATGGAGCTGCCAGACAAGTGACCCTCTCCCACCCCACCTGCCACAGAGCTAAGCAAATGAATGCACCCACCTTCCTGGTAACCCTGAGAAAAACCTCGGGCGCTCTCGAGGGAGGAGGAAAGTGCCCAGAGATCCCTGTCCTCGTGTCCCTCTCTCCCCCAACGTGTGTGGAAAGTGGCCAACATACACTTAGGCATTCCCGTGTCCCCAGGTGAGCAGGGGCCCTGTCCAGGTGAGGAGGCCGGTGGGAAGGGCAGGCCCATTTCGGAAAGAGCTGAGAGCGTAAGAATGAGTAAGTAAAGCCATAGCCTCATTTGAAGGCATATACAAGGCAGACCGTTCATAAGTGAATTTCCCTCAGCTTCCTTATATTTATTTTTTTTTTTACTTAAATTCTAGTTAGTTGACATACAGTTCAATATTGCCTCAGGAGTAGAGTTCAGTGGTTCATCAGTTGCATCTAACACCCAGTGCTCATCACAGCAAGCACCCTCCTTAATGCCCATCCCCATCTAGCCCATCGCCCACCCCTCCCTCCATCAACCCTCAGTTTGTTCCCTATCGTTAAGAGCCTCTCATGATTTGTTTTCCCCTCTCTCTTTTTCCCCCTCCTGGATGCTCCCCCATTTTACTTCTTAAATTCCGTATATGAGTGAAATCATATGGTATTTGTCTTTCTCTGTCTGACTTATTTCACTTAACATAATACTCTCTAGCACCATCCATGTCATTGCAAAGAGCAAGATTTCATTCTTTTCGATGACAGAGTAATATTCCATTGTATATGTTTCATATATATGTATGTGTCTATATATACACACACCACATCTTCTTTATCCACTCATCTGTCAATGGGCACTTGGGCTCTCTCCATAGTTGGGCTATTGTGGATAAGGCTCCTATAAACATCGGGGTGCATGCACTCCTTCAAATGTGTATTTTTTTTATCTTTTGGGTAAATACCTAGTAGTGCAATTTCCTCAGCTTCTTTTTAAAGTCAGCTGGTAAAGGGGAAAAGAAGAGAGAGAGAGAAAGACAAGCCAAGAAGCAGACTCTTAACAACAGAGAATGCACTGCTTGTTAGGGGGGTACAGGGGGGGGGGGGGGGAATAGATGACGGGGAGGAAGGAGGGTACTTGTGATGAGCACCGGGTGATGTATGGAGGCGTTGAGTCACTGTGTTGTATGCCTGAAACTAATATTACACTGTCTGTTAACTAACTGGAATTTCAATAAAAACTCAAAAATAGAATAAAATAAAATAAAGTCAGCTAGCCAGTGGGCAGTTTTCCAACCGTGAGCCACAGGCCTCGTGTGGAGAATCTGTTTGGCAGGGGGTCATGTTCAAGACAAAAAGCAAGGCGAACCATACGCCCAAGGAAGTGGGGATGACTCCTCATTTCCTCGTTTCATTCTTAAAAAGCCTTCCCAGAGTCTCCCGCTGAGTACTGCCCTCAATTTAGGAGCCTGTTCACGGTGGGGACAAGTCATATTTCTATAAGCAGTGTTTTTCTGGGTTTTTCTCTTGAATGGAATTGTTTTGTTTGTTTGTTTCATTTCCCCTTTGGGGATACCAAGGAACATGAGTTCCCCTTTTCCTGGTATTAGAAGTACGTCAGCTCGAGCATGAGTACATGAAAAGTGAAGTATAAGAGGGCTGGCTCCATGGTATGACAAATCATATTCACGGTGAGATTTGGAAAGCCCTGGCTTGTCATTGTCTTCTTTGTTTTCTCTTCCAGGGCGCTCACAGAATGGGCGTGGGTCTCTAAAAGGGAGGTCTGCGCCAGGTAGCGCACGCATCGATGGCAAGATGGGGGTCCCAGGGCACGTGTGCCCACGAGGCCCCAGGGCCTCCAAGCTATACTGAGCAGCACTGAGCATGGGACAGCCAAACTCACTGGTGACACCGTGTGTTTTCTCTGCCCCAAAGGCATTTTGAACCTCTGAAAGCTTTGGGTGTGGACCGTGAATCACGCTGATGAAGACGACCACTTCTGGTCTGTTCCATGATAACATCTCAACATGATTCAACAACAGAGTAGCAAAACCATATTTACCCAAAAATGCAATGTCATCCGGTCTGAATGCCAGCATGGATTTCTTCCCTTGCCCAAGAGAGGTAGACAGCAGCCGTGGAAGGCTGTACACACAGCCCCGGTGTGACAGTGGGTAGGAACATGATGCCAGGGGCAGCCTTAACCCACGACAGCCCTATGCCCTCAGTACACAGCCCACGAGGGAGTGGACCCACAGTGCCATGCGGAACCACAAAACGGCCCTCCTGACAGTACCTCCTGGCATCAACTACCTCCTCAACCAGTCCTCATGAGCTTAAAGTAATTTCATTTTTAAAATCAGTCCCCTTTTCAAGTTTTCTCAAGCCCCTCCCTCCCTGGTGGGAGAGGCTCATGTGCTATTCCTGTGTCCTGATTCTCCTTTGCTTTGCTTTTTTTTTTTTAAGATTTATTTATTTATTTACTTGAGAGAGTGAGTGAGAAAGAGAGAAACCACAGGAGCAGGGGCAGAGGGAGAGGGAGAAGCAGGGAGCCCGACGCGGGGCTCGATCCCAGGACGCCGGGATCATGACCTGAGCCGAGGGCAGACGCTTCACCCACTGAGCCACTGATTCTCCTTGTCAGCACACAATTTTCCACTGCATGTTTTCTTCCTTGGCACGTATCTCTAAATAAAGCCAGCCTGTATTCACTCAGGGTGTGGGAGCCCCTTGCACCGTGGAGCGGTGTGAGATGCAAGCATTCACGGGCACAGAGGTCACGAAGGAAATTTGGGAGCCGCACAGACCAGGCTGGCCCAGCTCTGCACCCTCCTGGCTGGCCTGAGGCAATTACTCTGATTTCTCCGATTGAAGGAGATAGTTCATATAAAGCACGGACTCCTTTTTGCAGCCCGAGTCGGGACTCAGGAACTGAGTCGTGCCCTGTGTTGAGTATTAGCGCCGGCCCAGGGAAAGACTGGAGGTGGGCCCTCCCCCAAGGCAGAATGCTTCCCCAGGCCTGATCCCTGCATGGGACCCAAGAGCCCTCCCCAGCCAGGTGGGTTTGCTGCTGGAGGGGTCCCCAGAAGAGCCGCCTCGCAGCTCTTATTGGCCAGAGCCGAAGATACTGAGATTTGAGCCAACTGCAAAAAAGTAACCTCAGACCTCGGTTTCCAGAGAAGTCACTGTCTTTTCCGAGCAGTGGAACCACTTACAAATGCTCTTGGAGCATGTCTAGATCCTTGAAAATCTTACTCTGTGAGAGGCTGCCAACAACAATGCGTCCCATCCATTACGGTATAAACTCCAGGAGTGAAAGGGGAGAGGTCCTGGAATGCACAGGCCCACCGGTCAGGGAGTGACAGCAGATATTCAAGAGGCACCCGTGAAATGTGCCCACAGGGAAACTGTGACACGGAATATTAAATTGCAAAGGATTTGAAGCCCAGATAAACACCAGGAGCTAATATCAGCCAAGGAAAGCTCCATTCGCTGGGTGGAAATAGGCGCATTCACATTAATGCTTATAAACAGGCCTTTTAATAATTTCTCCCCAAGGAAGAAACTTGATGGCTGATTCTTCAGTGTGGCCGCAGAGTGAGGAGAAGCTCGCTTTCCAGCGACTGACTTCAAGTGTTTGGGCTCCCGTCCAGGCTCCCCACAGGGGTCCGCAGAGACCCAGCAGCAAAGCCCACCCAAGTTTAATCTGGTTGGAAACAGGACAGAAGATGTCTGGAAAAAAATTAAGAGTCTGTATATACATGCTTATATGTATATGTGTGTATATGTGTATATGTAGGTATTTAAAATGTTATTTTATGTATTTATTTTATATACACACACACATATCTTTTTCCAACCACAGAAAGACAGCATATCTTTCCTGTTATAGGAAGCACATTCTACCAATATAGATTCAAGGGGTCAAAGAAAGTGTGGACAACGTGGAAGAAAGTCTGCACAAGCATTCTACTCCTCGAGTAAGGACAGTACAAGGAGAATGGGCTCACTCCCGAAACCTCAGGAAATGCACGGCAAGGAAGGTGTCACCCATATTCCCACCACTTGAGTCACTGTCCACATTTCTTCTATTTTCTTCCGGACTTGTATTCATTAAATACACTTGTTTCCAATGCCTTATACACTTTTTCACTTAATATGATATCATACCATCATTTATATGATGGCTTACTCTTCGTGGTCATCATTTTCATGGTTGTATGATATTCCATCCAGGGATACTCTGATTTACATTATCCATTCCCTACTTTCAAATATTGTTTTGAATCTCTTCCTAATAATCATTCACATAGCCGTGGTTATCTCTGAGAAAAAAAAAAAATCTATGTGCTTCTTGAGGCCGGAACCTTGTTTTATTTGTCTTCATATCCTCATCAGTACTTGGGGAAATAAATGGAAGCAAATACATGAATGGATGGATGGATGGATAGACAATGGGTGGATGGATGGATGATGGATGGACAATGGGTGGATGATGGATGGATGGATGATGGATGGGTGACGGATGAATGGATGGATGGATGGATGAATGGATGGATGGATAGTAGATGGATGGATGGTGATGAGTGAATTGAAGGATTTAGTCATAGGTTTCTTTGGACTCAAAATTCTCAAACAAAACATCATCTCTTGAGCCAGAATATGGCTCACTTGCTATTTCTGATGACAACTGAACCTCCTAGATATTTCTTTTTTGGCACAGTCTTCACCTACTCTTGGTTTCTAGAAAATCTGAAAGAGGATCTCACCACAAGCTCCATTCATTCCTCTTGCTGACACGTATCAAATACCTGTTGTTACTACTTGTTTGGAGGCAAAGGGGAGAAGAAGGCCTTGCTGGTCTCTGGGTGGCAGGCAACACCTAGACTCCAGATAGATGCACAGGTCAAGGCTTGCTCGTAAGTGCTTTCTGAACAGAAGTGAAGACCACGCCCACTCTGGTGGCTGGAGAACTGAGCTATGGCTCCCACAGAGGGGGCAGGGCACTGGTCTTTGGACTGTGCCCAGTGAATACGGTCAGCACTACGGAGTGAGGAAGGAAGTGAGGGCATTCCAGACAATGCAAAGGTGGCTGGAGGGACAAGATGTGTCCAGAACACAGCAGGCACCTAGTTAGCTGGCCCACGGGAACCTGAGGGAGGAGGTGGAAAAGGGGAGGCTGGTAAATTGAGGCAGATGACGGGGACTGCTCAGGCCAGGCCATGGGAACCTGGGAAGCCATAGAGCACATTTATAAGCCCTCGCCAGAGAGGCCCTGGGCTGTGAAAGGGAGTTTCTTAAGAGTCAGGTCAAGACATGGTCCCCGAGGGGACTGTGCTCCTAAAAGCAAGAGAACCCCTTGTTAGAGGTCAGTTGGCTCACTCACTGGAAGAGGGGGACCCACCACCTTAACCTGCTGCCATCACAGTAAACATGAAGGCAACTGAAATCTTTCCTGATTTCAGCCCCTCTCTCTGCCCCTTCCTTCCCTCCCCTGGCCCTCCGGCCCCTGCGCCTGTCTCTGGCTCTTGGTCGCTCTGCCTTCCTCCCTGGGAACTCGGGCCCCCTCTGCCTTGTTTACCCTCAGGCCTCTCCCAACTCCCAGGCCTCTCTAGCATCCGTTCTCTCTCCCTGAATCGTTCAATCCAAAAGTTCCCTGGATCCCTGCATTTCTCCACGGAGGCCAGGAATCCTGGTACTTTTGAAACCCAGATGTGCTTCCTCAAAAGATGACCTTTGGCAAAAAATAATCTGTTCCTTTTCCTATGGCCATGACAAGATATTAGGGAAGTGAGAAAAACAATGGGGCAAGGAAGTAAACGTTGAGGGGACTCAAACCAGACTCATGAGGCCCAAATTTTAAGCAACAAACATGAATGTGCTCTTTTCCCTTCTTGCATAAGTGTTCCAGTCCCGCCTGGGGGCCGGACGCCTTCCAGTACGTAAGACATGTCCCCTGCTGGTGTCCAAAGGCTACTCAGGACGCATGTCCCAAAAGTCAAGATAGCGCTCATTCCAAAAGCAAAAGATGGCCCTGATGCATCCTCTTATTCTGCCTGCCCCTTACTTCCTGAGTGAGGAAGCGTCAAACATGCAAAAATTGCTGGCGTGATTTCTTGAACAATGAACTGCAGGTCATTGTCAGCATTTCAAAGCTCAGATGAAAGACTCGCTTTCATTTAAATACAAAACCGAGATAAAGCCTGCCGTCCCCTCCGCGTGCCCTCCCGTGCAGGAGCCCTGTCCGGGTAATGAGATTTCCTGCAATCACGCAGTCACATTTACATCTGTTTTTCATCACAAGCCCCAGCCATCAGCCTCCAACACGGTGGCCAGCTGGTCATTATGCTGGGAACAGAGCTGTCAGTGACAACTGACAATCTCTCCCCTAATTACGGTGTCCGTGCTAACCGCCCGGGGCCGGCCCCGCGTAACTGGGGTGAAAACCTAATACAGCACTGTCTGGAGATTTTCCACCTTCACCTAACCCAGGGCTCAGGAACTAAAGTGGTTCTGACATCACGCTGCCATAAAATCTCCTGCACACCTATTTGCAGAGTGAAAATGATCCTTGGCCCAAAACCTGTCTCAATCTGAAATCTGCAAGGGAAGATCAAAGAGGACAGAGTGACAGACTGGGGTTTCAGCTCCACCATCCAGATGAAAGGGGAGCCTCTCAGGGAGGGCGCACAGGGGGCCGGCACCGGGCATAGCATGGCGTAGGATTTCTAAATCACACTTTGGCAGGCAGGCTCTAGGAAGCCCAGTTGGAGACCCCTGTTCTCATGCTCCCACCTTCCTGCTCCCCACTTAGGTCTCAGATATCTGGAAAGTCCTGGCGCATGGCACAGCTTAGCCCAAAACTGGCCTTGGGTTTTCCGGCAGCAGGCCCTGCTTCATTTTTCTTGTTGTAAATGGACCCAGAACTGCATGGGAAGGCATTGTGCATCTGTTACCCCTAGGAAAGGACCAGGTCAAAAGTCAGCCCAAGAGGAAATTTGGCCTCAGCACCCAAGGCCCCCCATCTCTGTCTGCAGGAAACTTGCATCTAACAAATCAGGTATTCGCACCATGAACCCTGAGTGCTGCTCGCCCTCTGACCTTATCCAGTGACACCAGCCAACACTTGGAGCCATTTATTCCTCACTTGCCCAAGGGGTAGCCAAAAAAGACAGAGAGGGAGAGAAAGAATAGTTCTGTAGGATCCTGGTGGACATTTTACGGGGATATTTACTTGTTGGCATCTTTACAGCTTTCCCCCAAAGACAACCATTATGGTAACAGACGGCTTTGCCTTTAGCTGTTCAATAAATAAAAAGGCTTTAAAAATTTTTTTTAAATCTCTTTCAAGCTTCATCTCAATTATCTCAGGAAAAAAAAGCCTCAGTTGCATTGACTGGGTCTTTTAACATAGATTAATTGGCTGTCATAAAGTTTCCTAAGTTAGACTAAAAAATCATGAAACACATAATCCTAGCCAGAGCGAATGTCTCCTTTCTGAAAAGGAGCCTGACTTTTCCAGAAGGCTCTGAGAATTTGCGTTTTACTGGTTTGCCTCTGTAGAGATGGGAACCACGGGCTTCTGCTGCCCATATAAAACAATTTTCTTTGGTACCCTGGGGACTGACACCACCTGATGAGGAGGTGGCCCACCCCTGAAGAAACACCCCCGATTCATCAGAACCAAGTGCCCATTCCCTGTGTAGAGGATGCCTTGGAATTCTTTCCTATGCCTACAACACCTTAGCAAGTACCAAGCCTTCACTCATTCATTCTTTCATTCATGAATGTATCAAACACCATCTATCGAGGCTAAGTCTATTCAACACAGGGGCGAACAAGACAAGGTCCTGCTCTCATGGGCCTCCCATTCTAGTGGCAGAGACCAGAGAGCACACAAGCCCACATGTCATATCATGTCAGGTAATGAAGAAAAGTAACATCATGGAAGTAGACAGAGGACCAGGGGCAGGGAGCCAAGGGACTCTTTTCTAGCAATTCTACTTCTGGTGATATAATCAAATCACCAGCTCAGAAAGATATCTGCGGTGCTCGTTGCAATACTATTTACAATAGCCAGGGCATGGAAACAGCCTGAGTGTCCATTAGTGGAGGAATGGATAAAGAAAATGTGGTGTATGTATCTATACAATGGAATATTATTCAGCCATAAGAAAGAAGTGTGACCATGATGCACTTATTTGTGGCTTTCTTCATATTTCTTGTGCTTGGGGCTCAGAGTCCTTGTGGAATATGTGCTTTGCTACCTATTTCAGAAATCTTTCCATCATTATCTCTTCAAATTTTACTTCTGCCTCATTTTCTCTCTTCTCTTCTGGAACTTCCAATATTTGAGTATTAAACCTTTCCTCTGCGTCCTTATGTCTTTGGCTTTTTTCTGCTTTCTCCTCTGTATGTCCTTCTGGATATTTTCCTTTTCCAATTCACTAATTTTCTCCTCAGCTGTATCTAATCTGTGCATGACACCCTAGGGTCTTCATTTGTTACTATATTTTTCATCTCCAAGATTTTATTTTGAGTCTCTTTTATAGCTTCTAGTTCTCTGCCAAAATCTTCTATTTATTTCCTTGAATATATTAAGCATAGTTATCTTAAATCCACTATTTTGGATTCCTTGTTGGTATGTTTCTTTTAACTCTTAGTTCCTTACTTCTCTCTTCCTCTTTCTCCTTCTCCCTCTGTCTCACCCTCTCTGTCTCTCTCCCTCTCTCTCTCCCTCTCTCTCTCTCCCTCTTCCTCTCTCTCTCTTCCTCTGTCTATGTATTGCCATCTTGCCTCCTCATTCATGCACTAGGTGATTTTGACTGAATGCCAGATGTTGTGCATGAAAAACAGAGATCTAGGAAAAGCGCTCCCTTGTTGCAGAGAGAAAGTACATTTGCTGATGGCAGGCAGCTATGGGCACTGACAATCCCTAATCTCCTTAACCTGATGTGGGATTGAGACAATTCAAAGCTGGCCTTCATTTCGTGCAAGGGGCAGTCTATTTGTTGTGACCCTTACTTACTCTTAGACCGTAGCCCCGTGTGGTTTTCCCACACGAAATCCTCTGGGGTTGTGGCAGTTCTGGGGCCCTGAGGGCCCATGTTTGTTGTCCCCTCCCCATTATCTATCAACAGCTCTGTTAACTTCTCACCCTCTCAGCTCCTTTCTTCGGTAAAAAAGACACCTAGGGGAAGGTGGTCACACAAGCTGGCTTGCCCTTATGTATTCCATCCCTCTCCCACATCTTGGCCCTGAAAATCTTCACTGCCATGTTAACTCTCTAATGCCTTCAAATACTACTCCTATCCTCTTCATTTTTAGCTGTTCTTCGACAGGAAGAGCTGGATTTCATTTTATGTGTATGTGATTGATTTCATGCAAAAATAACCCAAATTCTCCAGCTCTCCCTCCAGATACACAGGCATGCACACATGCACACAGATATCCACACACATTATTTATAAATTATAAACACGTTCTATTTTAGTCATATATTATGTACATTAGAGAATGTGTAATGCATACATTATTACATAGAAAGAAGGATGGAGGGCGCCTGGGTGGCTCAGTTGGTTAAGCGACTGCCTTCGGCTCAGGTCATGATCCTGGAGTCCCGGGATCGAGTCCCGCATCGGGCTCCCTGCTCAGCAGGGGGTCTGCTTCTCCCTCTGCCCTCTTCCCTCTTGTGCTCTCTGTCTCTCATTCTCTCTCTCTCAAATAAATAAATAAAATCTTTAAAAAAAAAAAAAAAAAAA